>NC_064852.1:95964582-96264582 GCF_024139225.1 Suncus etruscus
GCTCTCGGCCCCACCAACATTTGTGCTTGCCTGCCGGAATCCCGCCCGCTCAGGCCCTTGCTGAAGTTGTCTTTTACAAGGTGCCGTTAGCAGTCTCCTCCCCAACCGCAGAAAAAAAAAACTTTTCTGAATGAAGTCTTGTTCGACGAGTACCTGAAAAATACTGAGAGATCAAAGTACAATATTTATTTTGGAAGTTTATTGTAATCACCTCGAGATGCAGGTATCAAGGCCAAATGTCAGCTCGGGTACACAAAGCCCAGCGCTGGGGAAGAGCGCAAGGCTGCTCTACTCTCCTAGGGGAGTAAAGAGACATCAAAGCCCGAGCGCGGCAAAAGTGCGCAGCAGCTGGGACGGCGGGCGGGCTAGCCCCGGGAGGGCCCAGCGCGCCCCACACTGAGCCGGGGGCTGCTGCTGCGGGGGTCAGTTCGAAGAGCTGTGGGTGGGGGCGCGTGTTCACAGGAGGGTAGAATGAATGGGCTTTCTATTGTTGATGAGTGTGTGCACTGCGGACTAGGAATTCCTGTTGGTCTTGGTCCAGTCTCGGGAAGGTGTGTGGGTGGGGTGGGGTGTGGGGAATATGGGGGGATGGTTTAGGAGGAAGCCCAGGCTCTTCAAGTCTCTCTTACAGCAGTGGGTTCCCGGGAGTTTGCATCATAGTTTATTTACGATGAACTGTGCAAACCGACCCGGTGCCACCTAGGAGAAGCTGCGTGCAGGTGAACCCGCAAAAGCATTTGTGCCTTTTAGTGCTTGGTGATCAAACCCTCCATCCACTCCATCCTCAAGCACTTGTTGAGTGCTTCAGATTATTAGATTGCGTCCGACTCTGATATCTGCCCTGGGAATGTCAGCTGCCACCAGGAAGCAACGTCTCTGAACTAAGCCCCCCCCCCCCATCTCTAGTTGATTTTTAAATTTTCTTCTTGTTTTAGGGTACACCCGTCAGTGCTGGGGTTCTTTCATGAGATTGTTCAAGATCTAGTTGAGGCCTCCAGTATGTAAAGTCTGGGCATTAGCTCTTTGAGCTATCTTTTCAGTTTCTCTAGTTGATTTAGAAAAAAAAAAGTACATTATTTTGGTCATTACTAAATACATTCTTCTTTTGGTTTGTCTTGCGGGTCACAACTCAAATTCTTAATTTATTGGTTCTTTACAACACAGGACCCCTTAAACCACCTAGATCTTGCCCTCATCCCCAGCAAAAGAGCCTCATGGGCTCAACCTTACAAGGATTCACATCTACCTAGTTAATACAGTACCAGCTGTTGCTTTATTAAAGATGCTGGGAAGCGGTAGAACTTTCCTCTTGCTAATGGACACTGAGTGTTTATCATCAGTCTCCTACAACCAAGCATTCGAAGGACCACTCACCAGTAGCCTTTTGCAGTTATGCTAGAGCAGGAAGTTCTTGTTTTCAGCTTTCAACTTGCAATGGATCCAACTTTGCCTCATTGATTTGAAGTGATTTTTTTTTCTTGAATACTGTCTTGTGGAAAGGGTTTGCAATATGATACTCTTTAAATTAACTTTGAGAGCTAATAGCTATCTAGATGTTTAATGTTTGGGTGTGAAACATGGGTTCAATCATTACTATGGACAGCCACATTCATTCAATGACAAGAAATTATAATACTGTCCTTTACAAAATAGTAGTTTGATTTTGAAAATCTTCCTCAGCTGGAAAAAATTGGTTTAATTTTAAACTATTAACATAGATCAGTATATAATGGATAAAAAAATTCTAGAGCTAGAAAAGATCATTTATTGCATCAGACTCTGAGGAAATAGCATTCACATTAGGTCTGCCTGCTCTGTGCCATGAACTTCAGTTAAATGGCTCTTTAATAAGTGTTCACTGGTGTTGGCAGAGAGAGTAGAATTGTGGGTACTGATGTCATCTACATAGTGATTGTCTGAGGCAGCCAAACACTCAGAGTCTCCAGAGAGAATTCATGAGTGCTCATGGAATTAAGGAAGGTTTAACAAGAAGCTGGGTATTGGAGGAAACTAAGAACCTATGAGAGAGGAAAGGACAACAGAGAAAGAACACTCCTTTCAGTGAGAAGTGGAATCACCACAGAAGATTTAAGTTTTACATCTTGATTTGTAAGTGTAGACAGGCTGAGACCAGACCAGAGGTGTCAGGGAGTGCTTGGTATAGATATTATATGCTGTAGAGATTGATGGGACCTGAGCAGATAAATTCTATCAATTATTTTTAAAAATTTATTTAAGCACCATGATTACATACATGATTATAGTTGGTTTCAGTCATAAAAAGAACACCCCCCTCTTCACCAGTACAACCCAATTCTTATATATTTTTTTCTTAAGATTGCTTGCTGAGAGTTTGGAAGGCAAAAGGCAGACACATTTATCTAGGTATGATATGACTAAAAATTCATATCAAATTTTAAAGGGGTTGCTTGAGTCCAGACTTGAAGACTGAGACCACTCAACTGGAATAAAGTTTAATACTTTAATCTATCTGCCAAAAAGGCCCCCACACTGGCCTGCCAGGGTCAACTCTGGGAGGAAATGAACCCAGCCCAAGATCATGAGGAAGATTATATAAGAAAGGGATGTAGGGAGGTGTAGAATAAAATAATAAAATGGACCTTAGAATGGGCTTAGATGGTGGTGGATGGGGATGGAGATGGAGGGTGAGAGGCCTTTCTCTGCTGGCCCAGGACCATGCATTTTCAAACCCCTTCAGCTGGCGGGTCAGCAGCTTTAGGTAGAGGCGAGAAAATCATTCACAGACAGGTTCCAGGAAATATCAGCTTTATTTATGCCCTAGCCAACATGTGTGGCTTCTCTCATAACCTTTTATGCTGGATTCCTATTTAGTCCTGCATTGTACCTTGTCCCTCAGACATCTCCTCCTTTTTCCTTCTCCATCCTCCATCCATGCAAATCCCCTTTGCCCTTCTGGACAAAGCCTTTTGTTATCTACCAAACACCCCTACTAGAAATGGGAGGTCTATTAGCAGGTAAGGTTACATAGGAGGAATGGGGGGTGGGGTTACAGGGAGGTTCCAGCTTTCTGATGATCTTTAAAATGATTGACTATTGTCTAGGGCTAACTTCCTACTGCTCCCTTGTCCTTCCCTGATAGGCTTCCTGGTATGGCCAGGTAGGTTGGGGCAGTATTAATGGAAATAGATTTGTGAAGACCTAGTATGTGATTTATACCAAGAGGTTCTTACAAAATGACATCTCTTCCTGCTCAGAACCTGAAAAGCCTACTATGTGACCTTTACAAAATGGTGTCCCTCCTTGTTCAGAACCTGAGGTTCTAACAGAAAAGAGCAAGACTTGACAACAGGTTAGAAAAAGAGACAAAGTGAGGGGGAAGTATAAAAGAGACCTATTCTGACAAATGAGACTCTGCATTTGATTCTGGGATCACATGGTTCCCATAAAACACCACTGAGTATAATTCTGTTGACCTCTAGTACATCAAGGCCAAGCACCATACTGCTTCACTCAAGAACCAAACCATCAGTATCCCTGGGCCCCTCAGCACAGCAGAGTGGGGCATATCTAATAAATAATACTACTGAACATTTCCCTTATACTCTATATTAAAAATTAAAATAAATAATAAACTCAAAGGCAGAGTTAGACTAAAAAATTCATAAGGAAAAACAAAGAAGTCAGCCTTTATAATCTTGGTTTATAAAATGCTTTTTCAGAAACATAAAAAAGCACAAATACAACGAAATATTAATTAAAACAAGACAAATCAGACTCCTTCCAAAGTTAAGCCCAGCAGAGAGAATGCTTGTCTTGCATGTTTCTGACTTGAGTTCAAACCCTCTACCCTATATGATCCCCTGAGCCCTGCTAAGAGTGATCCCTGAGCACTGCCAGGTGTGGCCTCCAAAACAAACTAGTTATGACTGTGCTTTAAAAGATGACATCAAGAAAGTGAAAAGACAACCTATAGAATGGGAGAAAATGTCCACAAATTATTATTATAGCTAATGATAGATGTCTATATATTATCTATATAATATAAAGTGAGCTGTTGCAACTAATGAAAAGACAACAGACCCAATTAAGACATAGCCAAACGGTATTTTTCCAAGAGTATACAGAAAAAAAGAACAATGTACACATAAAAGCTGCTCAGCATTAGCTTATCATTAAACTACAGATGCAAACAACAAAGGATACTAGCTTTACTTAATAGGTTGGAATGACATGATGAAATAAGTGTTGGCAGGGATTTGGTGAAATTGGCAGTCTAGGCACTCCTGGTAGGAATGTAAATTGGTGTAGCTACTGTGAGAAATGGTTTGGCAGTTCTTAAACTGTTGAAAAGGAATTATAATTTTACTCCTGACATTATATCAAAGGTAACTGAAAACATGTCTACACAAAAACTTGTACACAAATATTCTAGTGGTATTATTTGTAATAGTTGAAGGATAGAAAACATCCACTGTCCTTCAATTGATAAACAGGTGAACAAAACATTTAATTATACACATTTATATTATTTAAATAAGGAATAAAAGGCAGATGCATGTTACAACAAGAATGAACATTGTTTTTGTTGTTGTTTGTTTTGATTGGGCAACACCTGGCAGTGCTAGGGCTCCTACCTTACTCTGCATTCAAGACTTTTTTTTTTTTGGTTTTGGGCCACACCTGGTGAGACTCAGGGGTTACTCCTGGCTATGTGCTCAGAAATTGCTCCTGGCTTGGGGGACCATATGGGACAACGGGGAATTGAACTGCAGTCCATCCTAGTCTAGTATTTGCAAGGCAGATGCCTTACCCCTTGCACCATTGTCCCAGCTCCTGCATTCAAGATTTACTCCTGGTAGGCTCATGAGAACCATGTAGAATACCAGGTATTG
Source organism: Suncus etruscus (assembly GCF_024139225.1). Taxonomy (NCBI): domain Eukaryota; kingdom Metazoa; phylum Chordata; class Mammalia; order Eulipotyphla; family Soricidae; genus Suncus; species Suncus etruscus. Next base: position 95,969,457 of record NC_064852.1, read on the forward strand.
AATCCAGGATGGCTGAGCCCTACTTGCTATACGTACTATTGCTCTGGTCCTTCAACATAAGAGAAATTTGGAAATGATCACACATAATATGTTCGCATTTATATAATATTTCTGGACTAGATTAAACATAGATTAGCAGGTACCAGGAACTAGGAAGAGAAAAGAGGGAATGACTACTAATGATATAGAGCTTTTTAGTTTTTTGGAAGTGAAATATTCTAAAAATGATTATGTTGATGATCCTGCAACTTGATTATATGATATATAATCTTATCTCAATAAAGATGTTGAAAATCAACAAGATCTCAAATTTTAACTTAGGAGATAGGAAGATGTATTTAACTGTAATAAAGTAGAAAAATAAGGAGAAAGGCAGTTTGGAGTTAAGTAGAATAGCCTTTTGGGGCTATTGAATAGAAGATTCTGATTAGATGCTCATGGGAAAAAGCTTTCAGGAAGTTTATATAGTACTTTATATATTTTATATATATTTTATATATATTTTATATATATTTTATATATAGTTTATATATATATATTGGCCACTGAAGGACATGTTAGAACTAAAGACAAGGATTTGTGAATCTCTATTGAGCAGTGATTCCTGAATACATGAGTTCCCCAGAATGGAGAGCAAGCAGGTGAGAGAGAGAAACTAAAACCTTGGGGAAAAGTGACAATTGAAGATGGGCAGAGGAAGGAGAGTCACTAAAACAGCCAAAGGACAAAGGGAAACCAGGGAAGAACAAAAAAGCCAAGGTGGCAGAATAAACAAGACCCACAGATAAGTATGATGTTGTGTGGAAACGAGGGTCAGGAGAAATGTGGACAAGATTCAGTTTGCCAGTGGGAACACTTTGACCACTCTCAGAACTCATGGGAGAACAAAAAAGCTAACTTGTAACTGGTAAATACTGTTACAAGATGTGTGCAAATGCCACAAATCTAACCACTGGTGCATGTCAGCATGTGTTTTCTGTGCTCAAAACATCTCCCCACCTCCATTCCCCCCCCCAAAAAAAAAAAAAACCACAAGCAAACAAGCAAGGAAGCAAGAAAGAAAGAATTGGTAGGAAAATCCATGAAAATAAAAGCTGTGAATGTCCTGTTATGGGCTGAGATCAAGATCAAGGAAGGAAACTGGTGTTACTTGCCTCCTGTTGAAGATAGATATCCTAGCAAGCAAACTGCGTAGGTGGAACATCATATATAATCTGCATTCAGCAAGTTGACATGGATATGAATGATGATTAGGTACAGACAAGACTCCTCACAGAAAACCTGTGTTAGGAAAAGGTAGTGCCCACCTCTCTTTATGAAGCCCATCTTACCCTACTTAACTGATTTATCAATGTTCATGTTCTAAAGTGATCTAGTGTTTTGATTTCTAGCAAGAATCTCTTAATGACGGAGAGCACAGAGTAGACCATGGACTGAAGATTCTGGTGGAGCCTGCAGAATCTTAGGGAATCTTTCTAGGACTTTGTCTCTCATCTTTCTTTCTAGGCATAGGAACCAAATCTTCACAGTGTACAGAAGTCAGAGGGCCAGGTGAGCTCAGCCAGGTGAGCCAAGACAAAGAGAAGTGCCCCAGAGTCAAGATCTGCTTGATTCCGGGAGACTTTAGAATTAGTTTCAGAGGAAAAAAAGAACATCGGGAGCCAGAGGTGAGTTACAGTACCATAGAGGCATATTGAAGACTGATGATGGGAAAAAAGGCCCACCAGAAAAGGTGTTTCCACAGAGCACACAGAAAGAACAGGGTGGTCCACACATAGCTTCCTTAAAGCTGAGAGGGAAGTGAAGTATTGCATGGAAAAGTTCTTCATGCCCCACTGTTTGTGGTGGTCTTTTTTATTTCTTTTTGGGGCCACACCCAGTGATGCTCAGGGGTTCTCCTGGCTATGCGCTCAGAAATTGCTTCTGGCTTGGGGGACCATATGGGATGCCAGGAAATCGAACTGTGGTCCGTCCTAGGTCAGCACATGCAAGGCAAACACCCTACTGCTTGTGCCACTGCTCCGGCCCCTGTGATTGTCTTTATTCCCTTAAGAATGGTAAATTTTTTTTATGAGCCACATCAGCTGGTGCTCAGGACTTGCTCTAATTCTGCACTCAAGGATCACTCTCGGCAGGCTCAGAGGAACCCATATGGTGTGGGGATATACAATTCCAGTTGGTTATGTGCAAGGCAAGTACCCTATTGGCTAAACTATCTCCCTGACCTTAAAGTGATAAGTAATTGCTCAAGAAATAGTACAAAGTGGTAGGGCACTTTCTTTGTTAGAGACCGACTCTAATTTAATTCCCAGAACTGCAAATGATTTCCCAAGCAGAAAAAGGAGTGATTGTTGAGTGCAAAAACAGGAGTAAGCCTTGAGAACCAGCAGGTATATCATTCTCCCCAAAATATGTGGTGAATATATTTTTGAAGTAAACAACAACTTCACATGTGTAAATTTATGAGAATTTGATCTGAATAGAGCAATAAAAGTAAAGTACAGATTAGAACTGGAAATAGTAGTTACGTGGTTAAGATACTGGTTAATATGTTTGCCTTGCTTGCAGTCAACCCAAGTTCAATCCCCAATACTGCACATAGTTCCCTTAAAGCCTGAGCAATAGCACAGCGGTAGGACATTTACCTTGCATGTGACCGACCCAGGACAGACCTGGGTTTGATTTTCAGCATCCCATATGATCCCTGAAACTGCCAGGAGCGTTTTCTGAGCGCAGAGCCAGTAGTACCCCTGAGTGTTGCAAGGTGTGGCCCAAACACCAAAAATTAAAAAAAAAAATCCCTGGGAAAAGACCAAGAAGCCTTGAACATTGCCAGTTGTGATACAAACAAATAAACCAAAAGGTATATTTTAATTTATAGAAAAATAAATTTGGATGCAAACCTAATAAAATTCTGTGTGCCTAGAATTATTCTGGATGTTCTGCTTCTTGCCCTTTTTGTTCTCCAGCCCTGTGCAGAGTGGCTCTCAGACTAGAGAAGGAGAGTTGGAGAGGTATGGTTTGCATTCAGGGCTGATGCTTTGTGAGAAGTCTGCAGGGAGCCATAGATTGAGTACACTCATTTGCTCAGCACATGTTTATGTGATCATGAGCAGGGGGACCAGACACTGCTGCCAATTATAATAGGGACTTTCATTGAGCAACTAACTCTGTTTTATGTATGGGGAAATCATAACACAGAAGCTTTAAACTTTTTCTTAGATACTATATTTTGTTGGAAGGTGTTGAGTCCCTGGTGTAAGTTAACTCTATTAAGCAGTCTTTGAACCATTGCAATTGAGTGCCTCCTTGAGTGGGAATCAATTCTTTCTACCATTGGAAAAATCAAAGGTATGCAATGGATCTGCAGTGATATTATTGATAAGAAATTATGGATAATGTATTGGTCACATTACAGGTTGTTACTTGTCTTATGGTGAGAATGTCATTCCCGTGCGAGATATTTGTTATCTGTTTTTATCCAAGGAGAAATATGGGTTTTGACCCATATTCAGAGATTAGGGTCTATATCCAGGTGTTTTTCTTGTTCTTCTGTGTCTTTCCCCCTTTCCCCCATACCCTCACCCCAGGCCACCAGGGGGCACACAGAATCAGCTGATTATCTTGGAGAATTTAAGGACCTTAGTAAATATTAGCTCAATATATCTGGGATATCATTGGGAATAGGCTAAGACAAATGTCGGATCTCTGTCTGTCCTCAGTCCAGAAAATCCCATCTGCTTCCTCTAGTACTGGCTGGGTTCTCCCAAGTCTTTTAGTCTTGGGGAATAATTCTTATTCTTTTGGTTTTAGGAACATGGTTTAGCTGCAAGCAGAAACTCTTCTCTTTACTCTGCACCTTCCCAGAAGAATCATTAGATCTAGGTGTTACCATTCAGGACAGCTGACTCTCCTCTTCGTTTGCTCTCATCTTATTCTCTTATCTTATATACATGGCTACCCCTCAGTACCTTTTGTGTTTTGTTATTTTTGGGGGGAAAGTTTGGGCCACACCCAGTGCCGCTCATGGGTTACTTCTGGCTCTGTGCTCAGACTGTGTCAGTCCTGACAGACTTGGGACCATATGGAATGCCGGGGATCAAACCTGGTCTGTCCCAGGTTGGCAGTGTGAAAGGCAAATGCCCTAGCACTGTGCTAACACTCTGGCCCCCAATTTGTTATTTTTTAAACTAGGTTATTGTTTCATGACTCCAACGACCTGTCCTTGGATCCCCACCTGTTTCTTGTGGATTGTATTGATCTGGGTTTGATTATCGTGAAGAGAATCAGCCTGCTAATTTAAGCAAAAAGGTATAATTTCAAGGTATTTATTGTCTTATAGGCAGACTGCAGGGTTGAAGAAACAAATGTTCAGCCTAGTTATCATTAATCATTTTCAAAGCCATATAACAAACCTAGGATGACAAGAAAATCTCTATCCCTTCAGGATCAGGAGGCTATGTATTCAAGAAGCCCCAGTGACAATTCTCTGCTCCCTCACCTTGCCTTTTCTCCTGACAACACCATTGTTACATTAGGGCCTCTATTAACAACTGATATAGAAAAACAAATATACCTCAACTGTGTACACTAGTAGGGACAGCAGAATGATGGTTCCTGACTTGTGATGGCTTACTTTTTCCTTTCAAATTCTAAAAGCCACATTGGTTTGGCATAAACCATGATGCTGGAACCTTAGCTGCAAGAGAGTCTAGGAAAGAAAGCTTTTAACTTCCTGGCCTAGAAAAAGATTGGGCTAACTAAAGAATAATTCGATACAAATATTTGTTATATTTGCTTACAATGCGTCATGGCATTGTTTCACTTTAATTCCTGGTCTCCATTCCTAGACATTTACTTCTCTTTGGGGGAGTTATTTATGGACTAATATGTTCTTTCTTTCTTCTCATTAAAACACTAATATTTTCGATACACACAAATTGTCGGGGTATATAGTGCCCGAGCACATGTTGCCTACAGTTCCCCTCTTAAGATGTGGATGTTCATACTTTAATGTTGGAATGTGTACTGGAGAAGTCTGTGTTCTCCCTTGAAGTTATTACTCATTTTCTTTCTCTTCCTTTCCTTCCCCACCCTCAGAGCTTCCAAATAAAACCTGTATTTACCTAAAAAAAAATAAACAATTAATGTTTTTGATTTAGTTACTCTGGTCCTAGTTATAACTATCTAATAACTATCTATGCCAGTTAACCTATGTTTATTGAGCATTCTTGAGGCAGAGGGGTTCTGGGTCACACCCAGTGGTGCTCAGGGTTACTTCTGGCTCTGTGCTCAGAAATTGGTACTGGCAGGCTTGGGGACCACATGGGGTGTTGGGGATAGAATCCTGTCAGCCACATGCAAAGCAAATGTCCTACTTACTGTGTTCTTGTTCCAGCCCCAATTTCTTGAGCTTTTGCCACAGGTGTACCTCTGATCATCTTCTCTCATGATACCCAAGTCTATATCCAGCTCTAACCATGAGGTTTTTTTCCTAGAACTCCAGTCATAAATGACTGAATTCCCCCTGTAGTACCATTTTAAGAATGTCCTGCTATATTTCCAGGAAATATATTTTTATTCTCCCTTTCTTCACCAACTCAATTTCTGATTTAGTTATCTTATTTTTAAAACCTTTTTAAATTAAAAAATGAGAGGAGCATACACATCTGTGCTCAAACTTATTTCTGGCAGTGCTTTTGGGGACCATATAAGATCCCAAATTGAACTGGGCTTTATCACATGCACAGTAAGCACTGTTCTTTGTCTTTAGCACTGATTCAGGAATTTTAAAATTACTTTAGGGCCTGAGCAATATAGAACAGTGAGTAGGGCATTTGCCTTGTACTTGCCTAACTTGAGACAGATCTGGGTTAGATCCCCGGCATCCTATATGGTCCCCTGAGCCTGCCAGGAGCAATTTCTAAGCACAGAACCAGGAGGAACCCCTGTGTACTCTTGGTTGTGGCCCAGCTCCCCTCCCCCTATAAAATTGCTTTAAAGTTAAACTCACTTGAACTTCCTTTTTACTCCTGATTTCCATCACTGACAGTTTATTTTCATGCTGTTCTTCAGTGATTACATCTCATTCCTCTTCAGGGCAGAAGCCCTTTTTATTTTTATTACTGAACTCCCATTGCATAGCCCTTGTGGCTGACTTTTCTCCAGAGACCCCAACAACATACCTCTAGCCTGTTACTCCTGCTGGCCATTGTTGTATATTTCAATTATAAAATTCAGCCAGACTAGGTCCAAGGGGTTTCTATGTGCTTCTTGTGGAATGTTTGCTTGGCAAATGCTTTTCCTAGAAACCCTCCTTGGAACCCAGCTGTGAGAATTTAAAGTCACAAAAAAGGCTACTTCTATATGTTCTGGCTAATCAACCCACTGAGCCTTTGAGACATCCCAGTCAGGGGCCAGCAAGTGGGGGGAAGAAGCCTGTAGGAGGGCCCAGCCCCAGTTATGCAAATCACCTTAACTGAGGGGCCAGAGCTGTGGAATAGAGAGAAATAAACATTTCTTTGCTCTGTCAGATACTTGATGTAGAAAATCTACCAGCACAATGGAATGGCTGTTGTTTTTCTCCAATAAGTAGAAAAGAATGTCAGAATGTCCTTAAAAAGAATGTCCTTAAATTCATATTGTACCCTGTATGGTGATCATCTTTTAACAAGAGAGCTTTCTGGGGCTGGAGCAATAGCACAGCAGTAGGGCTTTTGCCTCAAACATGGCTGCCCAGGATGGACTTGGGTTTGATCCTTGGCATCCCATAAGGTACCCCTAGCCAGGAGCAATTTCTGAGTGCATAGCCAGGAGTAATCCTTGAGCATCACTGGGTGTGACCCAAAAACTGGGAAAAAAAAGAAAGGAAGGAAGGAGGGATGAAAGGAAGGAAGAAAGAAAGAATAAAAGAAAGAAAGAAAGAAAAAGAAAAGAGGACTTTCTATTTTTTAAGCTTACTTCAAAAATCCCAAAGTGTTCCTCAATTGAAAAATTATGTCATTGTATAGCTTTTAGGCCAACATTCAAGTTGTAAAAATCCCTTCTTTTATTCCAATTTTTGCTTGTTTGGTTTTGGGTCACACTTGGTGGTACTCAAGGATTACTCCTGGCTCTGTGCCCAGGCATCATTGCTGGTGGGCTCAGGTGATCATATGGGATGCCAGGGATTAAACCTGAGTGCCTTGTATAAAGTCAGAGACCTGAGGATCTTTTATACAGTCAGCAGCCTACTTGCTGTACTATTGCTCCAGCTCCTCATCCCAATTTTGACAGGTTTTCTTTTATTTTTAATTATCTTTATTAAAACACCGTGATTACAAATATGATTATAGTTGTATGATTACAGTCATGTAAAGAACACCCCCCTTCACCAGTGCAACATTCCCACCACCAATTTCCCAGATCTCCCTCCTCCCCACCCCACCCACACCTGTCCTCGAGACAGGCTTTCTACTTCCCTCATTCATTCACATTGTTATGTTAGTTTTCAGCGTAGTTATTTCTCTAACTGCACTCATCACTCAATGTGGCGAGCTTCATGTCATGAGCTGCACCTACCAGCCCTCATCTCTCTTGTCTCTGAGATACTGTTAAAAATGTCTTTCATTTTTCTTAAAACCCATAGATGAGTAAAACCATTCTGCATTTTTCTCTCTTCCTCTGACTTACTTCACTCAGCATAATAGATTCCATGTTCATCCATGTATAGGAAAATTTCATGACTTCATCTCTCCTGACGGCTGTATAGTATTCCATTGTGTATATGTACCACAGTTTCTTTAGCCACTCATCTGTTGAAGGGCAACTTGGTTGTTTCCAGAGTCCAGCTATTGTAAATAGTGCTGCAATGAATATAGGTGTGAGGAAGGAAGTTTTGTATTGTATTTTTGTGTTCCTCAGGTATATTCCTAAGAATAGTATAGCTGGATAATATGGGAGCTCAATTTCCAGTTTGTGAAGGAATCTCCATATTGCTTTCCATAAAGGTTGTACTAGATGGCATTCCCACCAGCAGTGAAAAAGAGTTCCTTTTTCTCCACATCCCCACCAGCACTGTTTGTTTTCCTTCTTTGTGATGTGTGCCAATCTCAATGGCGTGAGGTGGTACCTCATAGTAGTTTTGATTTGCATCCCACTGACGATTAGTGATGTTGAGCATCTTTTCATGTGCCTTTTAGCCATTTACCTTTCTTCTTTTACAAAGTGTCTATTCATTTCTTCTCCACAGTTTTTGATGGGGTTTGATGTTTTTTTCTTGTATAGTTCTGTCAGTATCTTGTATATTTTGGATATTAATCCTTTATCTGATGAGTATTGGGTGAATAATTTCTCCCACTCACTGGGTGGCTTTTGTATTCTGGGCACTATCTCCTTTGAGATGCAGAAGCTTCTCAGCTTAATATAGTCCCATCTGCTTATCTCTTCCACTAGTTTGGAGAGTGCTGTTTCCTCCTTAAAGATGCCTTTAGTCTCAATGTCATAGAGTGCTTTGCCTACATGTTGTTCTATATACCTTATAGTTTCAGATCTGATATTAAGGTCTTTAATCTATTTGGATTTTACCTTTATACATGGTGTTAACTGGGGGTCTGAGTTCGCTTTTTTGCAAGTGGCTAACCAGTTGTGCCAACACCACTTGTTGACTAGGCTTTCCTTGCTCCATTTAGGATTTCTTGCTCCTTTATTAAAAACTAGGTTTTTTTTTATATGTCTGATGAAGCCAACATCATCTTAATACCAAAATCAGATAGAGATGCTACCAAAAAAAGAAAATTACAGACCAATATCCCTAATGAACACATATGCAAAGATCCTCAACAAAATCCTGGCAAACAGGATCCAATGTCTCATCAAGATCATTCACTATGATCAAGTAAGTTTCATCCCAGGAATGCAAGGATGGTTTAACATCCATAAATTTATCAACATAATACACAACATCAACAGCAAGAAAAATAAAAATTACATGGTCATATCAATAGACACAGAAAAAGCATTTGATAAGGTTCAACACCCATTTTTGATCAAAACTCTTAGCAAGATAGGAATAAAAGAAACCTTTCTCAATATAGTTAAGGCCATCTACCACAAGCCAATGGCAAATATTATCCTCAATGAAGAAAAACTAAAAGCCTTTCCTCTAAATTCTGGTACAAGACAAGGCTGTCCTCTCTCACCACTCCTCTTTAACATAGTACTGGAAGTACTCGCTATAGCGTTTAGGCAAGAAAAAGATATCAAGGGAATCCAGATAGGAAAGGAAGAAGTCAAGCTCTCACTGTTTGCAGATGACATGATACTCTACTTAGAAAACCCTAAAGACTCTACCAAAAAGCTTCTAGAAATAATAGATTCATATAGCAAAGTGGTAGGCTACAAAAGTAACACACAAAAATCAATGGCCTTTTTATACACCAATAATGATAGGGAAGAAATGGACATTAAGAGAGCAATCCCATTTACATTAGTGTCACACAAACTCAAATATCTTGGATTCAACCTGACTAAAGATGTGAAAGATCTATACAAAGAAAACTATAAAACACTGCTCCAAGAAATAAGAGAGGACATGCGGAAATGGAAACATACCCTGCTCATGGATTGACAGGATGAACATCATTAAAATGGCAATACTTCCAAAAGCATTGTACAGATTTAACGTGATTCCTCTAAAGATACCCATGACATTCTTCAAAGAAGTGGATCAAACACTTCTGAAATTCATTTGGAACAATAAACACCCTCAAATAACTAAAACACTCCTTGGGAAAAGGAATATGGGAAGCATTACTTTCCCCAATTTTAAGCTGTATTACAAAGCAATAGTTATAAAATCAGCATGGTATTTGAATAAAGACAGACCTTCAGATCAGTGGAATAGGATTGAGTACTCAGAGAACGTTCCTCAGACATATAACCACCTAGGTTTTCTTTTTCTGGTCATGCAAAGGAACCTGGTGGTGTTCAGGGTTACTTACTCCTTGCTCTTCATTCAGAGGTCACTCCTGGAGCCATGTGAACCTGGGATCAGCTCATTGAACTCTCTTTCCAATTTACCTGTTGTACTGTCCTGACTATGAGTGCTAGTTTAAAGCTATTTGACTATCATAAAATTATTATTTTTAAAAATAATGCCTTTATTTAAGCATCATGATTACAAACATGTTTGTAATTGCTTTTCAGTCATATAATGCACACCCTCCTGTCTTTAAGACAGGCATTGTATTTCTCTCTCTATAGTAGTTATGGTAGATGTTAGTGTAATTATTTCCCTAACTGCACTTACTACTCTTTGTGATGTTTGTTATCATGGGCTGGTCTTTCCAAGCCCTCATCTCTATTGTCTCTGGGTGTTATTATTATATTGGTTTTTTTTTCTTAAATCCCACATATGAGTGAGACTATTTTGTGCTATTTCTCTCCCTGTGACTTATTTCACTCAATATAATAATCTCCAAATCCATCCACATATAAGCAAATTTTGTGACTTCATTTTTTTTTTTTGGTTTTGGGGTCATACTCAGCAGCACTCAGGGGTTACTTCTGGCTCTACGCTCAGAAATCGCTCCTGGCAGGTTCAGGAGACCATATGGGATGCCGGGATTTGAACCACCATCCTTCTGCCTGCAAGGCAAATGCCCTACTTCTGTGCTATCTCTCAGGCCCCGGGGATGTATAGATGTAACACAATTTCTTTAGCCACTCATCTGCTGTTCGGCATCTGGGTTGTTTCCAGATTCTAGCCATTGTAAATAGTGCTACTAGACTATCATAAAATTATTATAGCAAGGAAGCACCTGTGAATTTGCTCTCATGTGTTTGGATTAATTTATTTCTTAGTCTATTTCTAGTAAAGATTCAATAGCCAACATAAACCATATGTCTTCAATAATAATCTTCTCAATCAAAAATGAATTTTAAGGGGAGGGTCTTGGGCAGGACATGTAAGTGTAACCTTTCTACTTCTCTCTAGCTAACTATTCTATGAAGTTAATTGTTTTCAAATGCATGTCTCAAAATATGCCAGTTTTTACATAATTAATCAAAAAAGATGTTTCACTTGATGGTACATGTCGTCTCTATGTATCATTAAGTGAAGGAGAAATTTCCTTCACACTGACTCGACTCTTCTCTGACCAATGAGGATGAAAGTCATTCAATTTAAGATGCTAGTTACTTGTTACTAGTGTTCAAATTAAGTTCATATGTAGAAAACATATGAGAATAAACTCCAAAACCATATATTATGTACCAAGAGACTATTTTATCATATATATGTGTATTTGTATTATCTGTATGTGTGTCTGTGTGTGTATGTGAGGGGATACATTTTAGGTTTTTTTTTTTTTTAAATTTTACTTGGGACATGTGGTACTAGGGATTGAACTGGTGTAGTCTACATACAAGGCAAACACCTTAATCCCTACTATTTCTTTGTCCCAAGAGTTAAGTTATAGAGATCAGCGAGACAGTACAGAAGGGAGATTATTTGCACAAGTCAATCTGGGCATCCTTGGCATCCCACCAGGGGTGATCCCTGAGCACAGAGTTATGAGTGGCCTGAAAACAAAACTAAATAAGAGTTCAACTTTGACCTTGTTTATATATGGCATTTTGTTTGTTGTCATTATATTCCTTTTCTCAAAACTATACATTGAAACTCCTAGTAAATCTGGAACAGTACAAAAGTTTTATAGGCGTCTCCCTAGCTGGAGGTCACTAGGGTCATGCTAGTTTTGGGTGGCCTTGTGATGCCCAAGTTTGAACTCGAGGCCTCACACATACAAGACATATGCTCTACCATTTTGAGTTATCTTCCCAGTCTACTGGGACACCTTTTAGGTTAATATTTACTCAATATAAACATTCAATGCAAAATATAAAACTTGGACTCTGTACTTTTCAGTTACTCAATAACTTTTCTTCCATCTGACAATAATAAATGGGAATTTAGTTATCTGGTTTTGGAAAAGATGATGAAAATTAGGCTGCCAGGCTTTGGAGTCAATGGCTTTTGAATAACTTTAGGTTACCTGTAATGGCAATATTTTAAGACTTAGGATGGCTTAAAGTTAAATGAGCGGACATACTGTGAATTTTATCTCTACAAATCTAATTAACAAATGATAAAAATATGTATTGTTTTCTCCTGGTATACCATAAAGAGTGAACACCAGCATGGAATCTATTATGCTGAGTGAAATAAGTCAGAGAGAGAGAGAAAAACGCAGAATGGTCTCACTCATCTATGGGTTTTAAGAAAAATGAAAGACATTCTTGCAATAATAATTTTCAGACACAAAAGAGAAAAGAGCTGAAAGTTCCAGCTCACCTCAGGAAGCTCACCACAGAGTGATGAGTTTAGTTAGAGAAATAACTACATTTTGAACTGTCCTAATAATGAGAATGTACGAGGGAAATGGAAAGCCTGTCTAGAGTACAGGTGGGGGTTGGGTAGGGAGGAGGGAGATTTGGGACATTGGTGATGGGAACATTGCACTGGTGATGGGTGGTGTTCTTTACATGACTGAAACCCAAACACAATCATGTATGTAATCAAGGTGTTTAAATAATATATATAATATAGTTATATATATTATATATATATAAAGGATTAAGATTGCAGCACTAGATGTAAGGCGTCTGCCTTGCAAGTGCTAGCCTAGGACGGTCCACAGTTTGATCTCCCAATGTCCCATATGGTCCCCCCCAGGGGTTATTTCTGAGTGCATAGCCAGGAATAACCCTTGAGCGTCAAATGGGTGTGCCCCTCTGAAAAAAAAAAAAGAGTTAACACCATTTATTTTCTTGGGGCATTGGGTACCCCTGGCAGTGTTCAGGGTTTACTCCTGGCTTGTGTTCAGGGGTGGTGCAAAGGATTGTCTCTGGGTTGGCTTTCACAAGGCACTTGTCTTCATCTTCTACTATATCTTTAGCCTTCAACATCATTCTCTTGTAAAAGCAGTGCAAATAGACATGTAGTTCCTGAACTTTTCTATTTCTATGACAAAACAGTATGGAGCCCAAATCCTGGCAATGAGATGTAGGCAAAATTTTGAATTACTCTGGGCCTTATTTTCTTTTTTTCTTTTTTCTTTTTAATTAACATTTTATTTTTTATTATGTTTGATATGTAAAATCTTTATTTAAACAACACTGTTACAAGAATGACTGTAGTTGGGTTTCAGTCATAACAGAATACCCCGCTTCACCAGTGCAACATTCCTTATTTTCTTCACCTGTAAAATTAGGGACTCATTCTCTTCCTATCTTTTCTTTTCCTCCTTTCCTTTCCTCTCCTTTCCTTTCCTCTCCTCTCCTCTCCTTTCCTCTCCTTTCCTTTCCTTTCTTTTCTTTTCCTTTCCTTTTCCTTTCCTTTCCTATCCTTTTTCCTTTCCTTTCCTTTCCCTTTCTTCCTTCCCTCCTTCCTTCTTTTCTTCCTTCTTTCCTTCCTTCCCTCCCTCCTTCCTTCCTTCCCTCCCTCCTTCCTTCCTTCCCTCCTTCCTTCCCTCCCTCCTTCCTTCTTTCCTTCATTCCTTCTTTTCTTCCTTCCTCCCTCCCTCCTTCCTTCTTTCCTTCATTCCTTCTTTCCTTCATTCCTTCTTTCCTTCCTTCCCTCCCTCCTTCCCTCCCTCCCTCCTTCCTTCCTTTCTTCCCTCCCTCCCTCCTTCCCTCCCTCCCTCCTTCCTTCCTTTCTTCCCTCCCTCCCTCCTTCCCTCCCTCCCTCCTTCCTTCCTTTCTTCCCTCCCTCCCTCCCTCCCTCCCTCCCTCCTTCCTTCCTTCCTCCCTCCCTTCCTCCCTTCCTCCCTCCCTCCTTCCTTCCTTCCTTCCTTCCTTCCTTCCTTCCTTCCTTCCTTCCTTCCTTCCTTCCTTTCTGCCTTCCTTCCTTCCTTCCTTCCTTCCTTCCTTCCTTCCTTCCTTCCTTCCTTCCTTCCTTCCTTCCTCTCTTCCTTCCTCCCTCTCTTCCTTCCTCCCTCTCTCCCTTCACACAGTAAGAACACTGTTAAAAATATATATATATTTGAAAACTTAACGAACTGTTATTTGTAACAAAACACATGATATGAAACCCACCATTTAAGAATTTCTGGATACATTTAAGAGTACTGAAATTGTTGTCTGCTCAATCTCCATAACTTCTTCAGCTGCAAAACTGAAAGTCTCTCTGCATTAAACACCACAGCCCTTAGCAAGCACCTCTCTATATTGTTCCTTAAAGTTTCCCTGTTCTAACAAATAAGTAGAATTTGACAATATTTAACCTTTTGTGACTGCTTATTTCATTAACATAATGTCCAGAATATTCATCTATTTGTCAGTAGTTATGGGTTCCTTTTTTTTTTATATATATATACCTGAAATAAAGAAGGTGTTTTTGCTAGTTTGTTTATTGTTGTGGGGCCACACCTAGGTTCAGGGTTACACCTGTCATGCTGAGGGTACTGATGGGATATCTGGGATAGCAACTGGATTGGCCAGGTTCAAGGCAAGCTCCCGACCCACTGTACTATTGCTCCAGCCCCATTTGAATTGTTCTTAAAAAAAAAAAAATAGCCACAAAAGGAACTGGAGTGATGGGACAGACTATTGTTTGATCCCCGAGCGTTCCCAAGCCAGGAGCGATTTCTGAGCACATAACCAGGAGTAAACCCTGAGCGTCACTGGGTGTGGGCTCCCCCCTCCAAAAAAAAAAAAAAAAAGCAACAAAAACCAAACCTATATCTGAAGATGCTTGCTTTGAAATTCACTATATCAGGCCAAGGAATTGGCTTAGAGCTTGAGAGCAAAGCATGTGGAAGGCCTGTGGGATGGGGCACCATGCATGGTTCAGTTTTTAGTGTGACCTCTTGGTCCCCCGAGGGATCAGCAAGCTGGGAGAGTCCCTTCCAGGTATTTGGAGGCTGATTTACCTAGAAGAGAAAACCACAGCTGTGAATACAAATGTTTGGTGAACTTTTTATGTTTTTCTCCTTGTTAATTCACTAGCCAAGGAAACGACATTTTCTAGATCACTGCAGTATCGGGCATTGTGTGGAACATGACCTGTGTATTTTGTTTTTGTTTTTTGTATTTTGGTTTTTGGGTCACACCGGGAGGGGCTTAGGGGTTACTCCTGGCTCTGTGTTCAGAAGTTGATCCTGGCAGGCTTGGGGGACCATATGGGATGTCAGAATTTGAACCGGGTTCGTCCAGTGTTGGCCTCGTGTAAGGCAAAAGCCTTACCGCTGTGCTATTGCACCAACCCCAACTTGTGTATTTTATAGACACCCAAGACATGTTGCTGTACAACGTTGGGAGCTCCAGTTTGATGTACATTTATTTCATGAATTTTGTGAAATTCTAAGTTTTCCAAAAATTAATTCTTCAAAAACTTACAAAGGAGAGCAGAAATCACCTTTGGGTGGACACAATTTTCTATTTCTCTCAGGCTCTAACTTCTGGCTGGCTCCTAGCAGCAGGACTCATTTCCATATCAAAGAGGAAGCAGGAGAGCTCCCCTGCTCCACAAAAAGATACAAGCCTGGAGATGGTCTAAGAATGTGTTTTTATGACCAAAATTAGCAAATTATTCACAGTAATAGGTGAGTCGGATGGCAATCAAGCTTAAGAGAACAAAACCACTCATCAGGACTTCGACCCCAACTGTGCCCCAAGGCAGGTCCCCAGCTGCCAGAACATCTCAGTATACAGACAGCCCAGCCTATAAAACAGAGAAGGAGGCGGCCTGGAGGCCCTGCCACTTACCCAGATGCAGCTACCAGAAAATACATTCCAGGGCTGGCTCCTGCAGCTGCCCCAGGCGCTGTGGGTGGTCACCGTGGTAATGGGGTTGGTGCACACACGTGGCTCCCATCTTACTAGTGGTCCCACAGAAACTGTGGCACTGCAATCGCTGCCCAATATCTATTTTCTTTTTGAATTTGAAACTCTCTGGGAGGTTTCGGAGACTTTCAGGGAGGAAACCAGAGCCTATAGCTGCTAAAGATAATGGCTAGAGATTCTTTGACTTCTACCTAATCGATTCCACTTTAATATACCTTTGAGAATGTTAAACTATCCTGGGTTGCAAGGTGATGAAAAGACACTCGGCACTTTCCTGTGTAAGATCTGTCCCAGGGATGGTTTACCACCTGGTAATTCAGTGGTGACCATCTGGACCTCACTAGAGCCTTTCTGTTGTGGTCAGAGTGAAAAAAAGAAAAAGAGAGAAATAGACACACCTGAAATTAGACCTAGTCATGGGCCACTAGGAAAGGCTGGATGCAGGATTTGAATTTATCTGTGGTCTGCTTGGCTCGAACTTGCTGAATCAACACAAGCCAAGAGTTCTACCAAAGGAGAAATTTAGGGATTTAATTTAATGCTGCTCCCTAGATCATGCCCTCTCTTTGGGGCTGCTCTTTGTTCATGGTTCATAATAATCTTTTTAGTGGCCTAGCGTCTCTGGGACATGGCTTCTGCAGGTGACCTCTAGCAAGTCTCATAAACTGACTCATATATTCTTATAGAAGTTCTTGAAGACAATATCTCAATTTAAAAGACCCTCCTCCTGCCCCCAAATAGAATTTTAGGCATTGGCTCAGAGGGACTCAACTCTAGGCAACAGGAAGACTCATTTGGGGAATTTATTAAACATACTCATATCCAGGTCCCATTCAGAAAAATTCAATCAGAATCTTTAAGTCCCAGATACTGAATTTTTTGGTTGAGCATACAAATTATCTTGGAGTCAGACCTGGCAGTGCTTTAGGATTACTCCTCTCAATAAGAGCGGACAATGTGGTGGCAGGGATAAAACCTGGATATCTGCATGCAAAGCATGTGTTCAGGGAAATAATAGAGCAGATAAGGCACTTGCCTTGCACGTGGTGGACCTGGATTGATCTCTTGAACCTCAAATGGTCCCCTTTGAGTTCCTCACATATAGATGACCCAGATTTAAAACATGAAAAGCATGTATTTGCATTATCTCTTCAGGCCCCTAAGAACTGCCTTTAAAAAAATAAGCACATTTTTGGACACTTCATCTAGTTTTTCCAATAATTATAAAAGTTTAGTACATAAAACCAGAAAACCAACATATACACAATTCGGTGCCATTTTATATTATACGGTTGCCATACTTTCAGTCTTCTCTATGCCACACTTCACCACTCCTTATCCCTAGCAACTATTCTGTTCTTTCCTTCTGTGACATTAATGTGTTGAAATGTTATATAGTTAAAATTTCACACTTTGTAATAGTGTGTATGTGTGTGTGTGTGTGTGTGTGTGTGTGTTGAGGGACCTGTCAGTGCTTGGAGATCACTCCCAATGGTGCTGGAGGGAATCACTTGGTGTAAGGCTCTGCTCCTGTAGTCAAGGTCTACTCTAGTCCATTGCATATAATATTTTGAGATGGATACTTTCCACTCAACACAATACTCTTGAGAATCACTCAGCTTATTGCATGCATCAACATTCCTTTTTAAATTGCTGAGTACTATTCTACTGTATGGAGACACAATAGTTTAGCCATTTATTTATTAAATACCATTGTGCTTCCATTTTGAGTATTAATTTAAGGCTGCTCTAAATATTTGTATACAGAATTCTTTAGGTATGTAAATGTTCATTTCTCTGAGGTACATTTTCTTCAAAGATTCTAAAATAATTCTAATAAGAAGTAGATTTAAGAACTCTTGGGCTGGGTAAAGTAAAAAAAAAAAGTAGCTACCAAATGTCTCTAATATGTATTAAATACTTGTGTGACATTGTGCGGGATGGGAGCAAAATAAATAAAAACCTGGGCTCCTAGGCTCAAAGTATTATCTCCACTACCTTAAAGCCTCCCATTTATATACTTCAGTAGTTTATCTATAAAATGGGTAGGCTGGGGGCCTGAGTGGTGGCGCAAGCTGTAAGGCATTTGCCTTGCACTTGATGACCTAGGAGGACCGCGATTTGATCTCCACCCCCCCACCCCACCCCCCCCCCCCCGAGTCCCATATGGTCCTCCAAGCCAGGAGCAATTTCTGAGTGCATAGCCAGGAGTAACCCCTGAGCATCACCAGGTGTGCCCTCCCCCCCCAAAAAAACCTCCCAAAACAATAAATCACTAAATAAAATGAGTAGGCTGTATGGATAATTCAGAAATTAAGGCATTTGCCTTCATGTAGCCAACCCAAGCTTGATTTCTGACATTGTATATGGTTCCATGAGTACCACCAGGAGTAGCCATGAGCATAGAGCAAGGAATAAGCCCTGAGCATGACTGGCTGTGGCCTCCAAACCAAAAAGAAATAAATGAGACAGGACAATACTTTCTGTCCTGTGCTATACTAATGAATATTGCCATTGACCAAATGTTTATGTAACCCAAATCCATGTGTTAAAGCCCTAATTCTTAAGTGATGATTCTTGAGATGGGCCTTTAGAAGTAGTTAGTTGGAGTAAGGAGGTGAAACCCCAGGGTGGAACTCAGAGTCAGAGGCCTTAGAAGCAGTGACCAGGTAGTTTTGAGCTCCACTTCTCTCTCCGTGGATCTGGGTTCCCTCCCAAAAATCCCATTTGGTTCTTTCTGCACTGCAGGAGTAGTTCCTGAGTATAGAGCCAGGAATAAGCATTATACTCTGCCAGGTGTGGCCCAAGGTGTGGCCCAAAAGGAAATATATATATATATATATATATATATATATATAGGCTAGCAACACATTAGTAGCTCAGTAACTGTTAATGTGCTGGTTATTTTTTTGTGCTGGGACTTGATTAGGTCATGCCAGTTACTGGCATCAAATTTCTTCAGTGCTGTTACAATGTGAGTCTTCATGAACTGAAGCAGGGAGAGTTTTCTGTGGATGCTTAGTCCATGTTGAATACTGAGGCACTTGATCTCTGTGGGACTTCAGGCTTCCCTGCCTTACCTGTCACTTACCTGTGACACTTCCTGCTGGATGCTGCAATAGCTTCTCTGTGTGGGTCCCACCATGACTATGTGCATTGTGGCAGCCTGGCTCCAGGAACCTGGTTTTACTCACCATTAAACTTCTCATGCTGGTGTGAGCTAGTCATAGGTTCTCAGTAATGACATGTTAAACAGTGATAAATGAATGAACCTGAGGTCCTGTTCCATTTGGGGCAGGTAAAGACATGGTCTCCAGTTAGTTCTCTGAGGAGGGCACTCCTTTACCTCCTGTTTCTTGGGGGGCAGGGGTGAGCCAGGGAAGTAAGCAGAAATCAAACCCTTAAGTTAGTCACTGATTCACTGGGTGTATCTCAGCTCTATGGTCAGATGGTGGAAAACTATGCACACTTCTCAGAGGACAGCTGGCAGGCTGGGAGGACGCAGTCAAGGGCACGGCACCAACAGTGTGGTTGGCTGTCGTAGCAGAAGAAGCCTAGGCTTAAAGTTAGAAAAGACAAGTTCAAGCTGTGTGACTTAGAGCAAATCAACCCCCCCCACACACACACACCTTCCCACTGCCTGTGCTTGTTTATCAGGAAAAGGAAGAAAACACTGTAAAGCTTACACACAGCTTTTAGAGTCAGACTGCATGGGTCTAAATCTTAGTGCTATTGTGTACTATTCTATGACTTTGGTCAGTCTACTTGGCCTCTTTGTACATCATTTTCCTATTTGTTTGGGGTTTTATGGCCACACCCAGTCATGCTGGGGCTACTCCTGGTGTTGTTCTGGGGGTCAAACTGGGTTCAGCTTCATGCAAGGTATGTACCTTAACACCTCTACTATCTCTCTGGCCCTAATTTTGTTATTTGTGACAGGCATGTTTCATTTTCATTTTTTTTAGATCATATCCAGCAGTGCTTTGAGGATCACTTCTGATTCTATGATCAGAGATAACTCATGGAGAGGCTTGAAATATCACATACGGTGCCAAGGATAGATCCCAGACCAGTTACATGCAAAACAAACACCCTGCCCGCCGGGCTCTCTCACTGACCTCGATAGGCAGATATTAATTATGCCAACCTAATAGAATGATGATGATTAAAATAATTCATTAAAGGCTTTGAGCATTCTATAAAACTATGAAATGGGTGCTAATTAAAAACATAAAGATCTTTAAATACAAGAATAAAGAATTGCAAGAATCAAACGAATGGAAACGAAAGCTGTTGTTGCTGATGAATTTGGGAAGCTTCTGAAGCCCCCATTTTTCAAAAACGGTCTACATGGAAATTTCCACTCTCTGATACATCCCCAGTGAACAGAGCGGCTGGAGCAGAGCCGCAGGACACCACAGAGCTGATCCGCTCAGGGAGGACCAGAAGTGGCTACCATCTGATGTCTGTGTTTCGGCTGCATGAAAGGAGTCGGGAGTATGAGTCCACTTCCTAGTGGACATGTGTTTGCAACCAGAGCCATCCTTACAATCGGCTCCCTTGTGGAGGTTTCTGCAGATAGCCGAGAATTAAATCGAGGGGAGACCAAATTGCTCTTCCACCTGGAGCCCATGGCCCCAGCAGGGCAGGGCTGAAGCTCAACGATAGAGATGGAGCCACTACAGTGGAAATCTTTGTGGAACTGCCTCTGCTTTGCAGAGAAACCTCGAGTTCTGGGCATTCCCAGAGGATCCATTCCACAATTTTCATAGACACTGTCAGATTCGCAGTATCCTTCTATCTGGCCACAACTGTTTCAAAGCCTTAGATGCTTTTCTTTTATTATCAAAAGAATAATCCAATGAGTGCAAAGTTTTAAATACTGACTTCTGCTGTCAGAAATAAAACAACCAATGCCCAGGACATTACCTATTCTTTAGGAGCTTGAAAAAATTAGTCAAGTGAAAGAGAATGCCAAGAAGGAAAGGAGTTCTGAAATACCTTGTTGCTTTCTAGTAGGAGTTCAGCCTTAGAGTACTGATTTTTATTCATACATATTTTTCTGAGTGTACAGCCAAAATTAGCAGCATAAAAATTTTTCTTTTTTTTTGTTTTTTTTGAGTCACACCTGGCAGCCCTCAGGGGTTAATTCTGGCTCTACACTCAGAAATTGCTCGGGGGACCATATGGGATGCCGGGATTAGAACCACCATCCTTCTGAATGCAAGGCAGACGCCCTACCTCCATGCTGTCTCTCTGGCCTTGGAAAATAATTTCTTTTGCAAAATAATTGTAAAATAAATAGGGGTCAGATTACTGCATCTTTGGAAATCTCTCAAAGTACTAGAGCATTACTTGCAAAGTGGTCCCTGAAACTGATGTTTTTCTTCATCTAGATATGTGACAAACACCAGTCTGAAAGTGTCCCAATTGGTGTTTTTGGTTTTTTCCTCCTTCCTTCCTTCCTTCCTTCCTTCCTTCCTTCCTTCCTTCCTTCCTTCCTTCCTTCCTTCCTTCCTTCCTTCCTTCCTTCCTTCCTTCCTTCCTTCCTTCCTTCCTTCCTTCCCTCCCTTCCCTCCCTCCCTTCCCTCCCTCCCTTCCTTCCCTTCCTCCCTTCCCTCCCTCCCTTTCCTCCTTCCCTCCCTTTCCCTCCCTCCCTTTCCTTCCCTCCCTTTTCTCCCTCCCTTTCCTTCCCTCCCTTTCCTCCCTTCCCTCCCTTCCGTCTCTCCCTTTCCTTCCCTCCCTTTCCTCCCTCCCTTTCCCTCCCTCCCCTCCCTCCCCTCCCTTCCCTCCCTTTCCTCCCTTCCCTCCCTTCTCTCCCTTTCCTTCCTTCCCTCCCTTTCCTTCCTTCCCTCCCTTTCTTCCCTCCCTTTCCTTCCCTCCCTTTCCTTCCCTTTCCATCCTTCCTTTTCCTTCCTTCCCTTCCTTTCCTTTCCTTTCCTTTCCTTTCCTTTCCTTTCCTTTCCTTTCCTTTCCTTTCCTTTCCTTTCCTTTCCTTCCTTCCTTCCTTCCTTCCTTCCTTCCTTCCTTCCTTCCTTCCTTCCTTCCTTCCTTCCTTCCTTTCTTCCTTCCTTCCTTCCTTCCTTCCTTCCTTCCTTCCTTCCTTCCTTCCTTCCTTCCTTCCTTCCTTCCTTCCTTCCTTCTTTTTCTTTCTTTACTTTGCTCCATCTTTCTTTCCTTTGCCACACACCTGGTGGTGCTCAGGGCCCTGCAATCAAAAATCACTCCTGGAGGATCAAGAGATAGCATAGTGATAGGGCATTTGCCTTGCACACAGCCAATCTAGGATGGACAGTGGTTCAAATCCTGGTATCCCTGTGCCTGCCAGGAGCGATTTTTGAGCACAGAGCCAGAAGTAACTCCTGAGTAACCCTGGTCACCGGGTGTGACCCCCCCCCAAAAAAAAAAACAAAAAAAATATTTCTGGCAGGCTTGGGTAAACCACATGGGATGATGAGGAATTCAATCCATGTCAGCTTCATGTAAGAGAAGTGCCCTACATACTATAGTATCACTCCAGCCCCTTTACTTTCTTAACACTGAATTTCTTCACTAGGTCTAAAATTCTTGGAAAATAGATCACTGGGTAATTGTCTGGGGACAATTCTCCATGTATATCTTGTGTTATTGTGTGTATGTGACAGAAGCACTTAGTGTCTTTGTTTTAAAGGATCTTTTCAAGGATGACAGATATGATACCTTGCCTGCACGTTTGCAAAGACAAAAGCCTTAGAAAATGGGACTCCTGTCCCAACCCTGCAACGGAGGGTTGGGAGGTTGTTCAGTCTAAAAAAGATAATGTCTCATTCTAGGGCAGAGGTTAGAATGACTTACTGCCCAAGACAAAAGGACCAAAGTTTGAAGGTCATCTTCACGATGTGCCCTTGTGTGTACAAGTAGCATCCACCCTCTATGCATTGTCCTGTGGATCATGGGTTCAGGGAACCAGAGTAGATACTGCCCCTCTGTCTACAGATCCTGCAGTTTTGTTTCTGATCCTGGAGTCAGTGTCTTCTGCCAACATCTGGGAACTAAGGGAGGCCGAACTGTTCATTTGCAAGTGTGTAGGAATCTCTAGATCCTCACAACTCTCGACACTAACTTTAATTTTTCTTCTAAAGCTTTATTCTCTGTATCCTGAACTGAGTCATTTCTGTACTGTTTCTCTACTGTTGCCAAATTTCAGCTTATTCTTTTATTACTTTTTAAATTGCTTTTGACATGTACTGAATCATTTTTCTACTGTTTTTGAAATTCTAGCTTTTTCTTTTATGATTTTTATTATTTTTAAGATTCCCCTCGTTCCCTTTATTGTTGTTTGAATGTTCCTGTGGTGACATGCTTAGTTGTAGTGCATAATATTTTTAGGGGTGTATTGATAGGAGTTGTACACTAGGCTTCAATACTCACACACATAGCCATGGGGCTCTCTTATTTATAGGGCTTGCATGTGCTTGCAGGGATCTCTTTCTAAGTTGAGACCCATAAGTTATGTTGTGGTGCTTGCTGGGAGTTGCAAATGTGTGGTTGCAACTTGTCACACACATGCTTACCACAGTCACACTTCTTTTTATTTGACTTTTGGGCTACACCCAGAGGCACTTGGGTTACTCCTGGATGTTCAGAAATTACTCCTGGCAGTCTCAGAGGATCATATGGGATGTTGGGGACAAACCTAGGTTTGCCACATGCAAGCCAAACACCCTACCATCTGTGCTATTGCTCCATCCCGGGGTCACACTTCTTGATCATAACTGTGGTTCTCATTTTCCTTTTTGTAATGCTTGGACTCATCTGGCAGTGGTGTAGGTGAAAATCGTGCAGTCCTGGGATCATAGACAGCAGAGCTGCCAGGATTACATTCTGTACATACATATAGAACACCAACGGTTCAAACTCTTAAACATATACTTGCAAGACAGGTGCCATAAACCACTGTGTTATTCCTTTGGGATACACAAAAACTCAGAGGCCAGAGAGATCATACAGGGGTGAGATACTTGCCTTACACATTACTAGACCCAGTCTTATGGCTCCATGTATAGTCAGTCCCCTGAGCATTTCTGGAAGTTACTCCTGAGCACAGAATTAAAATGTGGCCCAAACAAAGTAAAAAAGAAAAGTAAAGAAGTTATAGTGTGGTAATGCTTCATTTCTATAAAGTAAAATTTTATTTTATTATTTTTCTATTATTTTTCTATGGTGCCGCTGATGGAACCCAAGACTTCACACACATTTAAGGCAAAAGCTCAAGTGCTGAGATATATCCCTGAGCCCTTTCCTTTCTTTTTATCCCCACTTAAAACTATAGTTTGACTAAGTTAGAAAAACATTCTGCAACATATAAAGATAATCCTATGATTCTTGTATGATCATATTTTAGGAAGGGAGTTGTCACATCTGTCTGAAATCAACTAAATAAAGAAACAATGAGAGATCAAAGGGGCTGCTCAGTGTTCCTAGTAAGAACTTGAATCTTTTTTCAGCTTTTCCTCCTTAATGGTTTTCTGTAGACAGCAGGGGACAAGTCTTTCCTCCCTTCTGTATCATTTCCAAGTTCATGGCAGTATTTATTTACTTATTTGGGGAGCAATACCACCTGGTGGTACTCATTGCTTAGTCCTGGCTCTTTGTTCAGGGGTCACTCTCAGTTGAGCTAAGGTGATTATATGATGTGCTCGAGACGAGAAGCTTGCAAAATAAGGGCTTTAACTGCTGCACTATTTGAACCTGGGAAGCATTTAAAAAATATGGGACAAGGCTGATCCTAAACATTCTAAGGTGGAGGGCTTTATTTATATGGATAGCTTTTGGCTTGTTTATATAGTGAAGAGGTTAGAAGGCTATACAAGCTCCAAGAGAGCAGAGTTTTGTTGTTGTTGTATTTTGTTTGTGGGCCACATCTGGTGGTACTCAGCGCTTACTCCTGGCTCTGCACTCAGGTTATTTCTGGTACATTCAAGGGGACCATATGGGATACTGGGAACCAAACTCTGGTCACCAGCATGCAAAGAAGAAAGCTCCTTACCTGCTGAACTATCTCTCTGGCCTCAGAGCAGTTTTGTCTTTCTGACTGTGGCATCTCCAGCTCCTGATCTAGTGTCTAATCTCTAGTAGGTTCTCATTAAAAAATATGTTTGGGACCCAGAGAGATGGTATAGTGATTAATTTTCTTGTCTTGAAAATTGCTGGCTCTAATTTTATTCCTAGCATTGTATCTGGTCAAGGAAGCACTGTTAGGTGTTGTCCCTGAGCACAGAGCCAGGAATAAGTCTTAAGCACAGTTTGGTGTGACTCAAAAGTCAAAAACAGAAATGAAAAACTCTGAAAAACAGAAGTACTGAATAAATGATAATATAGAGATCTGGTGTTGCAGGCTATAGAAAGTACCCTCTTTGGGCTGATTCGATGGCAGTGGTTTATCAGAACTTACTAACGTTAGTATCACAAAAATTGGTATATAACCCCCCTCCCCACCAACTGCTCAATTTGACTGGCTTTAAAAAAAAAGAAAATACCCTCTTTGGAAGGAACATAATTTAACCTAAGAATTAAACAAATCATGGCAATTGGGTGATTTAAAATGTCATTCTGGGGACCAGAAAAATGGGAGAGTGGGTAGATAAGGTGCTTGTCTTGCATGCAGCTGTCTTAGTCTTGATCGCTGACATCCCATATGGTCCCCTAAACCCTACCAGGGGAGATCCCTGAATGCAAAGCAAGGAGTAGGCCATGAACATTGCTGGGTGTGGCAAAAACAAAACAAAAAAAGAAAATGCTGGTTTGTTTATTTTGGTCACTAGCCTGATTATCAAACTAACTTGCTCTAGATGAGTGAGAGTGAACTAACTTATTCCAAATAGATTGATTCATTATTCCTGGATCACCTACATCTTCTTCTCACCTGTTTAGAAGTCAAGCCTAACTTGCTATCATGAAAAAAAAAAAGATAGAAAAAGAGATTAGAAGATACACTGAAGGTTTCATTTCTTTAGTTGTCTAGAATAGGTGTATCATTTTACAAATATGTGGTATACAGAGAGAACAAAGAGATGAACTAATGGATACAGAAACAAAACCAGTGATTAGCAGAAAGGGAGAAGTGGGTGATTGAGACAAAAAGGACAAATGTAGGTTGAAAGAGAAGTTGAAATTTCAGTGATGAACTTCAAGCTGTTCAAACACGTGCTGGTTTTCAATAAAATCCTTCCAAAACAAAAGAAAATGTTTAAGATAAAAAAGGTAAAAAAAGGACCATTCTTTAAAAGAGTTTCTTTTATTGCTGTTTTATTCCAGACTCTCTTGCACCTATAGTAGGGCACATCGAGAAACTAAAGCTTGATCAAATGGATGTGACTGTTACTCACTCAGGAAACATGAAAATATGCGAGAGAGAGAGAGAGAGAGAGAGAGAGAGAGAGAGAGAGAGAGAGAGAGAGAGAGAGAGAGAGAGAGAGAGAGAGAGAGAGAGAGAGAGTTATGTTTACATCTAATCAGGAGAGAAGTTCTGTAAATAAACTCTCTTGCCCATAATTGAGAGTTGTTTAACTGGGAGGGGGAAAAATGGCTAATTTTTCAAGATATTTTAGGCACAAAAGCAAAACCTCTTAGACCCTGCCCTGAAAATAACTTGACATGAGTAGTTTTCCCATTCCCTGAGGTCTGAAGCTAGGCAGATTTACACAACATGATTAGCAGGAATCTATGCCATTTTAGGCTAATTATGTAAGTTGGAGGGACTTCACCACTCTCTCTTTTGTCCAAGTATTTAGCCTCCGTGAGTGCAAATTTCCAATAAATGTTTAGTTTCTTTTTGTAATGCTAGAAATAGTTCCCTTAAAGTGCTGCTAATTTGTCAATGAGCATTAAACACCATAACCAGGCTTCTCTTTTTGAAAGACCCAAATTAAAATCCTAGATAAGGACACAGTCTCAGATAAAAGCACTGATACCAAATCTATTTTTGCCAGTAGTTAGTCATCTAATTTGGCAGAGAAGAAATAGTTTTCGTTGCTACTCCCTTAAAACACACAATGACGATAATTGAGTTGATTAGATTTTCCCCTTTAACTTTTCCTAATGTTTCCAGGCTCTACTACTTGGCAAAGGCAACTGGGGACAGATTTCTTTATTTTTCTCCTTTGGCCTAAAACAAAAACCCCCACTTTCCAAACTGTTACCACCGAAGAGTTTATTAAATGGCTGAAAAAGACAGCTGGTCCCACCATCTGTTAAAAATTTTCAGGGGCCAAATAAAACAGGTTACACCTTTCGCTATGCCAAGTCTTGCAATACCCCCTTCCTCTCACAGCCTGGGGAGGACTAATCTGAATTTCACGCTCTGATTTTGCTATTGCTAATGCCTGAGCTGCTTATGTGCACGTCTCCATGTTGCTTATTTTCCCTCGCTTTTTTCCTTACAAAGCTATTCTCACATTTCTATCAAGCTTATTTGCAACCCATGACCTCCCTCCTCTACAGTCTCTTTCCTTATATCTAGTGACTAGGTGGAAATCTACCTACACCAAACTCAGTCTGACTTTTCGAGTGAAAAAGAAGAGAAGCAAAAGTATGTTTCTGTTGTTTCCCAAGCATTTCTTTTTCTATAAATGCTAATGGAGGTAATTCAGATTTTTTGGAACAAAGGCTTAGCTCACCACACTTTGCAGGTGTGAAAGGGCTGAAACAAAAGAGATGCTAACCCTAATGGTATTTCTTGTCATTAACAATTCTTTGATGTTCACACGGGAGCCTCCCTTTTATCTTTGAGTTTTTCAGCCATCTTTGTTAACACGTAGCTCAATTGAATCTTTTTCTCCCCCCTCCACCTCCCCCTAGCCTTTAAAGACATCTGCAAAATGTTTATGCTAAGTTAGTTTCCACTACATCTTTTAGGACCAAGGCAAAGTAAAATGAGATAAAGCTTGTGAGGTTATTATTAAAACATCAGTAAGTTTCTATCATTAAGTGGCGGAGAAGATCAATAAAAAAGGAGCACTTAATGTTACTTTAATAAGGGTGTGTTTCCTGTAACAGGTCTTGGGATTAACTTTAGTATCACAGAAGTGAGTTTTACAATAAGGTCATGGTTGTGATGAGAATATTTTCACTTGCCTTTATCCAGTTAAAGAGTTTGCAAATACTTTGGATGTACTTGACCTACGATTTCCTGTTTTTATGGATGGTTTCAATATTTTGATGCAGCATATTTGGAGAACATTTTATTGCAGCTTTTTCTTCCTGACACCAGGCAGTCTGCCAAAAAATGTTCTAAAGCAGATTTGCCTTTCTCCTGTGTCCAGTCAGCATTGGGGAAAGGCAGAGGTGAGATGACTAGAGTTGAATGGCCTCTTCAGAGAAGTTGAACTTGCCTTGATGACAGCAGAATGTAGAAAACACTCAGCACTACATAATATACTGCCTTCAAGCTAGTCAGAAACAGGATCTGTAACTAGACAGTGGGTGCAAAGTAGAATCATATGTTTCACACCAACATGGTTGGGCATCTTACATTTAGTATATTTTGCTGTTTCTCATAAACCAGAAATACCTAGCAATTGCTTCAGATTTAACACACATTTTTTGGATGGTGGCACAACCAGTGGTGCTCAGGGCTTATTCTGATTCTGCACTCAAGAATAATATAGGATGCTGGCGATCAAATCCGGTTGGCTGAATGCAAGGCAATACCCCACCTACTATACTATTGCTCCAGCCCCTTAATACACTTTTTTAGTGTTGGAGGGGACAAAGTATATTAATGGGACTAGATACATATTTCCACTTGACAACTCATGTTTTGGCAAGTGTTAAATTGAAGAAAGTTGTGATGCACATGGCAGCAGTCTCTCCCTTTATATTCAGCTCAGCTCCAAATGTTGAATGCTGGGAAGTAGATAATAAAAATGACAAAATAAAAATTAGTGTCCACAATGTGTCTATTTTATAATTGTCTCTTATGTTATTCAGAAATTCTTAGCATTTATATGATGCTTTTCACCTACAAAGTACTTTACAAATGTTAGATAATTAACCATAAGGTAATAAGGCCTAGATAATAATGTAAAAATTTTTTTCTAGCTCAGATAAAAAGTAACAAATGGAGATATATGCATTCATAACTTTTTTATTTTATAGCATTAGGGGTTCTTAGAGATTTTGTGTATCATATATTAGGTGGTTTTCCATGTATAACTAAATTTTCTGTAAGAAAATTTTGGAACATTGTTCTTTGTGTGTGTGTGTGTGGTTTTTTTTTTTTTTTGGGGGGGGGGTCACACCCGGCAGTGCTCAGGGGTTATTCCTGCCTCCAGGCTCAGAAATTGCTCCTGGCAGGCACGGGGACCATATGGGATGCCGGGATTCGAACTGATGACCTCCTGCATGAAAGGCAAACGCTTTACCTCCATGCTATCTCTCTGACCCCCATTGTCTGTTCTTATGCTTGTTTTTTGTTTGTTTTCTCCTTGATTTCATTCCACTTCTCCAATAACACCAAAAGATCAAAAAAGAAGTACATTTACTTTTGGAATTAAAGGTAGACACATATTTTGAGTTCTCTGATAAATTAAGGCACATAAACTTTATGCTAAACTGCCTGTGTGATTTTATTACAGTGCTCTGTAGATATCCAGTGTAGATAAAATCCATTACTTTAGAATGTGTGTGTGTGTGTGTGTGTGTGTGTGTGTGTGTGTGTGAACTTTGGATAGTAAATTTGAATTTGGAGGGATTAAATTAAAATAAATTTTGTTTGTTTTGGGTCATATCTTGTGATGTTTAGGGGTTATTCCTGGCTCTGTACTCAGGAATCACTCTTGGCTGGGCTCTGGGGATCATACGGGATGCCAGGAATTGAACCCAGGTTGGAGTCATGAAAGGCACGTGCCCTACCTGCTGTACAATTTCTTTGGCCTCAACTTATATTTTGTTTAAATTTTTTTAATTCAATATAACATACTATATTGGATGCAAAGTAGAATCTCATAGGGAAAAGGAAGTCACTAATGAAAGTACTGTAATGCATAACGAACTCACATTTCAAACTCATTCCTTAAAGAGAATGAATCGTTGCATGCAGGCTCAGAGAGCAGGTCTTATTTTCCTGAACACTTAATTTAAAATGCTACTAAATATAAGAAGTATCTTCTTATTCATGTCTAAGAAACTGATAAAACAAAGGGCATTTTTTTTTTTGTTTTTGGGTCACACCCAGTGATGCTCAGGGGTTACTCCTGGCTATGTGCTCAGAAATTGTTTATGGCTTGGGGGATCATATGGGATGTTGGGGGATCCAACCATTATTAGTTCTAGGTTACCGCGTGTAAGGCAGATACCCTACCACTTATGCCACTGCTCCCGTCCCCAGAGGACATTTTTGTTTGAACTATTGAAAGTCCTATAGATGCTGTCAAAAATGAGAGAAAACTAATTTAATGAGGAGTTATTTTATCTGTACAAGGCATTCCCCTATGGGCAGGCAAAACTCTTGACTTCCACACAACCAACCCTGTTTGGTCCCCAGCAGCATATATGGTCCCCCAAGCCCCACTAGGAGTTATCCCTGAACACAGAGCTAAGAGTGAGTCCCTCCAAAATAAACACAACAAAAACCAAGCCACAACACTCCCCTCTTCTTTCTATGAGTTATACAACTGCACTCTATTTATATACCCAGAGACAAGTGACAGGTGAAGATTTGATGAATCAGCCACTCTATCCTGAGACTTGCAATAAAGCAGATGATGAGTAGTATATGCTTGACTATGATGTGCGGATGATGGATTGTCTGGCATTCATACATACATATATGTATATACACATACTATATATATAAATATGTATTAGTATAGTGTTATAGGACTACAACCCTTCATCTCACCCCTCCTAAAAAGTAAAACCCCAAAGGCAGGCTTATATAACACTCAGAAGAGACTTATCTAAGGATTTTTATGTACTTTTAAAACAAGGCCTTCATGGGCAAAGGGAGCTTGAGTGACTAGTAGTAGGCAAGGAGACTGCTTGGTCTCAAAGTCTGTGAGTTTGAACTTTTAAGATTTATAAGGCCTTCTGTGTTGTGATGGGTCCTATCAGCTTGACTGCCTGCATTGACTGATTTTTTGTGGTGTGCCTCCTAAGAGCTTTTAGGAGAGACTTATCAGGTTGATTACAGGATGCCCAGCTGGGTCCTTCCTTACTTGAATGTTTTGACAGATGGTTTTAGCAGTGTTTGCTGGTACCTGTTCTACCTCAAAATATCTTGTTCTGAGATAACTATTGGAAGAGGATGCTTTGGGTTAGCAGGTACCTCACAGAGGGGCCACACCCAGTTGGGGTGCTGGGGCCATTTATTATGATGCTTTGACTGTCAGGCAATGTGGGTCAGAGTATAGTGCCTACGCCTGGGTACTCTGGGGGCTATTGGGCCTATATCTGGTGGTCCTAAGAAGCCATGACCAGTCTGGAATCAAACTCAAGGTCTTTCTACCCTTTGTATCTTCTCCCCAGTTCCTTCAGTTGTGGTATTTTTAAAGTTCCTGGAGTATCAATCCACTTGCCTTCACTGTACTAATAAGCTACCAAGGAAGAGAAGCAAGCACTAGGACAGTCTAAATCTGGTTCTATAAATATCTTAGTGACATGGTCTGTTTACCACACCAATGCCTGTTGACAGATTGCCATAAAATGCACCATTACCATAAGACAAGTTTCCCCCAAAGAAGTGAATTACACACTTCACTTGCCATGACATAGATTGATCAACTGGGATTTATAATGTGCTGGTTGGGGAGAACTGTGTTTGTCCTAAATCATGGCCTCGTTCTGGCTTTTGGTCCTAAAGGATACTCAGAGCTCAGTGTGTCACCATGATGACTCCAATCCATGACAGGGGTAGAAGAAGTGAAGAAAAGAAACAAAACAGAAATTCTTATTGTTAGTGACACCTCCCTTTCCTCTGAGAAAAGAAAGGAATCCCAGGGAAGATGAGGACTGAAGTAGGTGCTTTCTATTTCCATAAAATCTCCCAAACACTCCTTCACCAACTGATATATCCTTTGAAATGATCAATACCTGCATGTTGAAGAACTCTTGTTCTTAGGGCACAGCTACTATGCTTTTTTTGCTTTATGTGAACCTTGCTTTCTATCAAGTTTTATTTCCCCATGGTAATAAGATTTGTGTTGGGTCAAAGAGGTAGTACAGTGGGTAAGACATTTTCCTTGCATGTGTCTGACTAGGGTTCAATTCTCAAGAACCCAAATTGTGCCAGGAGTGAT
Source organism: Suncus etruscus (assembly GCF_024139225.1). NCBI lineage: Eukaryota > Metazoa > Chordata > Mammalia > Eulipotyphla > Soricidae > Suncus > Suncus etruscus. Next base: position 96,001,559 of record NC_064852.1, read on the forward strand.
TGCTGAGCACAGATCCAGTAGTATGTCCTGAAAACTACTGGATGTACCCCCAAACAATAACAAATGATTTGTCTTAACGTTAACATGTATTTTTGTATAATATAAAAAGAGGAAAGATTGTCTCAGGAATAAATATACATTCTCGTATTCTCTCATTCATCTCATTCATTTTCCCTTTATTAAAAAATCCTGACTTCATCATCCCATAAAATGAGTATCGTAAAGCTACTATTCTCTTTCTCCAAAGTCCATTTCTACTTACTTTTATAACCTCACTTAATGAATATGACTAAAAATGACTTTATAATCACAGACTTTTTGTTTAGTCAAATGTCCCTCAGAGAAGAATTCATTTAGAACAGGGGTGGCGAACACGTGGCTCTCGAGCCGCATGAGGCTCCAGGCCAAAATGAATGCGGCTCTTTGCCTCTTCTCATTATTTTGTATACTGTGGCCCTTTGCCAAGTGTGGATTTTGTTCTGCTGCTTCTGAGGAGGGACCTCTGAGGAGAGATCTCTGAGCGAGGAGTCCCTCCCGCCCCCAGGCTGCGCCCTCCCACCTCCCATCCCTCGGAAACAACTGCACGGGCCAGCGAGTGGGGGGACCCGTGTGGCACATGTTGGGTCACATCATGCCACTAGTTCTGAGTGTGGAGGACGCAGCACACCCTCACCATCACTGCTGGATTTTGACCCTCACTCAAAATGGCATAATGCAATATGTGTTTCATAGATCATTGTTAAAATTAGATGCTTCTGTGTGAGTGTCTGTTTTGGCAAGTCACTGCGTGGTGTGACTCACAGTTTAAAATTTTGGCTCTTTGTGTCGAAATTGTTCGCCACCCCTGATTTAGAAAATGCTTTCCAGGGGCCGGAGAGATAGCATGGAGGTAGGGCGTTTGCCTTGCATGCCAAAGAACAGTGGTTCAAATCCCGGGATTCCATATGGTCCCCCGAGCCTGCCAGGATCGATTTCTGAGCATAGAGCCAGGAGTAAACCAAAAACAAAAACAAAGAAAATGTTTTCCAAAAACTGCAGGAGGTGCTACACAGACAACATAATGGGCAAGGCTCATGCAACCCTTCATGCTGCTAACCCAGGTTTAATCCCCTGCTAGCAGGCACTAGCCGGTTTTCATTTGTTGGTACTAGCTGGTGTTCACTTGGCCTAGTCCCTGCTCTTGGGGGTGGGCTTTGTTTTCCCAATAAACACTGCCTGGGAAGGCTGGAGGGGAAGCTGCCATCTTTTTTTTTTTTTTTGGTTTTTGGGTCACACCTGGCAGTGCTCAGGGGTTATTCCTGGCTCCAGGCTCAGAAATTGCTCCTGGCAGGCACAGGGGACCATATGGGGCGCCGGGATTCGAACTGATGACCTCCTGCATGAAAGGCAAACGCCTTACCTCCATGCTATCTCTCCGGCCCCGGAAGCTGCCATCTTGACTCTCCGATCCACATGATGAAGAGACTGGCTTATGTGTGTACAGCTTGTGGTGTGAGTTCCTGTTGTGTGTGGATTATTTCCTGTGTCAGAATTGCTATCGGATTCGCATCTCTTGTGTTGGTCGGTATTTGAATTGTGAGATGCAAGGCAAGTGTCTTAATCCCTACACTATCTCCTCAGCCTTCAGGACTTGAGTTTTAATAAGCTCTAATATTTCCAGCACTGGTTTAAATAAGTGTTTTTAGTTCATTTAGTGTTATATATTTATATATGTACATTAACCAAACCTATAAAGATTTACTATAAAAGACTGCCTACTTTATTTAAGTTACTGTAAATTACAGTTATTCATGACTAGATTTTAAGAATGTAATGTTTTAAGCCTGATACCTTTACCAGTGTCCACTCCCCTCCCACTCACTTGCCTGTCTATATAATTTTGTTTTGCACTGTAGTTTACATTACTTTTGTCTATAGGGTTCCATGAATAATGCTCTACTATCTTCCAGCTCCCTCTTCTTCTGTGGTTGAACATTTCCCTCCATCATTTTCGCGCTCTCTTTCCTGTCCTATCTCCCTCACTCCCACCTCAAGTGACATGCTTCCTACTGAAGATCTTTTTTCTTTTTTTGAATAGGCAAATTTTTTTTCCAGAGAGTCCCCAGACATCAGGGTCCAAGTGACATGGAATATTTTGGCTCTAAAACTTATTTAAAAAAATCTATAGTGTGAGAATAATACCAAAAGGCAATAGAAAGAGGGCCATAGACTGGCAATAGAGGGCCATGAGGACTGGTCTGTGGTAGGAAACCTGCCACAAAAAGTGAAGACAGTGCAGTTAGGGCAGAGAAAAAGTCATTCTGACAATGACAGTCGGAAATGATCCCTTTGGACAAGAACTCGGTGCTAAAAGCAGGTAAAATGATATTCATGATACACTCAGTAACTATTGCAAACCACAGTACTAAAAGGAAACAAAGGAGAAACAATGAGAGAAAAAGACATGGAGTGAGAAAGAATATAGAGGCAGTCAGGGTGGAAGAAGAGGACAGAAGGAAACAGGTGGTAGGAAGTGTGCTCTGCTGAAGGATGGGTGCTGGGATATTGCATGTCAACTCAACCATCAGCGACCTTGTAACTGTGTCTCTTATGGAAATTCAATCAAAACATGGTTTAAAAAAATTGAAAAAAAAAAAAGAGGCAGAATGATAAAAAACCAGACCAGAATAATAATAATAATAATAATAATAATAAGAATAATAAGAATAATAATAATAATAGTGTGTTTGTGTGTGTATGTGTGTGTGTGTGCGCGTGTGTGCACGTGTTGAGGAGGGGGGTCATTTGCCTAGTACACAGCTGACCTGGGCTTGATCTCTACATCTCCTATGGTCTCCTGAGCACCTGAACATACCTGTGTGACCTCCAACCTAGCTGCTAAAGAGCCAGATGCCCGATTTGATCTATATAGGCTGTGGTTTGTCAATTCTTATGTTTGAGAAATAGCATTTCCCTGCATGAGACAACTTGGCATATTGGTGTCTAAGAAAACTGATATTATTTACTTTACTATTTCAATATGGATAATTGTGTGGTAAGTTGAGGAGCAATATTCTCAGTTACTTCTTGTAGTCTGAATATTCTGTAAATTACAGAACTGACAATAGTAATGTGACAAGAATAGCATATGATTTCTAATAAGCTTTTTATAATGACCGACTTTTTTTTTATTTATTTATTTATTTATTTATTATTTACAAAAGTTGGATATATTGTTTTGTGTTTTTTTGGGATGGGGTACCCAGCAGTCCCTGGGAATCTCAGGGATCTCCTGGTGTTATTTGGCCAAACAATTTCGGTGTTAGAGGCTGCTCAAGCCCTGTGTTGCTGAGGATTTCGTGGTCACTACTGTAGTGCTGGGGACCTCCAGGGCCATACCTGGCAATGTGACTCACAAGGTCACATGGTGGCAGTGATAGAAACTGGATCATCTCCTAATTGTATATTATCTCTTGGCCCCTGGACAGGATGTTTAGTTTAAGTTCTAGTAGTCAGAACTTCAGCTACAACTAATAGTTGAGAAGTTTTCTTCTGTTTTCTTGGTTCTTATCACTTTTTTCCCCCATTGGCTGACTTTGGGCACTGGGGCTACTGCACACAACCTTCTCTTCCACAATCTGCTCTAGACATTCTATTGTTCGTCAATCCACAACAAGCCTGTCTTCCCTTGTTTGTTGTTTTGGAACTCACTCTTACACATTAATTCATTTAAGGAAATTAATTATCATAAAAGGATAGATGGCAAGTGAAGGATAGAAGGCAATAATTTAATGCACAAAACGTGGCTGAGGACATGTTGGTTTCAACATAAAAGCTCACCACCACTTTCTCCATTGCCTGATGAATTTTCACCAAGAAATCAGACATTTCTTTGCTCACTCATGTCTAAGCTACTTCACATACCTCAAGACATCCAATCATTTCATAATTCATAAAGCAATCATTGTTTGAAAGCTCCAAGTTTCTTCTCAAACCTGCCTCCATTGGGCCTTTGGTAATCTATTCTGCTTCCTTGATCTAGTCACTGCCAGGCCCTTTCTGGGCTTTTCTTAAAGTTACAAACGTGCATGGCAATGCAGAACAGCCATATGAAAGAGTACCCCGGAGTCACATTGCTCAGGCTCACAGCTCTGTTCTGCCAAATTATGAGCTCTTGGGTGCATCTCTGAAGAGCTTCACACCTGAGTTTCCACTATAAGTACTACTAATCATAACATTTACCTCAGAGGTTAATGTGAAGATTAAATGGTGCAATAGAAGTAAAGCACAGGGTTGGATGCATACTCAGTTCTCACATAAAAATTAGATGAAAGCAGCAGCATATTTCACATGAAAACTGCCTTTTGATGACTCTAGCCCCAGGCAGATTGTCATTTAACTATCAGCATTGCTAAAAGGACTATGAATTGCAGGCTGTTTGTCTAAGAAGAGCTTGAGTTCACATTTTCATATACCTTGATTGCTCCTTTCCTCTGTGCCTGACCATCATCAGGTAACAAACTTTTTTGAGCTTCCCCTTTATGATGGGGGTGTAGTGGTGGGGGTGTAGGGAAACAACCAGCAGTGCTCAGAAATTACTCCTGGCTCTATGCTAAGGGGTCAAGTCTGGTGGTTTCCTGGATAGAATCAAGGTGGGCTCTGTGCCTCTCTCTGTAACCTTCCACACCCCAAAATTCTTTATTTTTCTTTTTTGTTTTTAGGTCAAACCTGCCAGTTTTAAGAGCTTATTCCTGTTTCTGTGCTCAGGGATTACTCGGTAGAATTTAGTAAAGCAGAAAGAGTGATGGGGATGGATTTGACACAGGTTGATCTTGTGCAAGGCAAGCTTCTATGTATATATACTTGTACTATCTCTCGAACAGCCAGACAGAGAAATCTATTTTTTTTTTTTTTGGAGATAGGGTGGAGTGGGTCACACCTTAGCATTCATGGCTTAGTCCTGGTTTTGTGTTCAGGCTCACTCCTAGGGGTGCTTGGTAAGACCATATGGGGTGCTGGGGATCAAACCTGCATTGGCATGTCCAAGTCAAGGGCCTTACCTGCTGTACTATCTCTCTAATTCTAGCTGTAGAATTTCTTCCTTTTTTTCTTCTTTTGTTTTAGGCCATATATGGTGATGCTCAGGGACTACTCCTGCCTTATACTCAGGGATTACTCTGAGTGTACTAGAGGGGCAAGATGAAATGCCAGGGACTGAATACAGGTTGGTTGCATGCAAAGCTAGTGCCCTATCCATTCATTGTACTTTTGCTCAGGCTCCAACCCTAGAATTCTTAAAGACACTTTGCCTGATTCTATGTTACATTTTGGAAAAAGAGTTATGGATATCTTTTGGAAAGAACACCTCTATTTAAGCTAGCTATTTGTCTAGCTAATGAGGCTGGTCCTAGATGGTGTACATCACTGGAAAGCCTGACAGTTCGGCACAGGAAGCCCAGACTATTGACACGGGTTCTTGTTTAGATGCTGTCATTGGTTCAATTTGTGACCCCTGTTCAAAGTCACTGAACTGAAATTCTTCTCTGTCTCAAGTAAGACTTTCTTACTATTGTAAAATAGAACCTTTGTGTGTATGATGGTGGGGATGATTTGTCATTTTTATGTCCTTCGACTACTCTGGTCAGTGATATCTAACTATCCAAGAGAGTGTTAATTGTCAGTTTGCTTTTAACATTGTTTAGACTTTTGATATTTTATTTTGTTCTCTTCTTTTTGTTTGGTATAATACATCATCCTGTAAATACAGAGGGTGTGAATGAATAAAGCATTTTGTATGACTCAAAGGACTAGCATTCTTTGATGGCTTTGACCAAGGGGATGGTTTAGAGGACAGTAAGCTCTGAGGGTCACATAAGTGAGAGGTGTTACCTAACTAAAAAAAGCATAGTCCCCAATCTCCCACTTCATTCACAGGTCGTCACAGGTTCACGTATATAATGTGTAAATACACAAAATTCAGCATAGATTCTGCATGTTGAAAAGCTGATTTGGCAACCACATCTGTAAATAATTGTCATGATGGGTTTTTTTTTGTTTGTTTGTTTTTGTTTTGGGGCCACACCCAGTGATGCTCAAGGGTTACTCCTATCTATGTGCTCAGAAATTGCTCCTGGCTTGGGGAACCATATAGGATGCCAGGGATCGAACCGAGGTTTGTCCTGGGTCAGCCGCTTACAAGGCAAATAACCTGCCACTACGCTATTGCTCTGGCCCCTGTCATGATGTTTTTAAATACATAGCCATCATCTTGATTAGTGACCAGGTCAATCATGTAACTAATTAACCTGATCAATACTAGTCCATTGAGAGTTTCTCAATAGATCAAATGATTCAAACAACCATTTGAATATATGTATTGTGAATGAGTCATGATGGATACAAGTACGAAGATACTTAAAAGGAAATATCTCAATATCCCTTTAAAATTTCACTGTCAATTTTTTAACAAGTTAAGTGTTAGAAAGTATTCCATTGGGGCTGGAGCAAGAGTACAGAGGTAGGGCGATCCCTGGCATCTTATATTGTCCTCTGAGCCTACCAGGAACGATTTCTGGGTACAGAGCCAGGATTAACCCCTAAGCGCTGCTGGGTGTGGCCCAAAAACCAAAATTAAAAAAAAGAAAGTGTTGCATTATTTAGCCTCCTGTAGTTTGAAAGTTTAATAACTAATAATTTATAAAGTTAAATACTTGTTATAAATTATTCACTTTTGGGTTTCACTACCTAGAATTAAAAAAATTGATCTATAAACATAATCTTTTCTCATTAATACAATGTAATGTCTAGCATCAAAAACCTAGAGAGCGTTTCTGTTAGTAAATAGTTAATACATTTCAACTCTAAATATTGAAAAAAATTAAAATTTCAATGTCATACTTATTGATTTATGAAGACAAATGTAATTTAATAATAACTGTCTAGAAAAAGGAACACTGTATGCTATTTAAAAAATAAAAGCAGTTCTGGGGCTCGTGAAAATATAGCAGGTAGAGTGCTTGTGTTCTATGTAGCTGGTCTGGGTTTGATTCCTGGCACCACACTTGGTCCCTTGAGCCCTTTCGAAGTGATTGCTGAGCTCAGAGTTAGGAGTAAACCCTGAGCACTGCTGGATAAGACCCAAATTAAAACAAACAAGCAAACAACCCCCTACAAAGATCCCCAAAGCAATTGCCATCTATTCATTTCAGAAATACTCTCTAAATTAACTTTGGAAATATAATCGTAATGATATATATATATATATAGCAGTCCCTTTCTCTAGCAGTGTGAAAAACCTACATAATAGCTCTACTTTTTAATATCTGAAGTTATTTCCTACACTAACTTTTAGTTTTGAATCTCCTCCACTTCATTAATATAAAAAAAAAACCATCTTTCCTATTTTCAGTCTAATGTGAATTCTAATCTTTCTAATCCTTCTCTTCAATTTCTGTTTTCTGAAAAATATAGCCAATCCTGTGGTTCCTTTGAATTTTCCCCCCCTTTTTTTGATCACTGAGTTTCTGGAACAATGATAAGCTCCCACCAGAAATTAAAGTACTTATTAGTCAATTGCAGGTAAATTCCAGATCTCAATTTATTTCTTCTGTAAGGCATGATCTTTAATATAATCTCCTCAGCTTCTTATTTCCAAGCCACAGAATATTTAAATGATATGCTTGTCAGATATGCTGGTTATACCCCTATCTGGTCTTCTTCCATCACTCTAGCTTAGGTCTTCTACTATTGTAGAGCTGTCCTGTAAGTCTTCTAACAACTCCTTGCATTGCACTTCTCTTCATACCACTGCCTTATAAGCACTTTCTGAATCCCAGCTCTGCTGTGGCTTTTTCTAGAAAAAAAAAATCCCTAGTAGTTTCTCTGTTCAGTAAACAGAGTAAAAAAAATTTCTTACACAGAAAAGTTTTCCATAACCAGCTTCTCCAGTTGCACCTTCATTTATGTCCATCCTTGAGTCAAACTAGGCAGGACCTGAATCTCCCTGTTGCTTTGATTTTACTGGACTTTATAGACCACCCCTAGTTATGCCAAGGCAAAGGAGGGCTTAAAAAATGGAGGTGGGGTCACTTTCGAATAGTTCTTACCATGAGCTAGCATCAGAATTAATCTCACTGTCTTAGCTTTGTCTCCTGCTGTGTCCACCCAATATTCAAGATTCTGGTTAAGGATCAAGTCTTTCATGAAACAGTCCTTGTTACCTCATCTGATCTTACTTGCTCTGATATTTTCTGCTCTAAATTTGGTACTCAGGGTTACTCCAGGCTCTGCATTCAAAATCACTCCTGACAGTTGGGGGACAATATGGGATGCTGAGAATCGAACCCAGGTTGGCCTTGTGCAAGGCAAATGCCCTACTGGCTATGCTATAGCTCCTGTCCCACATCTCCCCTATTAATACCATAAATTCTGATGTCAACAATAGTATTTTTTGCTTCTCTGGGTGTATGTGTATGCATTTGAGGAAGAAACCATGAGGTGCTAGGGACCAAACAAGAGCCTCCTGCATGCAAAAAATGCATTTAGACCTTTGAGCCATCTTCCCAGATCAAGAACAATTTCAACAACAGAATCCAGGATGTGGAGAGATATTATAGCAGGGAAGGCATTTGCCCTTGCAAGCATCCAACCCAGATTAAATCCCCAGTACTACAGATGGTCGCTGGGCCCCATCAGGAGTATTCCCTGAGCACAGAACCAGGAGTAATCTGAGCACTGTCTTATATGACCAAAATTCATACCCCCCCAAAAAAAAAAAAACAAAGAGTAATATCTTGAGATTAGTCATGAGGTAGTCAGTAATCAGGATTTACTCCTGGCACAACATTAGGAATTACTCTTAGTGGTGCTTGGGGGACTATATGGGATGCAGGGATCAAATTTAGGTCACCCAGGTGCAAGACAAGCACCAGACACTGCCCATTATACTATTGCTTCAGCTTCCAAATTATTTATTCTTATAATACTATATTCTGAACTACATAATATAAAAGGGTAAATAGGTAGGGGAATAACAAATATCCAAAAGTCATTTGGGTAACTGATGAGGACTGCTGTTTAGTAGAAAGAGTGTCAAAGGGAGGGGATGCCAGATAGGAGAGGGAAGAGATCACTATAATAATGGTGAAAAGAAGTGGCCACAGGTAGGAGGAAGTGGTGCTGAAAGGTGGTAAAGTGTTATGCATAAAACCCTATCAGCAACAGTATTTTAAACTCCAGTACCAATAATTTATTTTAAAAAAAGGCTATTACGGGCCCGGAGAGATAGCACAGCAGCGTTTGCCTTGCAAGCAGCTGATCCAGGACCAAAGGTGGTTGGTTCGAATCCCGGTGTCCCATATGGTCCCCCGTGCCTGCCAGGAGCTATTTCTGAGCAGACAGCCAGGAGTGACCCCTGAGCACCGCCGGGTGTGGCCCAAAACCTGAAAAAAAAAAAGGCTATTACATAGGAAGGATGCTGGCTGAGAATAAAACTAGGGACACTGGTGGGGAAAAGTAGACATTGGTGTAGGGATTAGATTTGGAACATTGTTTCCCTGAATAATTTTGTACTTCATGATGACTAAATACATGTTTTTAAAGGTGAATAGTATAGTTGTGAGTCATATGTCATAAATAAAAGATATTATAGCAATAAGAATTGAAGTATCAATAGTTATAAATGATTTACTTAAAATATTTTACCAGGGGCCGGAGAGATAGCATGTAGTAGGGCATTTGCCTTGCATGCAGAAGGATGGTGGTTTGAATCCTGGCATCCCATATGGTTTCCTGAGCCTGCCAGGAGTGATATCTGAGCATAGAGCCAGGAGGAACCCCTGAATGCTGCTGGGTGTGACCCAAAAATAAAATTTTTTTCACTAGGTATTATGACAATTATAGCAGGTATACATTTATATCTTCTATTTTATAAGATCATACTAAAATTAAAGAAAAACTAGAAAGCAATTGCATAGCATGAGTAAGACTAGGCTCAGTCATGCATATGGCAAAAATAAAGTCAAAGTAACTATGAGACTATAAAGGGAATTATCAAGGGAAGAGAATTTCAACCTATTTTTGGGAAAAGAAAAGGGACAGAAGATACTGGTTTCTAGTAATGAAGGACTGGGCAATTCAATCTACCTTCTCCTTAAATAATGAAGACAAGTTTTAGAATATATTTCAGTAATACTGTAAATCTAGAAAGAAAATTGAACCAAGAAGAAAATAAATTCTAAGAGAAAAATTGTCATTCGAGGCACCTTTTATTCTAGGGAATATTTGCTAGTTTGAAAACTATTGGGCCAATGGGATAAAATTGAGTTTTGAACACTCTTGCATTCTCTCTCTCTCTCTCTCTCTCTCTCTCTCTCTCTCTCTCACGCATGCATGCATGCACTCACACACACACACACACACACACACACACACACACGCACACAATTACAAAGATCTCCACTGCAAACCAGATGTAGAAAGACTGTTCTCATAGAAACTGCAAGTCAATTCAAACCATCCTATGCTCCGGAACCGGATTGAAGAAGTCCCAATTTATTTAAGTTTGCAGAGAATTTTACTGCTTTATAGAGGAAAGGATTATTATTCTGATTTTCAAACCATCTTTATAATTTTGCTAATAAAATGTATGTCATGAAATGATAGCCAAGTGAGTAAGAGATATCATGAATGAGAGGTACATAGTAGTAAAATTGTTGGAAACCAAAGAAAGAAAAAAAATTTGAAAGTAGCCAGGGGAAAGGCAGATTACCTTCAAAGGAATATCAATTTAATAGCTGATCTATTTGCTGATCTAAGCAAATACAAGGAGAACTATAAGACAATGAAGTGTAACTTTTAAAATTTTAGATAATTTAAGTATTCTATACTAATACAGAATTTAAGACTAATCAAAATAGACACAGTACCTTCAAGAATTCAGGTGAAATAAAGATATATTTAGTTAACAAAAACTTATAGCAGCAAAGCTACACTAAGGGAAACATTATAGTAAGCTCTTGGCAGAAGGAAATGAATTCCAGAACAAAGTCAGAGATGTGGGAAGAAATAAAAAGAATTCATATCAGTATTTATGTTATCCTATGGGAACTAAAAGCACATGCAGTGAAGAGCCAGGGATATAATTCAAAGTACTGGTGTGTCAGCATTGGTTTTGATCCCTGTCACCACATGGCCTCCTAGCTGGGAGTTACTGAGCAGTGCACTGGAAGTATCTCATAAGCACTGCGAAATGTGCCCCCCCCCAAAAATATATATACTATACTAAAATTAAAATATAGCACAATTATATAATAAAGGGTGAACATTCTAATTTATATAATATTGATTATATATGTATGAATATATAGTATTGAATAAAATCCTTAAGTTCTTGATTTAGCTAAAAGAATATGAAGATCAAATTATATTATACTATGATAAGTCAAGGTTTCATTTTATTTTCTTAGTAGCTTTAAATAAAAGACAAAAATGTCCTTTACGATTTTCTGCAGAGACACCAATATGACCAAAATTTAGGTATGCCGGTATTTGGACTAGTATCCCCAAGATGTTTTTGGAGTGAGTGTAGGCAACCCTCTCCCCTAATTCTCCTAATTCTGAAATACCTGGCAGCTGAGAACATGTCCCACAAAACCCACAGTATCAGTAATAGTGCTTTGAATTTCTGGACTACATGACAACATTTGAGGCCACATGAGAGCTTCGTTTGTTTGATATTGTCATCTCCATATAAACACACCAATTTAGATGCCAATATGTAACTAAGGTCACTTAATGTTCGGAAACTAATAACTTTATTGGAAATACAACAATTTTTTTGTTATTTTGTTTGTTTTTTGGGTCACACCTGGCAGCGCACAGGGGTTACTCCTGGCTCTGCACTCAGAAATTGATCTTGGCAGGCACGGAGGACCATATGGGATGCCGGGGTTCGAACCACCATCTGTCCTGGATCAGCTGAATGCAAGTCAAATGCCCTATTGCTGTGCTATCTCGCTGGCCCCATCTTTTCTCTTTTTCTTTTGATTTTTCCCATGATTATTGTTATTGTTATTATTATTATTATTATTATTATTATTATTATTATTATTTTGGTGGCACTCAGGGGTTACTCCTGGCTCTGTGACATAAATTGCTCTTGGCAGGCTTGGGGGACCATTGGGATGCTGGGGATCGAACCTGGGTCAGCCCCAGGTCAACCGCATGAAAGGCAAAAGCCCTATAACTGTGCTATCGCTCCAGCCCCACTTCCTATTATTTTAAAAAATTATTTTGCTCTCATTTATATGGAAATAATTTAAATAAACAAGTAAATAAACAAAAGGTCATTTATGTCAACTGTACTATGCATGTTCTTTAAATAAAGTAAATTTTTAAAAAGTGTATGGATATACTGATAATACAGCTAAAGGCATAGAAAGCAAAAAAAACTTAAAAGAGAAACCTACAAATCTATAAACACAATATAAAATGTTAACAAATTTCTCTTAACAATTAAAGAAAAACAATTAAAAATCAGTAAGAATTAGAGAAGAGAAAAATTGACTTATTGAGGTTGGAACCTCAGTGGGTAGGATTACATGCAGCTGATTTGGGATTGGCCCTTAGTGCACCACCAGGGATAAGTCCTGAGTATATATATAAATGTAGATAGAAGATGATAAAATGTGATAGATTTCTGTGTGGATGTAGTACAGGGGTCAACTCAGGACCTCACACATAAGAAGCATACTCTAAAACCAAGCCACATCCCTAACACTGAAAAATTATACCACAGGTTTGTTTGGAGTCAAAACTCTGGTGGTGCTCAGGCCTTATTTCTGGCTGTATGCTCATCATCACTCTTGATGGGCTTGAGGACCATATAGGATGCTGGAGATTAAACCTGGTTAGTCACATGGTCAGGAAAAGACAACTGTCCTACCTACTGCACCATCACTCTGGTCCCCATAACTCATTTCTAGTTGTACATAATACTCTAAAAAATTTATACCAAACCAAATTTATACCAAACCAAATTTATATACAAATGGGTGTGCCCTCCCCCTCAAAAAAGTAAACCAAAATAGAAATCTTCCTGAGAAAGACAGATTAGGGCAATATGATTTTGAGTTTCTATGTCAATTCACTAAGAACATAGATACAGATGGGAGAGAGGACAGCTCTTAAAGACTCTAGACTTGCGCATGGCTGACCTAATTCCAATCTCCAGCACCATATATAGTTGCCTGAGTCCCATAAGGAGTGATCCTTGAGCACAGAACTAGGAATGAATCCTGAGCACTGCTTGATGTGGCCCCTAAATGAAACAAAAAAAGACTACAGATGTAAGAATGAAAAGTCTGTTTTTAGATGGCCCAAAGACAAAGCAAACATTTTAGTAAGAGAGATGTTCAGTGGCTCGGGACATGCTTGCATGCACAGTGACCTGGATTCCATTCCCATACCACATGCCTTTCCTGCCCCCAATGCCAGAGAGTTGCCTGGTGACCTCCACCACCATCAAGTAACATTGCATCACTTAGCTTCAGCACTGAATTCAGTTGGCCAAGTATCTCAGGTATTTCCCCAGACCCACCAAATACGTGGTGAGAGGCCTCTCTCCTAACTACAGACCTGCTGTCTTCCCCTCCCCCCAAAAGCCTCAAACATTAATAAAATTTAATTTAGGGAAACCATCACCTTTTGTTTGGGGCCATATCTAACTAAGTTCATTCAGGGCTTACTCCTGGCTCTGCACTCAAGGATTATTTCTGACAGGGCTAGGGACAATATGGGGTACTGGAGATCAAACCTGGGTCAGCCATGTGTAAAGCCAGTGACCTACTTGCTGTACAATCGTCCAACTTCTAAGAAAAATTCTCATAGGAAAAAAAAGGACAAGTGAATATTGAAATTAATGGTAAAATATTAAATTTTTTTCAACTGAAAATTATGATAAAGGCAAAAAGTACCCATTAGCTAAACAACCTTATACTGGAAATTGGAGGCAGACCAATGGGATGGATTGATTATAAAAATGGTTCTCTCTCTTCCTGTACACGTGTACTTTGTGACATATCTGACTTTGTAGTCCCTCCCATTAAGAGATGAATTTTACTCTTTCATTCGTGATTAGAAGCAAACTGTATTTTACTTTTGTTAAAAGAAAGTGATAAAATTGATAATGAGACATTTTTGAGCTTTAATACTACCTCCTTGGAGTGACATCTTCCCATCCTCATTGGTTATGAAGACCCTACAACTGCCATTTTAGATTACAGAAATTTGGGGGATGAGATCTTGGAGAACAGGACAAATTTAGCTTGTTTTTCCCTGCTATAGTCCTAGAGTGGTGAGGTATCTAGACAAATCAGCAAAGCTCTTTGGTTGAACTGTGGTTAATTGTAAGCCTAGGCAAAGCTAACTCAATTCAGCATCTGCACACTAATAAGAAATATATGACTGGTTGAGTTGTTGTTAATGTAACAATAGCTAACAGATAAGGGAGCAAGAGGAAACAAATGTGTAAATAGTAAGGATAAAGAAAAAGAATAGGTATTTGAGAGTAAAATAGAAAATATAAAAATATTTACAAATCTGCCATTGGGACCAAATTGATTAAATTTAGTAAAACAAATGAATCTCAAATTAAAATATAAATTCCTTACTTCCAACCTCCCCCTCCCTTCCTTCCCTCCCTCAATCCCATCCTTCCTTTCTCCCTCCTTTCTTCCTTCCTTCCTTCCTTCCTTCCTTCCCCCCCTCCCTCCCTTCCTCACTCCCTTCCTCCCTCCCTCCCTTCCTTCCTTCCTTTGACATACCCAAGGGACTCAGGGAAGCATATATAATGTGGGATCAGATCCAGGTCAACTGTGTACAGGCAAGCACCCTACTTGCTCTACTATCACTTTGGTCCCCATCATATGGCAATGTTTTCAAGGATGCTGCAACAGAATGCCATAAATTCTGTGATTTAAACAAGTACTTATTTTTCACAGTTCTAGAACCTAGGAAGTCTAAGATCTACTTCATAGACAATGTTCTTTTTGTAGTTTCCATTATATTACAAAGAGATATCTCTAAAGTCTCTTTGATAAGGGCACCGATTCCCTTCATGAAAACTCTATCCTCAAGTCCAAATTACCTTCTAAAAACACCATTTCCAAATATTTCACACTGAGAACTAGCTTTCAGTATATGAATTTGAAGAAACACAAATATTTAGTCTAAAGCAGACAACAAATTAAAAATAAAAAATTTTTAGAGGAGAAATTAAATAGAAGTTGCCAAGTTTACACATTGAAAAATTCAATATTATAACATGACACTTCCTTTTAATTTGACATACACATTAAAATGATTTTGGGGGTTGGATAAATAGTATAGTGGGTAGAGTATTTGTCTTGTACATAGTCAAATTAGGTCTGTTCTCTGGCACCCCATATGGTTCCCCAAGCCTGCCAGGAGTGATTCTTCCCTGAGTGCAGAGTCAAGAGCAGGGGTCTCAAACTCAATTTACCTGGGGGCCGCAGGAGGCAAAGTTGGGGTGAGGCAGGACCGCATAAGGGATTTCACACAAAAAAAGTCCTCAAACGTCATTATTAACAGTTTTAATGATTTCTTCTGGACATGAATAGAATATTGAGTGAAGATTATGAACAATTCTTCTGAACATGGCATCTTTTGCCTATTCCTTGCTGCCAGAGACTTGACAGTGCTTCTTTTCACAAATCTGAACCACATTTGGCTTTAGAGAGGAAGCAGTTGAGACCCTCAGTATGGCTTGAAGATGATCATCATTAAGTCTAGACCTGTACTTTGACTTATTGAAGTTCAATGTGGAGAATAACTCTTCACACAAATATGTGCTCCCAAAAAGGCACATGGTGTGCTTGAATATTTGGGAAAGCTCAGGGAAGCTGTGGGACAATTCTCTCAAAAATTGCCCATGCATGTCTGCTTTTCCACTAATCTCCCTGAACTTGGCTTTGAGATCAGAGTTGCATTGCAGGTCAAAGAGCTCCATTTGAAGCACAGGAGGGGCATCTTGCACATCAAAGGATAAGGGTCCACAAAAATTTGGAAAGTGGCTCTGTGCTTTTTGAAGTCTGCAAATCTGTGATCAAATTTCTTCTCTAGCTTAAAAATAGCATCAACATATTTCTCACCACTGAATGGTATGCCTGCATCCACAAGTTCCTTGCATGCTGGGAAATGGCAAAGGTTTGTCTGAGAGATCTGGGATTTCCATAACACAAGTTTTGTGAAGAATGCTCTCACGTGTCATAGGCAGCACTGATATAAGCTGCTCCGGGCCTTGTAACATCTTGTTTAGTACATTCAGCTTATGTGTGATGTCAACAAGAAAAGCTAAGTCCATGAGCCATTTGTGATCACTCAATTCAGAAACAGCATTCCCATCCTTTTCCATGAAGGCTTTCACTTCTCTCAACTCAAAAAATCTTTTCAGGACATTTCCCCTGCTGAGCCAACGTACCTTGGTGAAATAGAGCACATCTCCATATTCTGACTCCATTTCCTCTAAAAAAGCATGGAACTTCCTGTGCTTTAAGCCCCAGGATCTGATTTGGTAGATGCATTTCACAACAACAGACATCATATTGTCACAAGGCAGGCATTTACTGCAAAGGGCCTGCTGATGGATAATGCAGTGAAGAGCAATGGCCTTCTCTACACCCTCCTCTTCAACTTTTTTGAACAAGTGCCACCAGTCCATTTTTCCTCCCTGTCATCAATGGCACTCTATTGGTTATTATTCCAACAAACCTCTCCCATGGCAAACCTGTATTCTCAATGGCATCACACAGATGCTGAAATATTTCATTAGTGGTGGTCTGGCCATGCATTGGAATTATTCTGAGCAGCTCCTCTGTCAATTCAAAATTGCAATCAACACCACGAACATAAATTAAATTGTGAGCTGCACAGTGTCTGTTTTATCTGTGCCCTCGTCAAGAGCAAATGAGTATGCATCGAAAGATTTGGCTTTCTCACACAGTTGATGATAAATGTCACTTGACATGTCAAAAATGCGCTCTGCCACAGTGTTGGCAGGAAGGCTGATTTTGCTAAACTGACCTTTCTTTTCCTGACAGATAATACTTGCAGCCTGTAACATGCATTTTTCAACAAACTGTCCTTCTGTGAATGGTTTCCCTGCTTTAGCAATCATCTCACTAACCATGTAACTAGCTTTGACTGATGCAACATTCTCTTTGGTTGCTTTCTTGAAGAAATCTTGTTGCCTCATTAGACATGCTTTAAGACTGGCAACCCGCTTGGCTCTCTCATTTCCTTGATATTTTGCACATTCCTCAGCATGTTTGGTTGAATAATGGCGTTTCAAGTTGTATTCCTTGTGCACTGCAACTTTCTCTGAGCAAATAAGACATGTGGGGATGCCCCTATGCTCAACGAAGAAATACTGCGTCTCCCACTTTTCCTGAAATTGTCTGTGCTCGTCATCAATTTTTCTCTTCACTGCAGGCTTTGATAAAGTCATGATGAATGTATGACAAAATCTAATTCTGCAATAAACTTCTCTCCCTTAGGCCTCTGATAATGCAAGGGACAGCAGGCAGGAGCAGCGGAAATGACGTCTAAGTAGGTGCAAAGTATTCACGATTATTTGCTTACTGAATATTCGCAATAAAAATCGCATTAGAAGGAAAAAGAATCGCAAAAAATCGCATTAAACATTTGCATACCCCGAACAGAACTGCTCAGGTTATGCGAATGTTTAATGCAATTTTTTTCTTACTAAAGCAATTTTTATTGCGATTATTCGGTAAGTGAATAATCGTGAACACTGCGATATTTGAAGGCCGGCTGCGGGCCACAAAATGTTGTATGGAGGGCTGCAAACAGCCCGCGAGCCGCGAGTTTGAGACCCCTGGCCAAGAGTAAGCCCTGAGCACAGGCAATGATTCCAAAGAAACCCCACAATGTTTTTTAGAAGTTGAACATTTTATTTCATAAGAGGCAAAGGTCTGGGTGAATTCAGGGTCACTTGGAGAAGAGAACCAATATTAGAAGAACTTGCTCTGCTATATACAAAGGCTGATTATAAAGATAGGGTATTTAAGACAAGAAAACAAATCAGTGATATATAATAGAGATTCTGAACACAAACCTCTAAACACTTAATTTATCTAAATAGAACAGTAGAAAGAGAATTGCAATTTCATTAAATGGGGCCGAGAACATTGAATTTTCAAGTAGAAAACACAAACATGAACTCTTACTGCATCAGTTCTAAGTGGGTCAAAGATCTAAATGTGATATCCAAAACAGTAATTCTTACAGAAGATTCTAGGGCAAATAAATGAACATGCTACAAAAAAAATATTTAAAATGTCCACTCACCACATAAACTATGCTCAATATTATTAATAAGCAACATGTAAACTATAATCACAGTGAAATACCATTATATATAATTAGAGTACTGACAGTAAGACCAATATTAGCAAGAGTTGAGGATGCAAAAGAATGGGAGCTTTCTTTTATCCCTAGTGTGACAAAATTGGTACAATCATTTTGGAAAATATTTCTGCTGAAGTGAAGAGATGTGCCCAGTTGGACTCTGCTATTCTAATCTTAAATTCTTAAAAAGAAAATATTGTACATATACACTGAGACATATACCCTGTTCATAGCAGCAAGTTCTAAAATAGCTTCAAATAAGCAATGGTTCATTCTTGTTTCTTTTGGGGGGGGGGGTGTTAGTAACCCCAGCAGTACGCAGGTGTTATTCCTGGCTTTATGCTCAAAAATCACTCCTGGCAGGCTCGGGGGTCCATATGGGATGCCGGGATTCGAACCACCATCCTTCTGTACGCAAAGCAAACATCCTACCTCCATGCTATCTCTCCAGCCCACAATGATTCATTTTTGTCTATCAAAAGTAGAACCGTCAAATTATTTATGACATAGCCTTATCTAGAATTTACACAAACATGAAAAAGAGTGAAGCACACTCACTTACCTTTAAAACAGATGAATCCCACAAATACAACATTGAATGAAAGAAACAAGAGCAGAAAGCTACATGACATGGTTCTGGTTATATGAAGTCAAATAATCATCAAAAGAGGCACATTACATCTCCAAGGCTGCATCTGAGTGATAAGAAAATCAAGGAGATATTTCTTATAGAAACCACAAGAATGCATATCCTTGGGGAGGTGGATGGGAAAATAGAGATTAGAAAGAAACATGATGGAATGTCTCGGGTGCTGACAAAGTTTTTGACTTACAGGGGTGACTACAAAGACCTTTGCTTTCTGATAATTAAGTGGCATCTTTTCATGTATACTGTTTTCTGTATATGTATTCTATTAAGAAAATAAAGCTTTTAAATAATGGAGCCACACATGCATATGAACTAAAAAGAAAAATAAACAAGACCATAGAAATTCAGAGATCCTAAGGATTTGCAATGGAGTTTGAAGATATTGTTCTGGTCCAGAAATATTTTTATTTTTATCCAGGATCAGTTTCTTTATTTGTCTTCACAATATCTTTGAGCTTGTTGGTTTTCTTCGCATCAGTAATTCTCATAGAAACAGTATCTAAAGTCAATAACACAAAAATAGGTGTTTAAGTACATAATTTAAAATTTAAAAGGCAATCAAAAATTTAAAGCACATCTTATAAGCATAGAAAGAAGTATGAGAGTGGAGAACTAGATAAATGCCAATCTTTCATGCAGGTTTTTCATATTTTATGAATAATAAATCAAGAATTTATAAAAACAAGTTATTCAGAGATGTGACAGAAATTTTTGTTAAATTAGATTTAGAAAAAATTAAAAACAATTGTTTCTGGGGGTAGGGACCAAGGTAAGGTCCTCCTTCCTTCCTTTCCTTCCTTCCTTCCTTCCTTCCTTCCTTCCTTCCTTCCTTCCTTCCTTCCTTCCTTCCTTCCTTCCTTCCTTCCTTCCTTCCTTCCCTCCCTCCTTCCCTCCTTCCTTCCTTCCTTCCTTCCTTCCCTCCCTCCCTCCTTCCCTCCCTCCCTCCCTCCTTCCTTCCTTCCTTCCTTCCTTCCTTCCTTCCTTCCTTCCTTCCTTCCTTCCTTCCTTCCTTCCTTCCTTCCTCCTTCCTCCTTCCTTCCTTCCTTCCTTCCTCCCTCCCTCCCTCCCTCCCTCCCTCCTTCCTTCCTCCCTCCCTCCCTCCCTCCCTCCCTCCCTCCCTCCCTCCCTCCCTCCCTCCTCCTTCCTTCCTTCCTTCCTTCCTTCCTTCCTTCCTTCCTTCCTTCCTTCCTTCCTTTCTTCCTTCCTTCCTTCCTTCCTTCCTTCCTTCCTTCCTTCCTTCCTTCCTTCCTTCCTTCCTTCTTTTTTGTGTTTGGGTCACACCTGTCAGCGCTCAGGGATTACTCCTGGAAGTCAATAGTATCAAAAGTAAATGAATGAATAATAAAAGTGAAAAATTCCCCAATACATATTGATAATTATGATATTGACAATTATGATTATGATCATTAAAACCCCATATTCTAGTTATTATTGGTATATATTATTATTTTGATTTTTGGATAATACCAGTGGTGCTCAGATCCCGATATTATTTTTTAAGTAACAAAATTAAGTTATTTTGTGTTTCCTCTGCTCTATATAAATAGCATATAAATAATGCCTTTTGGGAAAAGTTCTGGAAAAAAACAATACTACTTTTTTAAAAAGTAAAGTTTGACTACTAGCTAAATTTTGTGGATAAAATTGTAATTTATAAGATCTTCAAGTTATTTATATTTGTAAGATGCTTACTAGAATGCTTTTCTTTCAAACTCTGATAACATTTTTTTTTCTAATTTATCCAGCTTTTCTCTAAGATTGGGTATTCTCTGGAAACTGCAGTTTTAAGACAGCTGTAGGGCACTTGCCTTGCACGTCATAAACCTGAGTCTGGTCCCCAGCATTCCATATGGTCCCCTAAGCAGTGGTGTTCAGGGTTACTCCTGGATCTGCACTCAAGAATTACTCCTTTCAGTGCTTAGGGGACCATATGAGATGCTGGGGAGAAGATTCAGGTTTATGACATGCAAGGCAACTGCACCCCCAGCAATACACAAAATAAATCTATGTACTCTTATGTTTACTATCTACCAAGAATTTTAAATTAAGAAAATGATTGAAAACATATATTTTAGAAAAAGGGTTTCATAGAATTTTTTTTACTGCATATCACAATTTCACTTCTTTTTTTTTTTTTTTTTCAGATCTGTTGAACAGAAACAACCCCAATGTTTGATGTTGGGTCTGGAGAGAACATATAACCAATAAGGCATTTGCCTTGCATGCATCCATTCTTAGTTTGAACCCTAGCATTCATATAAATCCCAAGTCAGGAATTATTCCTGAACACAGTCAGGAGTAAGCCCTGAGGATTGCTGAGTGTGCCTCCCAAACAAAAATTAAGCAAAATAAAGCAAAAAAAAAATCCTTGACTCACATTAAGTATTAGAATTACTGTGTGGTATGGTATTATTATAAGAGAACTCATCCAACCTTATGTGGAAATCTAGAGTTTATGGTATAAAAAATGTGTCTCAGACTCAAAGAGATAGTATCAGCAACAAGGGGTATTATGTGTGTCCCTTCCCTCCTTTCAGCATCCAGTTCTTGTCCAGAGGAGTCATTTCTACCTATCATTGTCAGATTCTCTGCCCTACTCTCTCCAGCTCCTTGTGGCAAGCTTCTTACCATGAACCAGTCCTCCTGGTCCTTATTCCTATTGTCTGTGGATATTACCATACTATCTTTTTATATATCCCACAAATGAGTGTGATCATTCTATGTCTATCTTCTTTTCTCTGACTAATTCATGTATAAGCAAATTTTATTACTTAATTTTTCCTAATAGCTGTATAGTATTCCATGTGTGGATGTACCATTGTTAAAAAAAAAGTCTTGTTAGAACTAGAATGGCAGTATAGTGTGGGTAGGGTATTTGACTTGTATGCAGGTATTCTGGGTTCGGTCCTCAGCACCCCATATAATCTCAGCACCACTAGAATTGATTCCTAATTCACACTGATCACTGTGCCAATGTAATTCTATGGTCACAACCATGGGTAAGTCTTGACCTGACCATAGATGGATGTGCTCTCTCTCCTTCCCCCAGTACTTGGAGTTCAGGTTCTTATACATGTGCAATACATGTTTTTTTGCCATTGAGCTGAATCCATAGTCTTTATATCTTTTTTTTTTTTTTTTTTTGGTCTTTGGGTCACACCCGGCAGTGCTCAGGGGTTACTCCTGACTCCACCCTCAGAAATCGCTCCTGGCAGGCACGCAGGCACGGGAGACCATATGGGATGCCAGGATGTGAACCAATGACCTTCTGCATAAAAAACAAATGCCTTGCCTCCATACTCTCTCTCCAGTCCCTATATCTTCTTTTTCTATGCAAATGTTATGAGAATAAAAGAGGCAAAAAACTTTAACAGCATAATAATTGACATAGGGTTCAGTTGTTTATCAGCAAGATTTAGGTTTTGCCTCACAGAAACAAAATATTATCCTGGCCCAGGAGGCTTAAGCATATTCCTTTTGGTACTTTAAGGCTGGTGTCTTGGGGAGAGGAGGGAATGATGAAAGAATCAGCAAAGATGTGTGGAGGGTGAGGAAGGAAGATTAGGAAGTAATACCAGATCCTGCTCAAAGGGTAGATTTTGTATAAATTGACTCAAAGGGAAAAACCACACCCTTATTGATCATAATTGACTTCTGGGAGATGGTCTGTGGTCCACTGAGATGACAGTATGAATGACAATATTGCAATAGGGATGGGCCTAATGTACCACAGGGACCCCTGGAATAAGAAAAGGAGAATTTCCCTTATCAGGCTATACAGCAGCTGCAGGAATTGGGATGGAGATAAGGATAAGGATTAAAAATCAGAGGGTTGGAGGCCAGAGAGATAGCATGGAGGGAGGGCATTTGCCTTGCATGCAGAAAGACAGTGGTTCGAATCCCCACATCCCATATGGCACCCCGAGCCTGCCGGGAATGATTTCTGAGCAATGAGCCAGGAGTAACCCCTAAGCACCATTGGGTATAACCCAAAAATCAAAATAAATAAATAAATAAATAAATAAATAAATAAATAAAGCCTTTTCTCTCTTAAAAAAAAAAAAGCAGAGGGTTGCTAAGGAAGGTTTCAGCATATACCAGGTTCCAAAAAGATTGATCCCAAGCTAGCAATGTCTTATTAAAGATCAATTTATTTTTATTATTTTCCTACCCTTAGTAGACTGGATCTGCTCAGAGCTGAGCAAAAGATGGTCCTTTTGAGGATGAGGAAAAAAAGAAAGGGTAGGCAGAGCTGTTTTCTTCTGGGTCCACAGGTGACAGAGATTTGTAATACTCATCTTCCCCATCAAGCACTTTGATTTGGCTGCAACAGAAAAAAAGAGTTTGAATAGAAAAAAAAAAGAAAGAAAGAAAAAGAAGCTGTCCTTTATATCAGGGACAGCTGAAGTCCTAGTAGAACTGTGGACAGACAGGGTGAGGAAAGGTTGCATGTGGAACATGGAACAAGAACAACATAGTCAAAAAAAAAAATCCTGTCTTTCAGTCTGGGTCTTATGTTGATAATGGGTTCAATTCTGAGATGCCTAGAAGCTGTGATTATACTGTAACTTGATCAATATGAGTGAATGTGTTTATTTTTTTTTTTTTATGTTTCCCTCTTGATGAGCAGCAAGTTTCCTTTTTGACTTGCTCCAGTTCTCAAACTTATCCTAATTAGTTATCCTTGTTATGCCTGTTCTCAACCAAGATGCCAACAGGCAAATGAGCCACAAATCTCTAGGATCATCTAACCATTGGGGGTTCAGTGTTCCTTTGAGCACTTTTAAGGCCCAGCGATATGGTCTGAGTGGCCTATCTGCACTGACTAAAGTGTCTTTATTTGCAGGACAGTTTTATAACTCCCTATGTGTCACCAATTATGAGAAATATACAGTTCCCTAGGGTCCCTAGGATAATTATGAGGAGACACATTTGCCTTTAGGTGACAATTTTAGTCTTTTCAGAAAGAATAAATTCAAGTTGCTATACTCGCTACTGTGAAAAGCAGTTTCTAGTGGCAGTAAGAGTGGCAGGATCTCCACTGCTTCATTTAGAAGCCTGGCTGGAAAGTTTCGCATTTTCTATAACATCACAAAGGACCCCTTCTGTTTACAGTTGCTTAGAACTAAGAAGACAGATATTTACCCAAGTTTTCTTGGCTTCCTCTTGCTCCCTTGATATTCTAGAGCTCCCTGTGGAGAGGGCCAAGAACACACAGTCAAAGCAAAGCAGCAAGTCGTTAATTTTTAATTCAAAGTGATTTTGTGTTGAATGCAAGCAGATGCTGATAATATCAGAAGTCACAGCATAATTTTTTTGATCAAAGGGCTCAAGTGAGCCTGATGAAGCATGCATCTTGCTCGTCTTTGATAAACCACATCAATTATTCACCGTGAAGGCAGACATCCTGACATGAAAGCAACAGATAAAGAGCCTAAGCACATGTTCAAGACGGGGCGCAGAAGAGAGTGGGGGTGGGGCTGGCGGGGCTGGAACAGGTATTAATAACAGAATTATTAACTGGAAACAAAGCCAGGGAAGCAGTTTTATGGCCACTTTGAACTCACATTTAACTGGTTATAGTACATGGTGTCCTCGGGGCTACTCAACATTTTGGGTTGCTGACATCTTCGACGGGATGTTCGCTGCTTCTGTGCAAGTCTCTGTTCTGAACCTGAAACGAGAGAGCCACACTTGACTGTCACCCATCTGGAGTGTGGAAAAAGTAAGTGAACAACCACTCTGTACACAAAGCTTCTCCTTGGTAGAAACAGCACCCAGGAACTTTGCTAACAGGAGAGGGAAAAGTCTGTAGAATAAGATGCACTCAGGAGATAGGACACAAGGATCATTGCTTGTAACTTGGCCCGCAACTTAAAAGGAAAATCTGCATCAGCAAAGGAAAAGAAAACACGTTGGTCTGTCCATCCCCCAGGGGTAGTTGGTGGTGAAGCTCTTGTGGAACCCAGTGATCTGCCAGCGAGTGAGCTAACACCAGAGGACACCAGCAGCAGTCAACTGGGAGAGTTTGCAGCACGGCCAGCAGTGAGAACTCAAAGAAGACATCTGGAACGCACACTCTCTTGGGTAGATGAGAAACAAACCTTTTGGGAGATGTATTGACTGAGCTGCTTTGAACAATACCACTGAGCCATGCAATCTTTGGAGGTAGTGGAAAGGAAGGGGAGGAATGAGTGCACGATTTCATGCAGCAGCTTCTCTGCCAGTCCTGATTTCAGACCCCTGGCTTGAAAGTGCCCTGCGATGAAGAAGCCAGGTGTCAATTGACGTCATGATTCATTGTCCTTCCAAGCAGGTGATTTTCAAAGAACATGATGCCTTTTGGCATCATATTGAATCAAGATCCAGCAGTTTGAATGTGTCAGCTACACACACGCATGCATGCATGTACATGAACACACATACTCTATTGAAAATTTCTTAGAAATGTCATAGACTGGAAGAGAGGCAACCTTCCTGAACCTAGGTGTATCATAAAATATTAAAAATATCAGAGATCTGTATCTAGAATCATAGTTTGGCTTGGCTAGATGTATTTATTTAATATCTATTTAATTTATCTAATATTAGGTTCTCCCAAGCTGTTCAAATAAATACCTGGTCAGTTGGGGCAGATGTTCCGTGTATGGGCTACTGGTACTGCTCAGGGTACCAGAAGTGCTGGTCCTTAAGTGTACAAGATATGTTCCCTGCTTAAGATTTTATTATTTATTAAAATGTGGGAGGAATTTTCAAAGTGAAGAGTGATTCAGCAAGGACAGATCATGGTGAACAGTGATTTAATTTGTTTCTGAACTATGAGGTTTAGCATTTAATAAAATTTAAGTTAGGACATACCTGTGTTTGAACTAGACTGTCAAAACCATACAGGACTTAAGAATCAATACTTTTAAACCTCTCCCATCTTCCTTCCTTCTTCCTTCCTTCCTTCCTTCCTTCCTTCCTTCCTTCCTTCCTTCCTTCCTTCCTTCCTTCCTTCCTTCCTTCCTTCCTTCCTCCCTCCCTCCCTCCCTTCCTCCTTCTCTCTCCCTTCATTCCTCCCTCCCTCTCTCCATTCCTCCCTCCCTCCCTCCCTTCCTCCCTCCCTCTCTCTTCCTTCATTCCTCCCTCCCTCCCTCCCTCCACTCCTCCTTCCCTCTCTCCATTCCTCCCTCCCTCCCTCCATTCTTCCCTCCCTCCCCCTCCCTCCCTCCCTCCCTCCCTCCCTCCCTCCCTCCCTTCCTTCCTTCCTTCCTTCCTTCCTTCCTTCCTTCCTTCCTTCCTTCCTTCCTTCCTTCCTTCCTTCCTTCCTTCCTTCCTTCCTTCCTTCCTTCCTTCCTTCCTTCCCTCCCTCTCTCCCTCCCTCCATTCCTTCCTTCCCTGGTTCCCACACCCCCCTCCCTTTCTTCCTTCCCTGGCTCCCACACCCCTCCCTCCCTCCTTGCCTTTCTTTTATCTTTTTCTTTTTTTTTTTCTGGTTTTTCGGGCCACACCCATTTGATGCTCAGGGGTTCCTGGCTAAGTGCTCAGAAATTGCCCCTGGCTTGGGGGGAGGGACCATATGGGATGCCTGGGTATTGAACCTGGTACTTCCTTGGCTAGCGCTTGCAAGGTAGATGCCTTACCTCTAGCGCCACTGCTCTGGCCCCAAGACATAAACTTTTTTTTTGGGGGGGGGTCACACCCAGCAGCACTCAGGGGTTACTCCTGGCTCTACGCTCAGAAATCGCTCCTGGCAGGCTCGGGGGACCATATGAGATGTCGGGGTTCGAACCACCATCCTTCTGCATACAAGGCAAACACCTTACCTTCGTTCTATCTCTCCGGCCCAAAACATGAAATTTTTGCCTCAATGAGACAGACATTCTTTTTGTTTTTTGGCTACACTCAGCAGTACTCCTGACTCTGTGTTCAGGAATCTATGGCAGTGTTTGGGGGGACCATATATGTCCATTGCTTGGATTTGAACTGGGATTAACTGCATGCAAAATGAAAAATTATGACTAATAAAGGCTAAATTTGTATATGACAGAATGTATATTTGATCTCTGTCTTTTGAGTCTGTTTATGAGAGATACTAATTCATTATCTGGTTTATTTAGTTAATCCAGGCAATTCAAGTTTGAAGATATACATTGGAACTTGAGGCATTTATGTTCCTTTGAAGAGAATGATGTTCATTATCTGGAAGTATCTTAATTCTATCTCTTATAAATGTTTGTAAACTGAGAAAAACTCTCAGTTTTTTGGTGGGGGTGAATTGGGCCACATCTAGCAGTGTTCTGGGCTTTCTCCTTGCTTTGTATTCAGGGGCCACTATGAGTGGGACTTGGAGGATGATATGAGTGTCTGAGGATTGAACCACAAGACAACTACCATATCTGCCGTCTATCTTTTTAACTTCCATTATTCATTATTTATCTGAAAATCAAATCTAGATAACTATCCCAATTTGTATTTTTCTTTCTAAATCTCACAGCCCCAACTGAAGCATGATTTTAAGTGATAAATAAAACTCCCAACCCCCACTCTCCAGTTTCAGAGAGAAAATTTTAAAATATGCTATTTTTGGAGTGGGGACCACACCTGGAAGTGCTCAGGGCTTACTTCTGGCTCTGCACTCAGAATTACTCCTAGTAGTGCTCCCAGAACTATATGGGGTGCCAGGGATTGAGCCTGTATCAACCAAATGCAAGACAAACACCTTACCCAAGGCAAAGTAAGGTAAGTACCTTACCTTATTATCTTTCTGACCCCAAGAAATTAGTTTCTTTGATCCATTTGTCTTATTCAGTTACAGGCATGTGTTTAGCTACAGGGTGACAAATGTCACATTTCCTTAAGCACAGTGTTTTCCCATTTATCATTCAGTACATTCTTACTGGTCCTGGGAAATTTCTGGGGAAGAAGGTCCATAATTGGGAGGTCAAGAAGAAGCATGCAGCCCAAATTTTGCCATCCTGGTTTGACTTAGGGCAGTGAGAGGGTTCCGTTATCAGGAGCCAATAATATTAGGAACCAATAATAATAGGGAAGAAATGGACAGTAAGAAAACAACCCCTGGGCCCGGAGAGATAGCACAGCGATCCAGGACCAAAGGTGGTTGGTTCAAATCCCGGTGTCCCATATGGTCCCCCGTGCCTGCCAGGAGCTATTTCTGAGCAGACAGCCAAGAGTCACCCCTGAGCACCGCCAAGTGTGGCCCAAAAACAAAAACAAAAAAACAAACAAACAAAAAGAAAACAACCCCACTCTCTATTCTTTCTTGAGCTAGAGGCTAGCTCTAGCCGGCATAGGGTTTGGGGAGACCCCATGTGGAAGGCCTTCTCCCTAACTTGGGTGCGCTGGGAGCCTTGAAGGGCCCCCAGCCGTCCCCTCTTCTGCCCCCAGGAGGCCAGAAATGGTGGGTCCTAACTTGGGGTGTGCTGAGATTTGCTCGGTTGCACCAAGTTTGTCAATGGCCATTTCTGACCAGTCTACGTGTTGAAAACCATGCGGGGGCTAGCGCCCCCGCACGCACTGCATGTATTAAGAGTATTCCCTATCCTTATATTATGTTTCGCTTATCCAGAATGTCCATTTTGTATTCTGCCCTTTCCCACACCCCTACAAAGCTCATTTTTACTCCTTAACTCTCTCACCCCACCCCCAAACATCACTAACCCACATTACTCTTTTTAACTTCAGTACTGCACAATCCTAATCACAGACCAAAGCCATGCATTGTGTGTAACAACCTCCAACTATTTCAAATGACATAAAATGGGCATGTATTTCTTTTGAATATTTTATGTGTTTTTTCTCTGATAGCTATAAGTCTTACTTAATATTCTCTTATACAGTGATGATTCTAACCACTTTTTATCTTCTCTTTATGAGCGTTCAATAAGGAATTTTGGTGAAAGAGTCCCCCAGATTAATGCTTTTGAATGAACCATGTCATGGGGATTGTTGGACTTGTTCTTATGGCCCCCATATGCGCCAATAATGCCACGTGGCATTGTTCCTTGTTTGCATAGGCACATTAAAATGGGAAAATACTATACATACAAAGCAGATCTTATCTAATAGAGATTGGAACACACAAATCTTGTAGTGCAAAGGGACCTTACATCCTGAACATTGACATAACGACCTGGCACAGGCCTCAGAAGAATGGGCATTTTCCATTCACCCCTGAACCAGGGAAGCCATCCACGAAACATCCAAGTTTGTCTATAACATCACCTGGAAGCAATCCTCTACCATGGAAGACCCTACCACTGCTCAGACATCGACCTGTTGAAAAGAGACTTCCCTTAACACTTAACAACAACAACTTGCTTACAGGACAGGGCTCTCTGCATTGCCCTTTAATTGTGAGGTGAAATGAGAGGACGCTCTACATCCTGAGTTCAGTGTAGGATATGCAGATTCCAGGATCTTTAATACAGAAACATGATACCAACAACAGAGACTGTGTGAAAAATAAAAGTGTGTTGGCACTACAGAGAATGTCTTGGATTGGATGATCTAGCTTGCCTGGAGCCTACAGTTGGTCTTATGCCAGGAAACTTCAGGGGTCGGGTCTCTTTGTATTTAGGCCCAGGTTATTCCTTTCCATGCCCCTCATATTTTGGTGGGCCTATGCAAACAACAATTGCCACTCTAACACCGTTTTACTGTACTTGACTCTAATCCTTAAAAAAGAAACCCACTTAAACTTTTGAGGTTAACTTAAACTAATATGCATGTACGTGGAAATGTAAAAAAAATACTATGCCTCTAATGTTTAAGAGTCATATAAGTTTTATGGCTTTAGATTGCCTTGTCTGCTGCTAAGAAATATTATAATGCATTACAATCTGGGGACTTGAGGGACAAAGTAATTGTACATGGATTCTGTTTTATTTATCTTAATGTTCTTTGGCTGAAAGTTCAAAGTTAAGATATCAGCAAGGGGACTTCTTCTGAGAATTATGTTATGGGTGATTGTCCTTCCACTGTAACTTTACCTTGTCCTCTTTCTCTGCATCTTTGTTCTCATTATTAAAAAAATTTAAAAAAAAAAAAAAAAGGAAAACAACCCCATTCACATTAGCATCACACAAACTCAAATATCTTGGGAAAGCATGGCTCTTTGCCTCCTTGGGCCCTCAGCAGGTGTGGCTGTTTATTTTACTTTATTATTTATTACTTATTAATTTTTCATGCTATGCTCAGTGGTGCTTTGCACATTGTTCAGAAGTAGCTCCTGATGAACTTGGAAAATGCTGGGATTTGAATCCAGAGCATCCACATGTGTTCCAGCCCTTTAAGACTATCCTATCCTCTTTAAGACTATCCTATTCCTCCTGGCCAAGCACAGATATGTTCTGAGGAGTAGGACTTGTAATCTGGTTGCTATTTTTGGAATAAGGCAATCCCATCTCACTTGTCAAGTAAAACATCACCTTGAAACCAACAGTGCTCTGTGTACTAGATTTACAGATGGCAAGTCCCATATGGGGTTATGAGACATATCCTTGGGGTATCTAAATAGAATTAAAATTGTGCAATTAATTTAGAGAGCTCTGTCAATTTTGTGCTTAAAGGGAGGTCCACCTTTTCTGACTATAGTTCTTAGGGCCTTTGGAGATAATAGTAGCTCAGTTCTCAGTAGAACAATTTTTTCTTCGTGATGCTCCATGGGAAGCCTGAGGACTTTCAACAAGGTGAACCCTCTGTTCTGGTTTTGTGCTTCCCCCTTTACAATTTTATTTGTACATAGCAACTCATCATGCAATTGATCTTTTTCTTTTAAACTTTACATTCTTTCCCTTCCATATTTTTGGTTGTTGTGATAATTGGAAGTTGCACACTTGGTTTTGTTGTTTATTATGAGTTACACATGTTTGTGGTGCTCCTTCATATTTGTTGTTGCAGTGCTTGCCAAGGGCTGCACACTTTGCTGTGGCACTAGGGACCCCAGAAAGCAGATCTGTTAGGATTTTGCCTGGTGCTTTTGAGGCAGTTCTAGGATTTGAACTCTTGACCTTCTGAATTCAAGGCAAGTTCTCTCTTCCTGAGTTTCCCTGGGCCTCCTCTATGTTTCTTTCTCTTTTGCATCACACTTGGAGAAGAAAAATGATCCTAAAGAGATAATAGAGGCATAGGAAGATGAAGAACTCATCAGCAAGTCAGAGACAAAGTCCTGCTGACAATTCAAGTATCTCCACATACCATTTTTTTCATATTGGCTGTTTAGCTCTTAAAAATACCCTGTGACCAGAGACACAGTACAGGGGGCTTAAGGTGCTTGCATATGGCCAATCTTGGATCAAATTCTGCACCACCAGCAGTGATCCCTGAGCACTAAGCACTGTTGGATGGGGCCAGTTCCCTCATCTCCTACCCCAAATATCTTCAGTTCCTACGCATGATTATTTAAAGACAATTTTTCCTTATTGTAGATCTAATGTGCAGCTGGGTTTAAGAGAGAATCACTGTAGTAGATCATAGTAAATGTTTCCCAATAAGAGTCACATTGGAAAAATCTAAAAAGAATAGGATTTGGCCATTTATATTTAAAAAATTGCAGGAAAGGGGGAAAAAAATCAAGGGGAGAAGTATGAAGAGGCAGATGGGAGGTAACAGGGCCAGGGCCTCAGGCACATCAATGTGAAAATGTGAAACATAAATATATCCAAACCACAGAGCCAACAACACTGAAAGCATAAAATTTAAATACAACAGTCTAACTACAAATGTGCTTAACAAGGAGACAGTGTGGCTGGTAGTGGGGGTGGAGAGAACTTGGACATTGGAGGGAAGATGACACTAGTGGTGGGATTTGGTTTTAGAACATTATATGTCTGAAAATCAACTATGAATAACTTTATAAATCACATGTATGAACAAAAAACTATTAAAATATGTGTTTTTACTACCATCCCTTAAAATGGAGTTGTGGGACTGAGAGATAGTGCAACAAACAGTACATGCTTTAATTCCCCAGACCACAGCCCCCTAAGCACAGTTAGAGTAGCCCCTGAGCACTGCTGGATGTGGCCCCATAGTACTGTAGGTGGGCACTTGCTTTGCACATAGGCAACCCAGGTTTGACACCTGGAGCCTCATATGGTCCCTGAATTCCAGCAGTAGAGCACAGAACCAGGAGTAAGCCCTGAGCACCTCTAGGTGTGACCTCAAAACAAGTAAGTTCAAAAAATTAGCTCAGGGGTTGGATCATATGCCTTGCACATGGCCCTGTACCACAGGCCCTGTACCCTCGGCCCTGCTGGGACTGAGTATTGCTGCATCCTTGATCCCAGCATTGGAACAGGCATCTGAGCACTGCTTGAGATACTCTCACTCCTCAACATACTCCCATCAAATAAAGGAAAGATGAGTAAACTACTTGTTCCTGGTGGACCCTGAGGTGTGAACCTTTTATAGGGTGTTTGAGCCTTAAGTGGGCATAGAAGAGGACAAATTATATCCCAACAGTTTAGATTTTTCCATTTTAAATTAAGATAGAGGAAGCTACATTTCTGTAGGCCAGCCCCTGTTTCTCTCTGAGGGCTGTGAGATACTATGGAATTTTGTTCCTATACCTATTGTCTTACAATGCCAGGGATAGAAGTCAGGTCTGATTATTTGAAATCTCAATCATGGGGACAGAGAGATAGCATGGAGGTAAGGCATTTGCATGTAGAAGGATGGTGGTCCGAATCCTGGCATCCCATATGGTTCCCTGAGCCTGCCAGGAGTGATTTCTGAGCATAGAGCCAGGAGTAATCCCTGAGCGCTGCCAGGTATGACCCAAAAACAAACAAAAAAACAAAAAACAAAAAACAAAAAAACAAAAAAACCCAAAAAACCCTCAATCATTAGGTTACAGATTTGAGTATGACTTGCTCTTTCATGGAGATCTGACTTAAGGGGAGGGAGGGTTCTCAAGCAGTACTCAAAAGACCTGGGGGTCCTTCTTGTTGATTCTCTAACAGGGTGAGTGATTCACTGTGAAAGCCCAAGGAAGTGGTGCTGCACAGCCCTGCATTTCAGAGGAGAACCCAGGCCACCTACAATGTGTTCAAGGGTCTCCTGGGCCACACCTGATGATATTCAGGGGCCTATATGGTGCCTGGGATTGAACTGGTGGTGTCTTAGCTCCTTTGGTAGCTCTCTGGCCCCCAAAGACATTTTTTTAAGTTTTGTTTAATATTTTTGGAAGGGGCTTGGGTCATATCTGGAGGTACTCGGAGACAATTCCTGGCTCTGTGTTTAGTAATGATCCTGGGAAATGCTCAGGAGACCAATATGGTACTGTGGATTCAAGCCAGGGTCAGCAGGATGCAAGGGAAGCACCTTAAACCCTATCTCTCAGGCCACTAATCATAGAAGTTTTTACCTCACCAGTCCTAACTTTAGGAGGGAGTAAGAAATTCAATGGGCTTTTGCAACACACACACACACACACACACACACACACACACACACACACACACACACACACACACACACAAAGATTTTCTCTTGAGATGCATGTAATTCAGATCTTCCTTCCTAAGATGAAAGGAAAACTATGAATTTTCTCAGTTGCCATGTTATGTCACGAACAATCTTCCTCAGAATTGCAAACAGCTACAAAGAAAACATCCCTGAGTTAAATTAGTGTCTGTGGATGATGGTAAAGTTAAAAATCATCTACATGGAATTTTCTACTTATTAGTTGAGGTCTGATAATAATTTTTCTTGAAATTCTTTCATGGCTCAGGGACTAGCACACATACTTAACAATTAATGAGGGAAGGTCTTGTTAAGGTCTGTCCACCTGTTTGGCTCATGCTTGAGTTCTGATTGTTAATTTTGAATATGGTCAAGGCATCTGATAGGAAAAGGACCTTTCCATTTCTGGGTCACTTCGGAAGAATCTGTGGTCTACTAGAGAACACTAGGAAGCTAGCCTCTTGAAGCCCAGTTAAACAGTATAAATTGTCTTAAGGGACCTTACATGTATCTGTTTTCTGGATCATGTACCCCAGCAGTACTGAAGATAAAACTTGGGTCTGCAGACTGGAGAGATAGCATGTAGGTAAGGCATTTGATTTGCATGCAGAAGGACGGTGGTTCGAACCCCGGCATCCCACATGGTCCCCCGAGCCTGCCAGGAGCGATTTCTGAGCGTAGAGCCAGGAGTAACCCTTGAACGCTGCCGGGTATGACCCAAAAAACCAAAAACCAAAAAACCAAAAAACAGAAAAAAAAAACTTGGTTCTGCAAAGCACATGCTATAAGCTCTTTGAGCTATCTCTCCCATTCTCTTTTTAATGTACTTAAAAAGAATATAAAGTACTCTTTCCTTTTATAGGATACATTTTTCCTTTCAATCAAATTTTATTATCATTGATTTACAGTATTATGGAATGTTGTTAGTATGATTTCACACCTCTATAAATATGTCTTTCCTCAGCTACCACCTCAATCCATTCCTCCCACCTCCATCTCTCTCCCTCTGGTAATTACCATAATTTTCAGAATCTTAAGAGTTATTTTTGCACTGTTTTGCCAGTTTATTTGTTTTGGTTATTTATGTTGCAGATAAGTAAAACCACTTGATAACTGTCATTAACATCCTAATTTATTTTATCATAATCATTTCCAAATTCATCCATGTTGCTTCAAGAATTTCACATTTTAATAGCTGAATAATATCCCATTGAATATAAAAATATAATATCTTTATTCATAGATTGGAAATATTTAAGTTGATTCCATGATTTGGCCTTCATGGACAATGCTTCTATGAACATAAGTTATTTCAAACTTGTAATTTCATATTTTTGGGATGTGAAAATGAGAAAAGGATGCCACCAGTTTTCATAGGGGCTATACCTCTCCATTACCACCAACAATGTGCTAGAATCCCTTTCTCTCAAAAGGCCAACATTTATTAGATTCAGTCTGTTTTATATAGGACATTCTCACAGGTCTGGGGTAATCATTGTGGTTTGGATGTGCATTTCCCTAATGATGAAGTGATACTAAGCATTTTTCATATGTTGGTAGGCATCTTGTGTTTGCTTTGGAAAATAGCCTTTGAGTCATCTTTTTGATAGGGTTGTTTTCTTTTGTCATTGAGTTATATTATTTCTTGATGTATTTTGTATATCAATCCCTTATTGGACAGCTTTCAATTTTTTCTTCTAATTTTTGGGTCACACCAGCAGTGCCCAAGGCTTCCTCCTGACTCTGTACTCAGGGATCACTCCTGGTGATGCATTGTCAGGAGTGAAACCAGTGTGAGCAGCATGAAGGCAAGTACTTAAACAACTGTACTATCTCTCAGTCTCTCAGGCTCCTTTTTTTCCCTTTGGTTAACATTTGACTAATTACTTGAGAGGGGATGAATGTCCACCTTTTCAACCTTTCCATACAGCGAAGTTCATTGGTCTGGCTGAATTTAAAAAGAAGAAACAGGCTAGAGTAATAGGATAGAATTAAAGATAGTGGCCTTGCATATGGTTGCAGCTGCCCAACACCATTTATGGTTACCAGAGCACCAGGTGTGGTCCCTGACCATAGTCAGGTGTTCTCCTCTCCCAAAATGGATAGAACAATTGATATTGCCTTTCTAGTGTGATAGGATGGTGGATGAGTGGGCCCCACTGTATAATAGACATAGAGATGCCATTTATATGCTAATATCAACAAATATTGCTAATAAACAATAACATATTTCAGGGAAGTATTTTTTTAAATTTCTATTATTTATCTACAATTTAAACATTTTTGGTACATTTAAGTTTTCATTTTGGGCCATACCTGGTGATATTCAAGTGACCATGACATTCTGGGCTTCTTATTGCAAAGCACATATTCCAGAAAGTTCCAGATTGAACTTTCTCCAATCTAAGATATCCTTATATTCATGATATTTTAAGTCAGCTAGTTGGGGCCAGAGAGATAGTACAAGAAGTAACATTCCTGCTTTGCATGTGGCAGACCCCAGTTTTTTTTTGTTGTTGTTGTTTGGGCCACACCCAGCGTTGCCCAGGGGTTACTCCTGGCTGTCTGCTCAGAAATAGCTCCTGGCAGGCACAGGGGACCATATGGGACACTGGGATTCGAACCAACCACCTTTGGTCCTGGATCAGCTGCTTGCAAGGCAAACGCCGCTGTGCTATCTCTCCGGGCCCCAGACACCAGTTTCAATCCATGGTACCATATACTGTTCTCCAAGCACCACCAGGAGTGATCTGTAAGCTCAGACTCAGCAAGAAGCCCTGAGAATAGCTGAGTGTGCCCCACAAGTCAGCTAATTAAAAAAATTTAAATAATACTTTTTTTTTTTTTTTTGGTTTTTGGGCCACACCCAGTAACGCTCAGGGGTTACTCCT
Organism: Suncus etruscus; assembly: GCF_024139225.1. Lineage (NCBI taxonomy): Eukaryota > Metazoa > Chordata > Mammalia > Eulipotyphla > Soricidae > Suncus > Suncus etruscus. The sequence goes on from NC_064852.1 coordinate 96,037,994, forward strand.
GGCTATGTGCTCAGAAGTCGCTCCTGGCTTGGGGGGACCATATGGGACGCCGGGGGATCGAACCGCGGTCCGTCCGAGGCTAGCGTAGGCAAGGCAGGCACCTTACCTTTAGCGCCACCGCCCGGCCCCTAAATAATACTTTTATTATAGATAAAAAGGAATATTTGCAAAAATATACAAGTAAGGAGCTGGAGAGAAAATACAGAAGGCAGGGTGCTTGCCTTGCATGTAGATGACCCAGGTTTGATTCCTGATACCTCATATAGTCCCTGGAAGACTGCCAGGAGTGATCCCTGAGCACAGAGCCAGGAGTAAACCCTGAGTATATCACTGATTTTTATCTCAAAATGAAACAACAAGAATACAAGTAAACCATAAAATAAATACAATGGAAACAAAAACAATATTATCACTTTTGAGGCATATTATATTAACCACACAACATTTTGGGATTCTTGAAAAGTGTGTTAAAATGAGTGGTGAGGATGGGGCTGGAGTGATAGCACAGCCTTGCATGTTGCAGACCCAGGACTGGGACCAACTCAGCTTCAATCCCTGGCATCCATACGGTCCCCCACGCCTGCCAGGAGTGATTTCTGAGTGCAAAGCCAGGAGTAACCCCTGAGTACTGCTGGGGTGTGATCCAAAAACAAAACAAAACCAAAAAAGAGCCATGAGGGCTGGAGTCATTGCACAGCAAGAAGGACACCATCCTTGCATGCAGTCAGACAGGGTTCAATTCTTGGCATCACATATGGTTCCCATGCACCTCCAGGAGTAATTCCTGAGCACAGAGTCAGGAGTACTGAAGAGATAGTACAGGGGGTAAAGAACTCGCCTTATACAAAGCTGATCATAGTTCAATCCCCAGCAGTGCATATGGTCTCCTAGTACTGACAGGAGTGTAACCTTGCACATCTTCAGGTCTCAATTCCCACCTTCTCTCAAGAGTCTTGGATGTATGGTGTGAAGAAAAGTAATAGCCCTGTGGGTGAGTATATACCTTGACTTCAATCCCAGGGACTGCCAGAAACCCCAAAACAAAACAAAACAAACAAACAAACAAACAAAAACTAAAGGAGGGAAGAAAAAGAGAAGGGAGAAGATATAGCGGCATTTAAGAATAACGTTGCTAATGCTTTCTGCTTAATGTGAAGAAATTAAACTGATTATGGCAAGGAGAAACTCAGTTTCATCTACTTCTGTTGTTTCACATTACATCACACACCAGATAACATGGGGCATCTAGCAGTCTCATGCCACATTTCCAGAAACATGAAGTCAGGAATTAAAAAGGAAAATGTTGCAGAATCAGGAAAATCTGAATATCAACAGTCATATCCCCAATCCCCAATCTCCACCAGCACTTATTAAGGCACTGGACTCAAGCGATGATGATAATCACTCAAGCAGGATTTGACTGTGGCTAAGAGATAAATTACAAAAAGACAAAATCAGCAGCAGGGCATGTAGGTGGGAAGGTTTGTAATTCTTAGGTTTGTAATTCTTGTTATCAGAATATGTTTCTCCACCCTGGTTGTTCATTTGGGTCACCTGAAAGGCTTTAATTATTTATAATTTCTCACACTGAACCCCAGGAACCCTAATTCAATTGGTCAGGGGTAGGGCTCTGCTATTATTATTTAAATAACCCCTACCAGATGGCTTTAATTTATAGCTTGGGCTGAATGGAGGTAGATTTTGCTGGTCAGCTCACTGCCATCTCCAAGAGAGCTCTTAGAGATTAGAGACTGGGTAGAGGCTTTCTAGAAAGAATACCCCCAATCAGGCATGGGCAGAAATTTGTTTTGTGCCTGAAACTGCATCATCATGCATGTAGTCAAAGAGTGCCAAATCATTTGCCACTGATTCTTAAAAGTGGAGAAGTCATTTCTTCTGAAAACAGTTTGCTGATTCTATAAAAAAAAAACAACAAACCCAAACAAAACTGACTACTGAAATGTGCCCAGTGTTTTTCTGGAGGGTGCTTTCAGTATGCACAAACAACAGAGTTTCAAAGCTTTTTTATTTATTTATTTATTTATTTATTTATTTATTTATTTATTTATTTATTTATTTATTTATTTAATAATTGAGAAGCCTGTGAGAAGACTTTCTTTAGAGCACAACCCAAATGAAAGATAAAAGTTAGAAGGAATAGGGGCCAGAGAAATAGCATGGAGGTAATGCATTTGCCTTGCATGCAGAAGGTCAGTGGTTCAAATCCCGGCATCCCATGTGGTCCCCTGAGCCTGCCAGGAGCAATTTCTGAGCGTAGACCCAGGAGCAATCCCTGTGTGCTGCTGGGTGTGACCCACAAACAAACAAACAAAAAGAAATTAAAATATAATCATTTGTTTTTAGAAATGTGTCACCTTTAGTTTCTTTCCACTTTACTTTGCATAATACTTGAGAAAATCAGCATCACATTTCAACTCTGCTTTCAGGCATGTTTTCACTGATTATTGTGTCGCTTCACAGTACCATTTGGGGTAGTATCTGAGCCTCCCTCCACCAATGCATTTGCTCAGATCATTGAACTGTCTGTCTCTCTGGTCCTCACTCAGTTTTCTGAAATAGGCCAATGTAAAAAAAAAAATCTAAGACCTGGTTATGGACTGCTCAGCAGTTCCCTTCCATTGGCAGCAGGCAGGGGAGAGGCCTTTACTGGAACTCCTGATGAGATGCAAATACCTGACAGCTGGGAAACAATGGCCTGGGCAGAGCAGATAAAAATGGAGCAAAGATGGCCTTTGAAGATTGGAATGGCGTTTTAAATGCTTAAGGACCCAGATAGTGCTGGTTTTATTAAACTAATTGTGGGAGGTTTTTGATTCCTGATGGCAGGTGATGAGGCCTCTTTTTCTTTTTTCTTTTCTTTTCTTTTTTTCTTTTTTGGTTTTTCGGGTCACACCCGTTTGATGCTCAGGGGTTACTCCTAGTTAAGCACTCAGAAATTGCCCCTGGCTTGGGGGGACCATATGGGACGCTGGGGGATCAAACCGCAGTCCTTCCTTGGCTAGCGCTTGCAAGGCAGACACCTTACTTTTAGCGCCACTTCGCCGGCCCCGAGGCCTCTTTTTCTTCTCTGCCTTGCTCTGTTAGCATGCTGTAGACTGGTCAAGGTAGTAAAACCAGGGTTGGACTTGGGGTCAGAAGGCCTGGCCACAGTTCAAGCTTTGGAAGTTTCTGCTATATGACATTGAGTGAATTTATTTTTTGGGGAGATGGAGGATTTGGGCCTCATCTGACTGAGCTCAGTGCTTACTCCTGGCTCTATGCTCAGGAGAGCACATCACTCTTGATGGGGTTCAGGGGATTTTGTGGTGCCAGGGATTGAACCCAGGTCAGTTGCCTGTGTGCCAAGCATCAGACCACTGCTTGTCTCTCTGTCCCCCCAACCCCTATTTCTAAAAGGAGAGTGTTGGATAAAGTGTTTTCCACAAAGGATTGTGTGACACCTTACACGATCTGATCGAGGGCCCCTGAGCATTTTTACTATTGTTTTGATCCTTCCAGCACTTGTGAGAAAAGTGCCTGATAGTCCTTTGTGGCAGGGAGCCAGGGTGAAGTCAGGGTGATGAGAAGCATTGCCGGAGGCTCTCCTAAGCCCCTTCCCACTTCTAAGAGGCTGAATGTGAGAAGAGAGTTGTCCTCACCCTTGGACATAATACTGTTCATCTGCCGGTAAGAATTTAGAGCAGACCAGGTATGCTGCTTCAGGTATTAGAAGGAAACACTGCACCACAGCTCTGCACTCTGAAACCATCCGATAAAGAGCATTTTTGGGAGGAAGGTGATCTGATCCCAATTGCTTTCTGTGTCATTCACAGACCTCATTTTAACCTTATCTTCTCAGCCCTCCCCCAGCTGTGTCAAAAACTGCAAAACACAGAATAGAACTATACAGCTGAACAAACACTCATCCAGGCTAATGTTAAACTATTTTTACATATGAGATTAGACACACAAATGATTGGCAGGTTTTATATGTGTGCACATGACAGTAATTCATAAAAACTTATAAAGAGTGCAATTTATAGATCAAAATAAAAATATTTTTATTAAAATAGTGAGATACAGGCCCGGAGAGATAGCACAGCGGTGTTTGCCTTGCAAGCAGCCCATCCAGGACCAAAGGTGGTTGGTTCAAATCCCGGTGTTCCATATGGTCCCCCGTGCCTGCCAGGAGCTATTTCTGAGCAGACAGCCAGGAGTGACCCCTGAGCACCGCCGGGTGTGGCCCAAAAACCAAAAAAAAAAAAAAAAAAAAAAAAAAAGTGAGATACAAAGAGAAATCAGTGCAATATTGGAAAGTGAGAAACAAGATAACTGGTTCTTTTAGCCTTAATTTTCCAAAAAACAAAATGGGAAGTACCTGTGAGAAACAAACTTGAACAGCAAAGAATTACATTTGGATTATTTTTCTATCTGCAGCTTCATTTTGGAAAAAAAAATTCTTAGTACCTCATAAGATTAAATTTGACCCAAGTGACTGGAGAGATAGAATAGCAAGTAGGGTAATTCCTTACTACGTTGACAACCTAAATTTAATCCTTGGCCACCTAAATAGTCCCTGAGTCCTACCAGGGATGATTCTTGAGAGAAATGTCAGATGTAAGCCATGAACACCAGTGACTGCAGCCCAACAAATAAACATAATAACCTTCCTCCTTACAAATTTGGTCCAGGTATCCTCTGACTACTTAAGAGCTGATTAAAAAAAACCAGTGAGATATAAAGTTTTTGGCTCTTAGTGCTCAGATTAAAAATGTTAAACTTCATATTTTTCAGGGTCACACAGACCTACTCAATATCTAGGCCTTCATTTTTTATAATGTGAGGCTAATGGTAGTCAGAGGGAATACAATTCATATGTTTTCTATGACTTCTGCCCTTTATTCTCAGAGGTGGGTACTCTGTCCTTTGAAGATTGTAAAAGACCTGATCCTCTCTATAGGACTCAAGCTCTCTCAGCAAATTAACATCATTCCCCTATCTCCTCCCTCTAAATTTTCCTTTCTAAAGGACTTTCTAACCAGTTTACTAATGAATACATTTAGGCTTACATGGCAAATAAGCTAAGTTTATTATTATTAATAATAAATAAGTATACTAAAGCCAACCCAATAAATACTGGTGTTACTAGCTTGTCTTAAAGTATGTCTTATATTATCTAGATATTTAGGTCTTAACAAGGAAGTTCATGATTATATTCAAACTTCTGTGCAGCAACTGACCCATGGTAGAAAGTCTGACCACTACATCTGACCAGATTCTAAAATACAGAGTTCCAATATAATCTAATATTAATATTCCAAACCAACTTATTCCAGGAAATTTATCCTCAGATATTAAAACTTCAAGAAAACACTTTCTGGAAGAGGGTTTCTTTTAATTTAGTAAAGTAATTTTGTAAAACATTAACCTGGTAGCATGTATTTGATGATATGGAGAAAATTTCAGGAGCAGGAATTCTCCACTAGAGCAGACCAGAGAGATCTTGGACAAATGTGATGGTAACGGGAAATGTGCCACTAGCTCTGAAAGGGCAGGAGGTCTCAGCTGACTTGGCACCTTCTCACTTCCAGCTCTCACTGTCTCTTACACTGCATGAGATGAGGACCCAGCAGAGAGAGGTTAAATGGGTTGGGGAGCCAGTCCAGCTGGGGGTCATCAGCAATCAAGGACCAGCATTAAAAGGCAGCAGGAGACTAAGGGTCTTTGACAGTCTGCTCTCTGTACCATCTGGAAAAAAGAGACTGTGGAAACTGAATTTAAACAAAAGGTCTTCATGGAAACCCTGCCACAGAGAGTCAGACATGATAGCTGTTTCCTAGTAGGTCCTTCCTGTGAAGGACCCAGAGTCCCAGATCAATTCCGGGCCAATTTGGACCATTCACTCAATGGTGCTTGGGTTGGCCAAGGCCAGAAAGCTGATATCCAGGAAAGGTAGTAGGCATGTGTGGGGCCTGAAGTGTGGGCAGGGTCGAGGCCAAATAACATGTTTCACTGTATTCTACATACTCTAAAATGTCTGGGACTAAAAAGAGAGTACCAAAAGTTTCACGTAGGATGTGCCTAAGTTGTTCATTTAAATAGCAAACTTTGACATAATGAAAAATTTCTGAGGTCATACTAAGGTGATCTGTGCAACAGGTGGCTGCCACAGATGTCACAGTACATCTCTTGCTCACTGACTTAGCTGACCTTACTTTTAAGTAGCTTTTCTTGCTCCATTTGAGATCTCCCCCTTCCACCTTGCTATGAATATGTAACTAAAGATAAAAACATTTAGAATATAGTACTTTTAATTTTGGGATCAGACTGTCAGGAAATAAAAATGCTTTATAATGTGATATTAAGACATTATTACAATATTATATATTATAATATTAACTAAGCTGTTAATCTCATTGTAAAATCATTCATCTGACTACTACATTCACAAGAGGAATTTGCATTTGAACTTATTTTTTAACATTAGGCCTCAGTATTCCTATAGTTCTTTATTTTTTGGGGGGGGGTGAGCTTCACCTAGTTATATTCAAAGGGTTCCTACTGGATCTGTGCTCAGGTGTTGCAGCTAATTAGGGTGCCTCTCCAGTCTTTTGAATAATCATCTCCTCAGCCAAGAGATGTTTATTTTTTTAAATTTAGGGTTTTCTTTGTGTGGTATGGGGCTATACAAACACAATACTTTCCTTCCTGCCATGCTGTGGCATTAATTAGGTGGGGGCCACGGAAGTTCAAGTATCAGCTGATGCATTGGATTCAGACACACACCCCGGTTTGGTTTTGGGGACTTATTTCAGACCCTGAACTTAGAATCACTCTTGGTATTTCTAGGAGAGCATATGAGATAAGGGCCTAGTTGGCCATGCACAAGCAAGCTTCCTACGAGTTGTACTATCATTGCAGCCTCCAGACTTTATTCTTCTCCGTAGCTGCATTGCCAAGTGTGAGTAAGTCCTTTATTCCCTGATGTAAATATGTTTCTTACTGCTCATTCAATGTTATTCAGAATCTGTTCTGTGCTAGGGTTTGGAACTTGGCAGTAATAAAAATATCTCTGCCCTTAAGGAGCTCACTAGTTGATAGGAGTAGACATAGTAAACAATGAACATAAAGAAAATGTAATCTAAGAATGTGAGGAAGATTATTTTGAAATAAAAGGAAGTAACAGTGCAGATCAAAATTACTAATCCACTACCCCTAAAGTGGCACTTCTGGGCTTTGTATCACTCTTTAGTAACTCTCTGAGGCAAATACCCAACAGTGTGGATCCTTACTCCACCACATGGCGTCTGGCCTGCCATGTGCTCATCTGATCTGTCATGTACTCTTCTCTAATACTTTTGGGTTTGTGGGGCTGGAACATGATGGTGCAGTAGTGCCTAAGTTAGCTGGTAAAACTATAGCAGGGAGGGAATGTCTTGACTCAGTTCTTTTTTTTTTTTTTTTTTCCCCTTTTGGGTCACACACCCAGCGCTGCTCAGGGGTTACTCCTGGCTCTTTGCTCAGAAATCACTCCTGGCAGATTCTGGGGATCATATGGGATGCCAGGAATCAAATCACTGTCTGTCTTGGGTTGGCTGTGTGCAAGGGAAATACTCTACCACTGTGCTATCTCTCCGGCCCCCTGGAGTTCTTTTATCCTGCTTAGCTATCAAGGAAAAATACAACTCAACTGCTCCTGTCCTGTCTCCAAGAGGTTTAGCTTGAAGGTCTACAAGGATGCTAAGGAAACCACATTTTTCTGATCTTCAAGAATAATTTTTTAACCCATGAAGGAAGGGAATCAAATTCTGATTTATAAAATATGAGATGTGTACATTTGTGTGCAGGTCCACAGAGGAAGAGAAAACTATTTCAGCCTGTATTTTCTCTATTGCAAAACAAAAATAAATCCATACTCTCCTCATTGAAGCTAAAGGAAAGAAGAATTTAACAAATTTCCTATGAACAAGAGAAGATAGGTGGGTGTTAGTTATATTATATCTATGCTTGCTACATATTAGATGTGTATTATATTAGTTATATATTATACCCATTAGTTATATTAATAGGTATATATTACACCCATTAGTTATATTAATAGCTATATATTATACCCATTAGTTATATTATTCCCATTCTTACTACATATTAGATAGCACCTACATATTAGATATGTCTATTTACATATCTAGATTATTATATTTCTTTTTTGCCACATGCAGTTGTGTTCAGGGACTATTCCTGGCTCTGTGTTTAGTGAACAATATGTGTTGTCATGGATTTGAACCAGTGTCAGCAACCCGCAAGGCAAGTGCTTTATCTTCTGTACTATTTCTATATTATTTTTCTGGTTTTATACATCTGTGTGACATTAATTCTGTAATGTTGAGGGAGTGTTTCTTCTTGTTGCCTTCCCCCCTGAAAGCAACATTCAGAGGATCTAGGGGCCACTCTATGAAACTTGGGTAGTCAGTTCAATGCTCATGTTCAAGGATGTGATGTTACTCAGGCCATGAAGTACCAGGGATCTCCAAAGCTACCCCAACTCTGGGGCAACCAGAGTTGCCCTTAGAGGCACTGGGAGAGTCATGTGGTGCTGGGGCTCAGGCTGAAACTGGAATCCTGTGCATGGTAAGATATAGCCTGACCTTGTACTGGCTCCTTGGCCCCACAGGCAGTGTTTTTAATCAGTCAAATCTCTACTTCATTAGAATCTAGGTGACGCCTCATCTAATCACCAACAGGGTTGACCTGCTAATTCGAGCCATTCCAGAACATGGTTTGTTTGTGATCCTGATGAATTAACTATGCTGTTAGCTGGGGGGAAAGCTGCAAGTTCTACACAAAGGTTAATGAAGCACAAGTGAAGCTTATCCGACTTCCCAAAGAGGCAACCATAATTAGCAACTTTCTTGTCTTAGAGTTGCAGCTACTTACGTCATAGATTTTAGTTTCATTCCAGTGATAATCTACCTTTGAGGAGAACATTTCCAGCTTCATTGCCATGTACTGAGAATTTGATAAACTAACTTCACAATATATAAATTGCTCAATAATTAGAACAGGTAACATCAAACTATGCAGTTCAGATTTTCTCAATTTTTCCAAAACAAAAATCCCAGAGTTCTGAGTTATAGAACTACTTAAACACTGAAATGAGCATTTTAAAAGTTCTCCACTGTGGGGCTGGAGAGATAGCATGGAGGTAGGGCATTTGCCTTGCATGCAGAAGGACAGTGGTTCAAATCCTGGCATCCCATATGGTCCCCTGAGCCTGCCAGAAACGATTTCTGAGCATAGAGCCAGGAGTAACCCCTGAATGCTGTTGGGTGTGACCCAAAACCAAAATAACAAACAAGAAAAAAGTTCTCTACTGTAAAAAAAGAAAACAACAACAACAAAAAAACCAACCAACCAAACAAAAAAACAATGTATTGCACTCTTGTGTGTTGTTGCTGTCCCTGGGTATGATTTAGAAAAATTAACAGAATATTTAGTGCAAATACATTCCATAAAGTAGCATAACCATGTAGCTGGAAATAAAAAGCAAGAAACTTCAATTTATCTGTGAGAGTTAAAGTTGGGAAAAGAAAAGCATGTTGATATCTAACTATTTAGGAACCTGAGTTAACTTGTTAGAAAATTGTCAACCACTTGCTTGAGGCTAACAGTTTTGTCACCAGAATGCTTCACAATGTCTGAGAATTCTGCCTGATCTCCCCTTCTGAAAATGAGTTACTTTTGGCAGTTGAGCATGATGACTAGATGAAATAAAGTCCATGACTCACGACTGAAGCAATAGCACAGTGGATAGAGCATTTGCCTTGTACCCGGCCAACCTGGGTTTAATCCCGCAGCATCCCTTATGGTCCTCCAAGCCTGCCAGGAGTGATTGAGCCCAAAGTCAGTAATAATCCCTGGGGAGTGCCGATGGGTGTGCCCCCTCCTCCAAGTCCATGGCTAGATAGAATAAAACAACCAGGTAAACTCTGGTAGTTCTGTCTGGTCTAAACTTTTTTTTGTTTTGTTTTGTTTTTGGTTTTTGAGTCACACCCGGCAGCACTCAAGGGTTTCTCCTGGCTCTACACTCAGAAATTGCTCCTGGCAGGCACGGGGAACCATATGAAATGCCAGGATTACAACCACTGTTCTTCTGCATGCAAGGCAAACGCCTTATTTTCATACTATCTCTCCAGCCCCTGGTCTAAACTCTTTACATCTCCACCCCTCTGTTCTGCCTGCTCTTTCCCATGGGACACATTCCAGATTTGCAGATGCAGTCAGTTTTTCTGCTCCCTATTCCTTAACCAGCAGAACACAAAGTCCACTTCATGTCCTCCCATGGTTATTTCAGGGGTGGGCACATAAGCCCAAGGTTGAGATTTTTCTAGAAGTTATGATACTGGAAGAGAGATCACCCCCTGTTCTTTGGGAGTTTGAGTTCTAGATGTGGATGTAGGCTAGGGCTGGCATTAGCCATTTAACTGACTTGGAAATGACAGTTCAAAATGGGCAAGCAGTGTTCTATAGAAAGATGGGGATGGGGGAGGGGGAACAGAGGGAGGAGGAAGAGAAAGAAAGTGATAGAGAGATAAAGAGAACAACTAATGCCATAATAATTATTATTTTTTGCTTTATTGGGCCACATCTGGTGATGCTCAGTCACTTCTGGTTATGCGCTCAGAAATCACTCCTGGCTTGGAGGACCATCTGGACACTGGGAGGATCCAACCGTGGTTCGTCCTAGGTTAGCGCATGCAAGGCAAACACCCTACCGCTTGTGCCACCTCTCTGACCCTAGTTTTTTGCCATAGTTTTTTGTTTGTTTTTTTTTAAGCTAGTTTGGGATAAATTTCCAGTTCTTGTAGCTAAATAAACCCTCATTTTTTAAAATTTTTTCCCCACCCCTCTAAATAAGCCTTCATTTAACTGAAGTCTGAGTAACTTAGAAAATTATTGCTCTTTATGCAAATCATCAACATTGACACTCTAGAACTGTGCCCCATGAGGAATAAATGAGGTTCTTTGTCAGCAATAGCTAAATCTCTTAAATAGTTGTAAACTTAACTAAATTAGGCCATTAGGATTCCTTTCAGCAATGAAAAGTGATCACTTGGAAGTTCCTGCAGAAATACTTGCTTGTACAGTACATGGGTGAATATATATTTGTGTGTGTATATATGTGTATATATGCATGCAGCATTTGTGATTTTAATGTCACCTGAAGGTGAGACAAACTATCCATCCTAGTTTATTTTTAAAACTACCCATTTCTTACTAATAAAGTAAACAGAGACATTGTGAGGAAGTAGGAGCAAGAAACTCAGCAAGTGCAGAAGCTCTTTCCCACCTACATCGGAGAAACATGAAAGCACAATTCTTAATTACTACCCATATTAGCTCTGGCTCCTGGGAACTCATCATCCCAAATCAAGGTTTGCATTTATGAAAATTTAAGCAATGTCTTAAAACACATTAATTTGTTCTTTGTTTATTTTTTCCCTGACAGATTAATTTATTCCAGGGGACTTTCATTCTCAAGCGCTAATATATTGATTAGCCCCCTGTACCACATAGCTAATAGCTTGGGGAGGAGATTTTGGTGGAAAACAAGTCTTTCTTGCAGTTTTCCTTAGGTAATTAACTTAGTTGTGGGCCTTGGAGTGATTACAGTTTTCTTTGGATTTGCAGCTTTGACTTTTAGATTAATGATTAATTTCATGAAAGAGAGAGACAGAGAGAGACAGAGAAAGAGAGAGACAGAGAGAGAAAGAGAGAGATAGAGAAATAGAGAGTGACCAGTAGCCACAGAAAAACAATAACATTGAGACCCAGAGCAGGCTTGAATGAGCCCATTAGAGTACATGGGGACCACCAGAAAAGTTATTCTTGTCTGCTTGGTTATTTGCTTTTATCTATGAGGAATACTTTTTCCGATAGCTTCTATGTAAAGGACATTTAGGCAACAAGAATGTGAAGTTTTTGTTCTAGAGAGGGAAAGGTGGGGTGTAAAGAAATGATCTGTTTATCACTTACAAAAATTTCTGTCAGTAAGTTTTGGATCCTTCTATCTTAGGCAATATCACTGTGAAGGTAAAGAAATGGTTGCAAAAATGCCATATTTTTTATTTTTTAGTCACGGGCAATATTTTTGTAGTCTATGAACAGTATTAAGAAATCTAGAATTTACACACTACTAAAATCTCTATATTGTAGAAAGAAACACGTTTACAAATGACATAGCAAATAACTAATAAATTAAATCAGAAGCTCTATCTCAAACCAATCTAATACCTACAATTATCATAAAATTATCTGAGGAAAGAAATCTCCAGAAATGGAGCTCCTTCAAATTTTATGCAACTGCTTGAAACTATCTCTAGATTTTGTCTATAGTTAGTTTTATAAGTGTATAAGCTTAAAGTAATACATCAGGGGTCAGAGAGAGAGTTGATGGGCTGAACACATATTCTACATGCAAGAGACCTGGGTAGCACATGGTTCCCTATGCACAAGTCAGAGAGAACTCTTTGCACAACTAGGTGTGGCCCCAAAACAGAAATGCAATCCTCCCCACAAAAATCCAGGGTAAATAAAAAGTCAGCTCCCCCTAATGTTGTCTGATTTTTCTTTTACAAATTAAATCTTTCAAATTAACCAGCATAAAATTGTCATTTCAGAACCCTTGATTTCTATAAGCTTTGTGCCTTCAGTTTAGAGTATCTACTGATTACAATAAACCACATTATTTTATTCATATAAAATGCTACATCACATACAAATATGAAAAAAAAAGCACCTTGCTGAGGAATAGGACATGGAAAGAAAGGGAAAAGGAATGATTGAGAATAACTTCCACAAAGACATCAGATACAGACTGGAGAGATTATTTGCCTACCACTCATTTGACAAAGGGCTAATATCCAAGGTATATGAAACACTATTAGAACTTTACAAGAAAACTCAACCTATCAAAAATGAAGAGATGAACTTCCTCAAAGAAAAAATATAAATGGCCAAAAAGCATATGAAAAATGCTCTATATCTCTAATTATCAGGGCAATGCAATCAAAACACCATGGAGACTGTCATTCAAAAAAGAATCACAACCAGTATTGATGAGGATGCGGAGAGAAAGAGCCCCTCATTCACTGCTAGTGAGAATGTTGATTGGCCCAGGCTTTTTTGAAGACAATACAGACATTCGTCATAAATCTAGGAATTGAACTAGGAATATTAACTGGTAATTCCTCTTCTGGGAATATGGTCCAAGGGTCTAAAAACACAACACAGAAAAGATATCTGCACTCCTATCTTCGCTGAAGTACTATATCCAATAGCCAAAATATGAAAACAAACCAAATGCCTATGAACAGATGACTGACTAAAGAAACTTTGGTTTCTTTATCTAATGGAATACTACTCTGCTATCAGAAAAAGTAAAGTTTTGCAATTTACTGAGAATATCATGTTTTATGAAATCAGTCGAAGGGAGAACAGACTCAAAATTATCTTTCTCATATGTAGGATATAAAGAAACTTCTTAATGGAATATAAAATGTCCGATGGCAATATAAACAAAAAGCAGGAGAACTAGTCTTTAGTAGAATCTTGCCACTGGATCAGGGTTGAGGTGGAATGACTAAATTAGGGAAAGGAATACTGGGACAATGTAGGAGAGGAAAGTGTCTGCCATAGAGGCAAGCTGAGGGGAGAGGGAGTTAGAGGGAAACCAGGGATATTGGTGGAGGGTAATGGACATTGGTGAAGAGACTGTAGTTGAAACAATGTACTCCTGAACCTGTGATTCGATTTTTATTTTTGATTTCTGATAGAGCTCTGGGGTTACTCCTGGCTTTGTGCTCAGAAATCACTCTTGGCAGGCTCGGGGGACCATATGGGATGTTGGGGATTGAACCCATACATCCCCGGGTCGACCACGTGCAAGGCAAATGCCCTACCGCTGTGCTATCACTTTGGCCCCTCATTCAATATTTAAAAACTAATTTAGAGTCTTCTGACCTAGATGCTTGGGCAGACAGTGATGGGAGTCAACCGTGGTGGTCAGAGGAACCATATGGTATAAGGGATCAAACTGGGGTGGTGGAACGAAGGACAAACATCTATCCATCCCTATACTATCCCTCTGGACCCTTTACGTTTGTTTTGTTTTTATTTGGGGGCACAGCTGATGGTGCTTAGTGCTTACTCCTGACTGTGCCCAAGGTTTATTCTTGGCAGGTTCGGAAATCATATGTGATGCTAGGAATTGAATCTGGATTGATCTTTTGCAAGGCAAGTACCTTATCTGCTGTACTATCACTCCGGACCTCCATTAATTTTTTTTGTTTGTTTGTTTTGTTTTTGAGTCAGACCCGGCAGCGCTCAAGGGTTACTCCTGGCTCTACACTCAAAAATTGTTCCTGGCAGGCTCAGGGACCATATAGAATGCCGGGATTCAAACCTTTTGCATGCAATTCAAACGTCCTACCTCCATGCTATCTCTCTGGGCCCCATCTTTTAATTTTTTTTTTTTTTTTTGGTTTTTGGGCCACACCCGGCGGTGCTCAGGGGTTACTCCTGGCTGTCTGCTCAGAAATAGCTCCTGGCAGGCACAGGGGACCATGTGGGACACCGGGATTTGAACCAACCACCTTTGGTCCTGGATCGGCTGCTTGCAAGGCAAACTCCGCTGTGCTATCTCTCCGGGCCCCCATCTTTTAATTTTATTAATGGAAAAATTGCACACACTTTACGGATATGAAAAAAACTCAAATTGCGCAAGATTATTGAATGAATAAAAATTTTCCCCAAGTTATGTTCCTATTCCAGAAAGTGTCATTGTTGGTTTGTGGGAAAGCTCCTATATAGAGTTAAAAGATTATTATCTCTTATCCTCAAACACAAAACTTTCAAGTATGACTATATTTCTGTATGCTTTGCCTTTATTTGTTTATTTATTCATTTATTTGGTATTTTTGGGTCACAACCTGTGGAGCTCAGGGGTTTCTCCTGGCTCTGCACTCAGAAATCGCTCTTGGCAGGCACAGGGACCATATGGGATGCCGGAATTTGAACCACTATCTGTTCTGGATTGGCTGCATGCAAGGCAAATGCCCTACCACTGTGCTATCTCTTTGGCCTCCCTTTATTTTGTTTTAGGATAGTACCTGGCCACACCTGTGCTTAGGCCTTTCTCTTGGCTCTTTGCTCAGGTATTATTGCTGGCTGTGCTTGGGGCACAATATTTGGTACCAGGATCAAATTATGGGTTGGCTGAGTGCACAATGCATTAACCCCTGCACGATCTCTCTGGTCTTGACTTACTTCTCTGTACCTCCCCCTTATTGACGCTTCAATATAACTTGGAGGTTACTCCATAATAAGACATAGAGATATCACTCATTCTTTCTCATGGTTCCATAATTTACTATTTTAATGATTGTTGTCACTTAATAAACAATTTTTATCATTTTAAATGATTATACAAAATTATTATACTTATTTATGCAGAAAGTTACCCCCAAACATTTACTCCCTCCACTGCCCTCCCTCTCTCCCTCTCTCCCTCCCTCCCTCCCTCTCTCCCTCCCTCCCTCCCTTCCTTCCTTCCTTCCTTCCTTCCTTCCTTCCTTCCTTCCTTCCTTCCTTCCTTCCTTCCTTCCTTCCTTCCTTCCTTCCTTCCTTCCTTCCTTCCTTCCTTCCTTCCTTCCTTCCTCCCTCCCTCTCCCCCTCCCTCCCTCACTTCCTTTCTTATTCCCTCCCTCCCTGTGGGATAACCAAACCTCAACTCAATTCCCAAGAACATCTCATTACGATACACTTCTTTACAAAGCTGACTACACTAGATTAGGAAAGAAACTGCAAACACATTTAAAGCACAACTGAAAATAAAAACAGTAAAAACAAACAATAGCAATACATAAGATTAAAAGGCAAACAAAATAGTGAACAAATATTAACTTCTATATTTATCACAGACCCTATGCCTAATACATAGACAGCTGTTCTAAATTTTTGAGAGGATACATTTTCTTCCCAGAGCTCACTGTGGAAAGTAAAAGCACAGGAGCACTTCTCATACTCAGAATTATCTGCCTTCACTTGCAATAGCCCTTTCTACTGGGTAGTAAGGATCCAGAGGATGCCTAAGAAATTAACATCTGTGGCTGGAGATAGTACAGCAGATAGAGTATTTGTCTTGCATGTGACCAACCTGGGTTCAATTCCCTGGCATCTTACATGGTCCCCTGTGCACCACCTGGAGTGATTCCTGGGTGTAGAGCAGGAGTAATCCCTTAGCACTTCTGGTTATGTCCCCAAAACAAAACAAAACAAAAAAGCTACAGCATTAGAAGCAGAAAGACAGAATTTCAGAGTGAACTGAACACAGACAGGCTAGGTGGGCAACACTAAATAAAATTGTTAGAGAAACACAAAATCTCTTATCAAGCAATAGAATACACTAAAATGATAAAAGCATCCAAAACAACATTTAATCAACCAATGCAGCACTAGAGGCGGGAATTGAGATGAAACATGTCCTGCCTTAATTAAATAAATTAGATCATTACTTTGGGTTTGGAGCCACACCTAAAGGAGGTATTAGGATCTTCTCCCGACTTAGTTCTTACTCAGGAGTGTGACCTAGAGATGCTGGGATGCCTGGTACCATATGCAGGATGGATTGACCTGGAGTCAGTTACCCTCTGAACTATTGCTCTGCTCTGGTCATAGGTCCTGCATTTTATGAGAATGAAACAAATTATATTATTATAACTCAGTACATACCATCTTTGACATGGATAGTTTCATTTTATTCTCACAACAAGAGTGATTGGCACTATGATCCCCTTGGAATTAGTTTGGAAACTGAAACCCAGAAAGCGACAATGCTTGGCTCATGCACAATAATTAGAAAATGGCCAGGGGATTCAATTTTGAGTTTCAAATCCATGTTCTCAGCACTCCACTTCATTACTACTCCCAGTATTAGACCACATAGCATCTGGGGCCCCTGGTTCTAGGCCTGCAGTCACCAACATAGTTCTCATCAGAGGAGCTACGTTCTGAATTTGCATGCTGTGTGTCTGGATTCCCCAAGTAACGTGAAGCCCATCCGAGGCTAGAGGCTAAAAAGTTGGGAAAGGAAGAATTGTCACACATACAAAAATGATCTTTTTGGTTCTTCCACTTTCCAGGGACCAAACTGCACTGTTTATTCAGATGGAGTTCGTCCTGATGCCAAGCACTGTATATTGCAGGGAACTTGTTTGGAGGCCCTTTGGTGTCACATTCATCCCAGGAATATCCAGCTCAATGAGGGAGAACTGCTTTATGTTTATATCTCTAAATAGAACCATTTGAGTACACAGACCAAAAGACCTGGTCCAGGAGCACTGTGTTTTCTCCAATAGAGTGATTCATTACTAATGTCTTTGTTTTGGACACTGCATTTGAATGTGAAACCATATGCTTTAAATTAAAAGCACACTAAGCAAATCACAAGTTTCTCAAGATGGTGCTTAAAGTCTGTTTTGGCATCTGCTGGTTGCCAAAAGACCCATATGATCTTGTAATTAAACAACAAATATTTTTTCTGCAAAATCAATCATTTTAG
The DNA here is from genome assembly GCF_024139225.1 of Suncus etruscus. NCBI lineage: Eukaryota > Metazoa > Chordata > Mammalia > Eulipotyphla > Soricidae > Suncus > Suncus etruscus. The sequence goes on from NC_064852.1 coordinate 96,055,614, forward strand.
TTGTCCCCAAATGCTATGATTATGATCTCTTGATGCTATGTTGAGAAATAAGTTACACAACCAGAACTTTTTAGAATTGTTTGTTCCCTACTCTAATATTATCTTTATCTTGCACTAGCCATCTTATGCCAATTCATTCTAATAGAATGCAAAGGACTTTCAGTGTATAATCATGAAACAGCTGAGCCACACAGCCAGAAATGTTGGCAACAATATCATAATACTATTATATCTACATGATTGTAAGATTAATTTTCCATGAGGTTAGCCCCAGAACTTGGGTTCTGGTTGTACTCAGAGATCACATTAAAAATAACCCAGAAGTAAAAAGAGAAATGATGATGGAGTCAGGCAGTCACTGAATTGATGTAGAGACTGAGAACCCAGCCTGGTTCTTAGAATCCAGGGAGGATCCAGGAGTATTCTGGATGCTGGAGAGTAGACAAAAACCTTGCTGTTGTGCTGCTGATAAGTCTACCTCCCTCTGGCCTCAGTTTATTGGTTGAAGAACTAGTTGGGAAATATTCACCTGATGGAGTAAAAGCTCCAGAGCTGAAGAGAAAGAAATGGCCCTGTTTCTCACTAAGATGGTAAAGAGATGCTGTAAGAAAGATGAGGGAGGCAAGGCAAGGTTAATGTTAGATCATCAAGGATTCTGGCATCACAGTACTAAAACATTTTCCATGTCTTTGGAGGAAAATGTGGGAACAGAAAGTCAGTTCCCTGAGAATCATAGGGCCAAACACTAGAGTAGACCTAAAGAGTATGGGGGCTGACAAGAGAAACAGAATTTAAATTTTTTGATGAAGGAATATAAGTTTATTTCATAGGACAGTGGTTGGTGTGTATGCATTAAAAACAATGGCTTCTTAGGCTTACTTGGAGGCAGCTTTCTACAAATTTTAGCTTTTCTTATCCTCTGGAGGAATTTCTCCAGGCATGATGGGCAGGGAGATGGGTGGGGTGGTGGTAACTGTGGGAGCATAGGAGGGGAAAAAACAATAGAGAACAGAAGCTTATTTAAAACCAACTATTCTTCTCCACATGAATCTTATGGGTGAGAAAAACAGAGTCAGAATGATGGAATTTCATCGCCAAATCAAGTCCAATTAGGAATTATGATAATTCTTAGGTATGTGGAACAACTAGAAATAATGTTCTGCATGATTTAAATTGTACTTTGAGGGCCCAAATGAACTAGGTAAAGGCTAGCTTATATGAAGAGAAGGCAGAAGGAGTCCCAGTGGCTGGTAACAGTCAATAAAGGAACTACCTAAGAAGGTAAGACCTACAGGGTCTATAGGCCAGTTGTTTCCCAGGCCTGCTTCTAGGCATAATAGCCTTTGGGGAAAGGATGCCCCTCAGAATGGTTCTGATGGGTTCCTTGAACAAGAACCATAAACATCTTAATATAAATTTCAGGTTTTTTTTGTATTGTTGTTGTTGCATTGTTGCTTCTTTTGGGTTACACCTGGTGAGGCTTATATGTGGTGAAAAGGATCAAACCAAGTTTGACTATAAGCAAAACAACTGCCTTTACTCCTGTACTATTGCTCTGGCCCAAATTTACTTCACTTTAAGTTGGAATGAAAGTTAATAAGGAACAGAATGATAGTATATCAGATAAGGCAAATGCCTTGCACCTAACTTACCCAAGTTCAATCCTCAGCACCTTCTCTGGTTCCTTGAGGCAACCAAGAGTGATCCCTGAGCACAGGTGGGTGTGGCCCCAAAACAATAAAACCAAAAACCAAAACAAATATACAAAAAAAAAAAGAAAAAAAGAAAGTTAATGTAGTAAGGTTGTCTACACCAGACAGGTGGTTTTAACCAAAAGACAACCACTTTATAATTAATAAATTACCATATTTTTCGGTGTATAAGATGACATTTGAAACAAAAAAAAAAGTCAACCGAAATCGGGGGTCGTCTTATACGCCGAGTATATCCCAAAAAATGTTTCAATATGCCGCTAAACGAAAATTGTCTGAATATTGCCACAAAACAAATTTTCCAACTCGATCCTGCACCAATCACTGCAAGGCTGCTCGGACCACCTCTCTAACTCAGCCAATCCAAGCAGGCTTTTTATGCATGCAAATTAGACAATGTTCTGGACCCGAATCTATACTGTAAAAAGCCTGCTCAGATTGGCCAGAGTCAGAAAGGACGTCTATTACAGTATAACCTTTGAACCTTTACTTGTGATTGGCTCACTGTGGTACATACAATTGCAGCACAGGAATGTTCTGTCTGATACAGCGAATATAGGCTTAAACCTATGTCTTAACTGAAAAATTAGGGGGTTGTCTTATACGCCCAGTCATCTTATATGCCGAAAAATACAGTAGGAAAGTTGGTTTTACTAAATAAGTCATACCCTTGATGGAAGCTAAACATTTTAAGATATAGCAATCATGAGAGAATGATACAAGACATTATAAGAATCAAAATGTTTGATATTTTGAGTATTTTGATTGCAAAATGTTGTGGTAGTGGTGTGATAGGAGGAATGAGTAGGATGATACGATTAGGGTAGTAGGATGTAGTTAAATATAAAATGGCCAAGGAATAAATCAATCTGAGTAGCTAAGCCTGGACCCACACCCATAATTTTGACCAAGAAGTTAGCATAAGTTGCCTGATAACCTCATCAGAACACAACAAAAGAGAAAAAAGAGAGGGAGAAAGAAAAAGAAGAGAGAGAGCTTTAGGGGATAATTCACAGAGGGAGGAAATTTATATAATCAGAAGAAGTAGAGAAAGAAAGTGACTGTCATTATGAATATAATGTACAAAATCAGTGAGGTCTGTGAAATAATATGGATTCTCCATGAAAAATGGTCAGCTCTTTCATGACAGGAAAATCTTACAGATGCTCCTGACTAATGACTAACAGGATGCACATCAGAGAAAGTTGGAAAGAAAACAGTGGAAAGCTAAGATTGTATCATGTTCAAGTGTATGGAGCTCATTTATTTTAAAATGTGCCATTCTCTCTTAATTATTTATGATACCTTACAGCATCCTGTTAGTGGGTCTCAGTGAGTTTCATAAGAAAAATGACACTGCAGGACTAACAGACTTAGGTCTCTGTTCCTCAGCTCTTGCCACAAGTTTGCAGAGGCACTAAAAGCTGAAGTTTAGTCTGTTAATTTTGCCAGAGGCGATATATGCAAGGCCACAGTGCTAGAGCTGAGGGATTTAGGGAAACTGTTAACCTGTGTAAGATAGGTTTAGTCACCAAACTTCTTTATTTATTTTGGGGGAGGGGGTTGAGTCACATTCCATGGTCCTCAGGGATTACTCCTGGCTCTGTGCTCAGGGTTCAGTTCTTAAAAACTGAATTTAAGGTACTTAAAAGACTATACTGTGCCAGGGATTGATTTTAGCTATGTGCAAGGCAAGTGCTTTCCCCTGCAATTATATCTTTAATTCCAGTTTTCTCATTTTCTTTTTTGGGGGGTGGCAGGGACACACACACTCTGTGACACTCGGGTTACTCCTGGCTATGTGCTCAAAAATCGCTCCTGGCTTGAGGGACCATATGGGATGTGGGGAGATAGAACCGAGGTTCGTCCTAGGTTAGCACGTGCAAGGCAAACGCCCTACCATAGCTTGTGCCATCGCTCTGGCCCTTCAGTTTTTCCCATTTTTAAAATGGAAATGATTGAGAATCCTTAAAGGTGACAGGGAGTTTATATTGTGCTGAAAATGTCAGTGACATTTATTGAGAATCTCCATTCACTGGCTGATGGATAGCAGCAATGCATCACTGAAGAGGATGAATAAGATTCCTGTCCTCAGAAAGGGAGAAAGATGGAAGGAAATGATATTCAAAAGGCTCCAGACAGAACCTGATAAACAGTAAGCACTCAATCAGTGTTAAGTGCTTTCCTTTCCACTACCATTTTACTTCTTCATCTTGTTTTAACCTAAAGATGGTGGCAAGTCTTATTTTCTGGGTCTCAGGGTGTTTCTTAAGGGCTTATTAAGTGGGTTGGAGAGACTTCCTTGTATTTATTCTTACTCTAAACTTCTGAAAATCTCTGCTTCCTTCTTTACCCTGAGTAAAGAGAATAGATTTATTCAAGGAAATCTTACTGGAGACTAAGACTTGAAGCCTGTCTTTGAAGGGCAACTTTGTCATTGTTATTGGTCTAGTCCTGCACCATTTACTTAAGCCCACTACTAAGCCTGTTCAGGGTATTTCTGCCCCATCTCGCCTAAACAGCCTCAAGAAACCTCTAAAGAAAAAGAAAGTCACACAGAAGAGTGATTTTACAATACCCAGTAGAGGCAGTATGGTTATGATAAGGGCTCGAGTAGAGAGATATTTGGCTGGAATCTCAGAACTAGCTATGGGGTTTGGGACCGATGATTTAACCACTTTATGCCTCATTTTTCACATGTGCAAGTAATAATAAGATTAACTTCAAAAGAAATATTGTGAAGGTTGAGTAATATCATGTATGTGAGTTCCTGGGACGAAGTACTTAGAGAATGGAATATAGTACTCCATTGAGTAGAAAGGTAATGCTATGTCAACTGCAAAATGGAGTGTGGAAGAATCTTGTTCTGGAAAGTAAGCATTAGCAAACTGGTTCTATATCTGTACTCTCAGGGCTGGAGAGAGAGGACAGTAGATAAGGTACTTGCCTTGCATGCACCCAAACTGGGCTTGATCACTGGCACTGAATAATGATCTCTGAGCATAGAGGCAGGAGCAAGATCTGAGCATCACTGGGTATGGCCCTAAACAAACAAACAATCAAAAGACAAAACAAGGGTCCAGGACAATATCACAGGGGTAGGGTGTTTGGCATGCTTGTAGTAGACCCGAGTTTGATCCCTGGCACCTCATATGGTCCCCCCAAGCCTGCCAGGAGTAATTTCTGAGCACAGAGCCAGGAGTAACCCCTGAGCATGGCTGGGTGTGGTCCAAAATAAACAAACAAACAAAAAACAACAACTAAGAAATAGATTTTTGCTCTCAAGCTTGTTGCATTTTTAAATGAGCCTAATACATTCTATCTGTGCATTTTGTATCAATATTCCTTTAGCAGTAGGCAAGTAGGCTAGGACAAGAAAAGTTAAGAAAGTTAGCTGGGAAGTATAGTGTTCACCTGTGAAAAAAAGGTTGGACTAGAGGATCTCTTAGGTACTTTTCTTTTCTTTTTTTTTTGGTTTTAGGGTCACACCCGGCATTGCTCAGGGGTTACTCCTGGCTCTCTGCTCAGAAATCGCTCCTGGCGGGCTCAGGGGACCATATGGGATGCTGGGATTCAAATCACAATTGATCCTGGGGTTGGCTGCTTGCAAGGCAAATACCCTACTGCTGCGTTATCTCTCCTGCCCCATCTTAGGTAACTTTATGTTCTAAAATTCTGAGTCTAGTCTTTGCTGGATGTTTGTGGAAGAATAGGCCAAATGGGGAAAAAAAGAAACCTTTTATCCTATTCTGCTTTCCGCTCCCTTTCCAGAACAGTCTGCCAGCTGATGGCTTTTGGTTGTCTTTTGTTACTCCTGTGCTCTATTGTCGTAAAGCTCACATGTTTGTTTGTTTTTTTTTGGGGGGGGGGCACACCTGGCGTTGCTCAGGGGTTAGCCCTGGTTGTCTGCTCAGAAATAGCTCCTGGCAGGCACGGGGGACCATATGGGACACTGGGATTGGAACCAACCACCTATGGTCCTGGATCAGCTGCTTGCAAGGCAAATGCCGCTGTGCTATCTCTCTGGGCCCAAGCTCACGTTTTAATAGAAAATCTCTGGCACTCTGAAACACAAAAAGATGTGGTTTACAGCCCCCAAACTTCTTTGATTCTATTTTTTTGATCTCAGGGAAAGTAGTTTGAACTCATTTAGCACGATCATGAAAAAAAATAGAGGCCCCAGGTATCTTTAACACAGAAGCCCAAGAGTCTTAGGTCTCCTAGAAATATGATTAGTGTCTGTGAAGGTCTAAAATTGCAGGCACATATTGACACTGTACAAGCTCTTAAATCCATAGAAATCCTCTGGTACTCAAAGGAGAGCAATCAAAACTCTAGATTAATAACTGTGTCAATAGATTTTGCTAAGGGAAGAAAAATTATCATGCCTCAGGCTATATTAGAAAAAAAGAAAAAAAATTCCAAGTAGGAGAAGAATAGTAATAAAGCTCAGTCTGAGGATATTCACTCTCAATTGTTGAGTGCGAACATGGTCTAGGATTTTCCATCCAACTATTGTAGCAGGAATCTATGGGCTCTGATTATTATCAAGTTAATTCACTCAAAGATTCCACTGCAGACTCAAAAGTTTGAGTGACTGTGAGCATGGAGAGTAATTCAGTTGTTCTTACACAACAACACCCTAGGTAGAGAAATTATTTTGAATGCCACATTCCAGAAAATTTTAAATTTCATATCAAGGGGGCTGGAGTGATAGTACAGTTCAGTTTTTTTGCATGCTGTGACCTGAGTTTAATCCCAATATCCCATCTAGTCCCCTGAGACAATCAGGAGTGATTTCTGAGTATAGAGCCAGGAAGAACACTTGAACCAAACAAATACAAAAAATTAAAGAAGAGAACAGTTACAATAATGGTGGAGGGAAGTGGTCAACTGGAAGGAGGAGTGCTAAAAGTCCATAAAGTACGGTTCATGAAACCATACCAGTTACAGTACTGTAAACCACAGTCCTAAAAGTTATTTTTTTCTAATAATGTCTGTCAGAGAGGTAGGCTGGTGGTGGGAGGGAGAAAGGGAGGAACTGATGGAGGGAAATGCACACTGTTGAAGGGATTGGTGTTGAAATATTGGATGTCTAAAACTCAATCCTGAATAACTATGTAATCAACAGTGATTAAATAATATTTTAAAAAATTGAAAAAGAAATTTACTGAAAGGGTTGGGAGAAGAGTGAAATGAAACATAATGTACTTTCAAATCACAGCAGAGAGAAAAGAAGCAATAAATGGAAGCTTTTATCATGAAAAGAAGGTTGAAGAAAATAATGTGCTGGTGTGAGAAAATGAACATCTGATTGGTTCCGAGTGTACTTTGTGCTTGGCCTCTTAATATAGGTGGAAAAAAAGAAAAATATATTAATGTGGGGAATAATAATGAGGTATACTGTTAGATGGAAAACAAAAACTGAGAAGAGTATTTACATTTATTTACAAACTGCTTAGGGTGTCAACTCATATCCAAAAGTAAAAAGTTGAGATGAAGTGTTTGAGGAAAAAGCTTCATCAAGTTTTAAATCTTTTACATCAGCAAATTTATGTTAGATTGTTTTCAGATAAAGTAACACTATTATAAATTTTGCTTTGATAGGTAACTTCCAATTTCACATCTATATACACAAATATATAAGCATACATTACAAATACATATTTATATATTTACATATAAACATATACAAATACATATTTACACATAAACATAAATTATAAATGAATATTTATATATTCATATTTACATATTTACATATAAACACATACATATTTACATATAAACATATACGAATACATATTTACATATAAACATAAATTATAAATGAATATGTACATGTAAGTATAAATTATAAATGCATATTTACATATAAATAGACTATATACACATAGATGTACATATATTCCCTTTGCTTCTCATTTCACTGCCATTTGAATAGTAACTGTGATTTAAAAAATATTAAGTATAGGGTCAGAGAAATAGTTCAAAGGGCTAGAGAACATTCTTTGCCTGCAGAACCCCTGAGTTCAATCCCTAACTTCACATTGTTCCTGAGAACCTCTTTGAGCAACTCCTGAGCATTGATCCAGGAGCAGTCTCAGAGCCCCACTGGGTAAGATCCTCAAAACAAACAAACAAACAAACAAAACTATAGTGACAAATTTGAGGCATACTTTGAAACTGATACAGACATAATCCTTTATAATTTTGTCTTTGAGAGCAGTTGTCTTTTGAAGTGGGTATGGAGAATGTTGGGTCACACATAGTTATGCTCTAGGCTTGCTCCTGGCTCTGTGCTCAGGAATCACTCTTGATCAGTGCTTGGAGGATCAAATGTAGTCCCAAAGACTAAATCAGGGCTGGCTATCTGCAGGGAAAGCATCTTAACCTTTATTCTATATCTCTGGTCCTGCTTCACCTATGCTATTGCATCTTCAGCACACACCACTACCTAAAATACTACCGTGAATGATTTGTAATCCACTTTGGTCAAAATAAAAATGATCAATAAAAAAAATAGTCCAGGTCATACTCCCATCATTACACAGGTAGGTGTGAATTGCTCTCTAAGCACTTTCTGTTGCAATCAGATGACAGTACTTTTCCCTCCCTCCCTCTCTCCCTCTCTTCCTTTTCCCTCCTTTCCTTCCTACCTTTTCTCCTTCTTTTCCTCCTTTTTTCCCTTCTTTTTTTTTTTTTTTTTTTTTTTTTAGGAATACCTAAGTTTTATTATTTTTTTTTATTTTTTTTTTTTTATTTTTTATTTTTTATCTTTATTTAAACACCGTGATTACAAACATGATTATAGTTGTATGATTACAGTCATGTAAAGAGCACCCCCCCTTCACCGGTGTAACATTCCCACCACCAATTTCCCAGATCTCCCTCCTCCCCACCCCCCTACACCTGTACTCGAGACAGGCTTTCTACTTCCCTCATTCATTCACATTTTATGATAGTTTTCAGTGTAGTCATCTCTGCAACTGCACTCATCACTCTATGTGATGAGCTGCATGTCCTGAGCTGCACCTACCAGCCCTCATCTCTCTTGTCTCTGAGATATTGTTAAAAATGTCCTTCATTTTTCTTAAAGCCCATAGATGAGTGAAACCATTCTGCGTCTTTCTCTCTCCCTCTGACTTACTTCACTCAGCATAATAGATTCCATGTACATCCATGTATTGGAAAATTTCATGACTTCATCTCTCCTGATGGCTGCATAGTATTCCATTGTGTATATGTACCACAGTTTCTTCAGCCACTCATCTGTTGAAGGGCATCTTGGTTGTTTCCAGAGTCTGGCTATTGTAAATAGCGCTGCAATGAATATAGGAGTAAGGAAGGGTTTTTTGTATTGTATTTTTGTGTTTCTTGGGTATATTCCTAGGAGTGGTATAGCTGGATCGTATGGAAGCTCAATTTCCAGTTTGTGAAGGAATCTCCATATCGCTTTCCATAAAGGTTGTACTAGACGGCATTCCCACCAGCAGTGAAAAAGAGTTCCTTTCTCTCCACATCCCCGCCAGCACTGCTTGTTTTCCTTTCTTGTGATGTGTGCCAATCTCAGTGGCGTGAGGTGGTACCTCATAGTAGTTTTGATTTGCATCTCCCTGACGATTAGTGATGTTGAACATCTTTTCATGTGCCTTTTGGCCATTTGCCTTTCTTCTTTTTCAAAGTGTCTGTTCATTTCTTCTCCCCATTTTTTGATGGGGTTAGTTGTTTTTTTCTTGTATAGTTCTGTCAGTACCTTGTAAATTTTGGATATTAGCCCTTTATCTGATGTGTATTGGGTGAATAATTTCTCCCACTCAGTGGGTGGCCTTTGTATTCTGGGCGCTATTTCCTTTGAGATGCAGAAGCTTTTCAGCTTAATATAGTCCCATCTGTTTATCTCTGCTTCCACTTGCTTGGAAAGTGCTGTCTCCTCCTTAAAGATGCCTTTAGTCTCAATGTCCTGGAGTGTTTCACCTACATGTTGTTCTATATACCTTATAGTTTCAGTTCTGATATCAAGGTCTTTAATCCATTTGGATTTTACCTTTGTATATGGTGTTAGCTGGGGGTCTGAGTTCGCTTTTTTGCAAGTGGTTAACCAGTTGTGCCAACACCACTTGTTGAATAGGCTTTCCCTGCTCCATTTAGGATTTTTTGCTCCTTTATCAAAAACAAGGTGGTTATATGTCTGAGGAACCTTCTCTGAGTACTCAAGCCTATTCCACTGATCTGAGGGTCTGTTTTTATTCCAATACCATGCTGTTTTTATAACTGTTGCTTTGTAATACAACTTAAAATTGGGGAAAGTAATGCCTCCCATATTCCTTTTCCCAAGGAGTGCTTTAGCTATTCGAGGTTGTTTGTTGTTCCAGATGAATTTCAGAAGTATTTGATCCAGTTCTTTGAAAAATGTCATGGGTATCTTTAGAGGAATCGCGTTAAATCTGTACAATGCTTTTGGAAGTATTGCCATTTTAATGATGTTGATCCTGCCAATCCATGAGCATGGTATGTGTTTCCATTTCCGCGTGTCCTCTCTTATTTCTTGGAGCAGTGTTTTGTAGTTTTCTTTGTATAGATCCTTCACATCTTTAGTCAGGTTGACTCCAAGATATTTGAGTTTGTGTGGAACTAATGTGAATGGGATTGTTCTCTTAATGTCCATTTCTTCCCTATCATTATTCGTGTATAAAAAGGCCATTGATTTTTGTGTGTTAATTTTGTATCCTGCCACTTTGCTATACAAATCTATTATTTCTAGAAGCTTTTTGGTAGAGTCTTTAGGGTTTTCTAAGTAGAGTATCATGTCATCTGCAAACAGTGAGAGCTTGACTTCTTCCTTTCCTATCTGAATTCCCTTGATATCTTTTTCTTGCCTAATCGCTATAGCAAGTACTTCCAGTGCTATGTTGAATAGGAGTGGTGAGAGAGGACAGCCTTGTCTTGTACCAGAATTTAGAGGAAAGGATTTTAGTTTTTCTCCATTGAGGATAATATTTGCCACTGGCTTCTGGTAGATGGCTTTGACTATATTGAGAAAGGTTCCTTTTATTCCTATCTTGCTGAGAGTTTTAATCAAGAATGGGTGTTGAACCTTATCAAATGCTTTTTCTGCATCTATTGATATGACCATGTGATTTTTATTTTTGTTGTTGTTTATGTTGTGTATTATATTAATAGATTTACGGATGTTAAACCATCCTTGCATTCCTGGGATGAAACCTACTTGATCAAAGTGAATGATCTTCTTGATGAGGCACTGGATCCTGTTCGCCAGGATTTTGTTGAGGATCTTTGCATCTGTGTTCATCAGGGATATTGGTCTGTAATTTTCTTTTTTGGCAGCATCTCTATCAGGTTTTGGTATTAAGGTGATGTTGGCTTCATAAAAGCTATTTGGAAGTATTCCTGTTTTTTCGATTTCATAAAAGAGCCTGGCCAGAATTGGTAGTAGTTCCTCTTGAAAGGTTTGAAAGAATTCATTCGTGAATCCATCAGGGCCTGGGCTTTTGTTTTTGGGTAAATTTTTGATTACAGTTTTAATTTCCTCAATAGTGATGGGGGTGTTTAGATATGCTACCTCTTCTTTATTCAACCGTGGAAGGTTATATGAGTTCAGAAATTTATCCATTTCTTCCAGGTTCTCATATTTAGTGGCATAGAGTTTCTCAAAGTATTCTCTGAATACCCTTTGAATCTCTGCAGTATCTGTAGTGATCTCCCCCTTCTCATTTCTAATACGCGTTATCAAGTTTCTCTCTTTCTTTTGCTTTGTGAGTTTTGCCAATGGTCTATCAATCTTGTTTATTTTTTCAAAGAACCAACTTCTGCTTTCGTTGATCTTTCGGATTGTTTTTTGGGTTTCCACTTCGTTGATTTCTGCTCTCAGCTTTGTTATTTCCTTCTGTCTCCCTATTTTTGGGTCCTTTTGTTGAGCACTTTCTAGTTCTATTAGCTGTGTCATTAAGCTACTCAGGTAAGCTCCTTCTTCCTTCCTGATGTGTGCTTGCAAAGCTATAAATTTTCCTCTCAGTACTGCTTTTGCTGTGTCCCATAAATTCTGATAGTTTGTGTCTTTATTGTCATTTGTTTCCAGGAACCTTTTGATTTCCTCCTTGATTTCATCTCGGACCCACTGGTTATTGAGTATGAGGCTGTTTAACTTCCAGGTGTTAAATTTTTTCTTCTGTGTCCCTTTGCAGTTCACATCTAACTTCAGAGCCTTGTGGTCAGCAAAGGCAGCCTGCAAAATGTCTATCTTTTTTATTTTATGGAGGTATGTTTTATGTGCCAGCACATGATCTATCCTGGAGAATGATCCATGTACATTGGAAAAGAATGTGTATCCAGGTTTCTGAGGATAGAGTGCCCTATATATATCTACTAGGCCTCTTTCATCCATTTCTTTTTGCAGGTCTAGTATATTTTTGTTGGGTTTCCATTTGGTTGACCTATCAAGTGTTGACAAGCCTGTGTTGAGGTCTCCCACAATTATTGTGTTATTATTGATATCCTTCTTCAGATTTGTCAACAATTGTATTAAATACTTTGCTGGACCCTCATTCGGTGCGTATATGTTTAGGAGAGTGATTTCTTCTTGCTGTACAAATCCCTTGATTAGTACATAATATCCATCTTTGTCCCTTACAATTTTTCTGAGTATAAAGTTTGTGTCATCTGATATTAGTATGGCCACCCCCGCTTTTTTAAGGGTGTTGTTTGCTTGAATGATTTTCCTCCAGCCTTTGATTTTGAGTCTATGTTTATTCTGACTATTCAGGTGTGTTTCTTGTAGACAGCAGAAGGTTGGCTTCAGTTTTTTGATCCATTTCGCCACTCTGTGCCTCTTAACTGGTGCATTTAGTCCATTGACATTGAGAGAAATAATTGTCATGGGATTTATTGCCATCTTTGTGTAGAAGTTTGGTGTGTTTTTTGTTCTGTCTTGTTTTTAGAGTAGATCTTTCAGTTTTTCTTTTAAGGCTGGTTTTGAGTCTGCAAAGATTTTGAGCTGTTGTTTATCTGTGAAGCCGTGTATACATCCGTCAAACCTGAAACTTAGTTTTGCTGGGTGCAATATTCTTGGCGAAGCATTTATTTCATTGAGTTTTGCCACTACGTCCCACCACTGCCTTCTGGCCTTGAGTGTTTCTGGTGACAGGTCTGCTGTAAATTTCAAGGATGCTCCGTGGAATGTAATTTCCCTTTTCGATCTTGCTGCTTGCAGTATTCTATCTCTATCGGTGGGTTTCATCATGGTGACTAGGATGTGTCTTGGGGTGTTTCTACTGGGGTCTTTTTTAGCTGGTACTCTTCGGGCATGCAGGATTTGGTCACATGTTTTCTTTAGCTCTGGTAGTTTCTCTGTGATGATGTTCTTAACCATTGATTCTTCCTGAAGATTTTCTTCTTGGGTCTCTGGAACTCCAATGATTCTGAAGTTGTTTCTGTTGAGCTTATCAAAGACTTCTATTTTCATCTTCTCATATTCTTTGAGTAAATTTTCCATTGTCTGATCATTTGATTTGAGGTTTTTTTCTAATCTCTTCTGCTGTGTAAAGTTGTTATGCATCTCATCTTCTAAAGCACTAATTCTATCCTCAGCTGCTGTTAACCTGTTGGAAAACTCATCCATTATGTTCTTCAATTCGTCTATTGAGTTTTTCAGACCTGTTATCTGATCTGATATTTCAGTTTGGAGTTTTCTGATTTCTGTCTTCATATTCTCTTGATTTTTATTAGTGCTCTGATTTATACTTTCTTTGATATCTGATAGCAACCTCCATATTTCGTCTCTAAACTCCATTTCTGAAAGACTGCTTAGGTAGTTGGTCGTTGTTGGGTCATCAGAGTTTCCATCTTCATTCTCTATGGTTGAAGTTGGTCTGCGTAGTCTCCCCATTGTCTCGCTTACGCTGTGGGTTTTTCTACGTGTTGTGGTGGTACTCATTGGCGAGGTGGAGTGCGCGGCCGCGAAGCGCAGCGGAGCGGCCGCGCTCCGGCCCCCAAACACTCACCTCAGCCGAGGCAAGCCGTCAGGGGATGCCTGGGGAGGCCCCCAAGTGTCTGCCAAGCAAAGAAACCAGCACAATCCACAACTCCAACAGAAAACTCACAGCCCCAGCGAGACACGCCTTGAAGAGATTAATGCTGAATCAGGTCAAAGTTCCCAGGTTGATGCAGGCTGGGGGAGGTCCCAAAATGTCTGCCGGGCCTAGGGGTCCAGCAGTCAGCCTGATCTGCAACTCCGGCCCCCAAACACTCACCTCAGCCGAGGCAAGCCGTCAGGGGATGCCTGGGGAGGCCCCCAAGTGTCTGCCAAGCAAAGAAACCAGCACAATCCACAACTCCAACAGAAAACTCACAGCCCCAGCGAGACACGCCTCAGCCGAGGCAAGCCGTCAGGGGATGCCTGGGGAGGCCCCCAAGTGTCTGCCAAGCAAAGAAACCAGCACAATCCACAACTCCAACAGAAAACTCACAGCCCCAGCGAGACACGCCTCAGCCGAGGCAAGCCGTCAGGGGATGCCTGGGGAGGCCCCCAAGTGTCTGCCAAGCAAAGAAACCAGCACAATCCACAACTCCAACAGAAAACTCACAGCCCCAGCGAGACACGCCTCAGCCGAGGCAAGCCGTCAGGGGATGCCTGGGGAGGCCCCCAAGTGTCTGCCAAGCAAAGAAACCAGCACAATCCACAACTCCAACAGAAAACTCACAGCCCCAGCGAGACACGCCTTGAAGAGATTAATGCTGAATCAGGTCAAAGTTCCCAGGTTGATGCAGGCTGGGGGAGGTCCCAAAATGTCTGCCGGGCCTAGGGGTCCAGCAGTCAGCCTGATCTGCAACTCCGGCCCCCAAACACTCACCTCAGCCGAGGCAAGCCGTCAGGGGATGCCTGGGGAGGCCCCCAAGTGTCTGCCAAGCAAAGAAACCAGCACAATCCACAACTCCAACAGAAAACTCACAGCCCCAGCGAGACACGCCTCAGCCGAGGCAAGCCGTCAGGGGATGCCTGGGGAGGCCCCCAAGTGTCTGCCAAGCAAAGAAACCAGCACAATCCACAACTCCAACAGAAAACTCACAGCCCCAGCGAGACACGCCTCAGCCGAGGCAAGCCGTCAGGGGATGCCTGGGGAGGCCCCCAAGTGTCTGCCAAGCAAAGAAACCAGCACAATCCACAACTCCAACAGAAAACTCACAGCCCCAGCGAGACACGCCTCAGCCGAGGCAAGCCGTCAGGGGATGCCTGGGGAGGCCCCCAAGTGTCTGCCAAGCAAAGAAACCAGCACAATCCACAACTCCAACAGAAAACTCACAGCCCCAGCGAGACACGCCTCAGCCGAGGCAAGCCGTCAGGGGATGCCTGGGGAGGCCCCCAAGTGTCTGCCAAGCAAAGAAACCAGCACAATCCACAACTCCAACAGAAAACTCACAGCCCCAGCGAGACACGCCTCAGCCGAGGCAAGCCGTCAGGGGATGCCTGGGGAGGCCCCCAAGTGTCTGCCAAGCAAAGAAACCCCTTTTTTCCCTTCTTTCTTCCCTCCTTTTCCCTCCCTCCCTCCGTTTCCTACTCCCTCCCTCCCTTTCCTGCTCCCTCCCTCTCTTCCTTCCTCCCTCCCGTCTTTCTTGTCTTACTTCTTCCCTTCCTCCCTCCTTCCTTCCCTCCCTCCCTTCCTCCCTTCTTCCCTCCCTTCCTCCCTTCTTCCTTCCCTTCCTCCCTCCCTTTCTCCTTCCTTCCTCCCTCCACCTTCCCTTCCTCCTTCCTTTCCTCCCTTCCTCTCTCTCTCCCTTTTCCCTTCCTCCCTCCCTTTCTTCTTTCCTCTCTTCCTCCCTCCTTTCCTTCCTACCCTTTCTCCTTCTTTTCCTCCTTTTTCCCTTCTCTCTTCCCTCCTTTTTTCCTCCCTCTCCTTCCCTCCCTCCTTCATTCCTTGGTTTTTGGATCATACCCCAAAGTACTCAGTGATTACTTCTGACTGCACTCAGGAATCATTTTGGCAGTGCTCAGGGAACCATATGGGATGCCAGTGATGGAACCCAGGTTGGAAGTGTGCAAGGCAAGTACCCATTGTATTATCTATCTGACCCCATTTTATAGTACTTTTCTATCAGAGTGTCCTTTCAATCAAGCATGCTGAATTTATCACTTTGTTGACATAGGGCAATGTTGCAAGAGAGAAAAACAATATACTCACTAATTAATTGAATTTTAATTGTTTGGTCCATACACAGTTGTGCTCAGTGTTTACTTCAGACTATGTGCTCAGGAATCACTCCTGACAGGACTCAGGGAACTGACCATATGCAGGACTGGGAAGCAAACCCAGGTGGGCTGAATGTAAAGCAAGCACCTTGCCATCTGTATTATCTCTCTAGCCTAAAGTCAGAGTTGGATAATGAACCATCAAAATAAGTATTCTGCGAAACTTAGGTTCTATGAAGTGGCTAAAGTATCTAATTTCACATCAAAATTAGTTTTCACAGTTTTAGATTTAATTAAAGTCAAATTAAGATTTGATTTGGGGCCATTAATTATGAAATTTTATGAGCCCAGAGCAGAATCTCTGGTAACTGGCAAAAGCTTAGCACCACTAAGACCAATCTACTAGCCTGTGAAAGTTTCTTTTTTCAGGGAGAGTTCTGCTTTGATATGGAAAACTTTTTATTCTTATAGAAAATGAAAAATAATGAGCAATTTCTTTGGATCACATATCTCTGTTGCCAAAAAAATAAAAGACATCAAATTTTTCAGTAACATACATACCAGGCACCATTTTTGCTTTTATGTAAAGTATCAATTCCACATGTAATTGCCAAATATTTTCTAAATTAAGAGCCCATGTGGTGAGCGGGTGCAGAGAAAAAGATAATCAGAAAAATCTCAGCATTAAAATATAGTCTCCAACTAAAAACACATAAATCATTTTGGTGAAGTTCAGCCTGCTATGAAAATGAGGGTTCTCAGCCCTACATTTCTGTTGAGACTAGTGAAGAGGAATTGAATATATCAGATCCTGTGAACTTTAGCCACACCATAAAGGTAATCACACAAATGCCTGCCTACCACATAGTCAAAGACTCAACCCAAAGCAGCAGAGATCCCAACTAGTGGATTTTAACACTCTGTACCAGAAAGACTTACATTCTAATTTCTACCTTTTATCCCATTGATTAACAAATTCATTTTGCTAAACATGACATTATCCTAAGTAAGGCCTTGAACAAATATTGTCATTCCTTGATTTCCAACTGTCAAGCTGGCTTGCTGCTGTTCAAAGTCTACTGCTGCTGAAGAAACAACACTAGTTTCTAAACACTTGGATTTGTTCTATTGTCCATAAAGGGTGAGGAACCAAGGCTGACTGGCCATTTCTCAATCATTACAAATGAAAGAGGGCCTGAACCTATGTCCATCCTAGAAAACCAAGAGGTGGTACACAAAAGTCAGGGCAGCTGGAGAAGAACACAAGTGTCAGAGGCAGGGGAGCAGAGTGTTCAAACTTTGCAGCTGCTTTCTTTCCTGAGCTTCCACATAACAGCATGAAAAAGAAGAAGAAGAAGAAGAAGAAGAAGAAGAAGAAGAAGAAGAAGAAGAAGAAGAAGAAGAAGAAGAAGAAGAAGAAAGAAGAAGAGAAGAAGAAGGAGGAGGGGAGGAGGAGGAGGAGGAGGAGGAGGAGGAGGAGGAGGAGGAGGAGGAAGAGGAGGAGGAGAGGAGAGGGGAGGGGAGGGGAGGGGAGGGGAAGAGAAGGGAGGAGAAGAAAAGGGAGGAAAGGGGAGGACAGGGGAGGAAAGAAGAGGGGAGGGAAGGAGAGGGGAAGAGAGGGGAGGAGAGGGGAGGAGAGGAGAGGAGAGGGGAGGGGAGGGGAGGAATAAAGAAAGAAAGCAAAAAAAGAAAGGAAGAAAACAAAAAACCAACCATGCAAACAAACAAAACAAAAAAAGATAAATGTTCAAAATAGTTGTACCACAAAAATATACTAAAAAAATAAAATAACTGTGTAACTTGTAATAGCATTGATATGAATGTTTACACCATAAAAATTGGCAGATTCCATATCACTGAGCAATCCTATGAGAGATATGTAAATATTACTAATCACATTTCATATCCAAGGCTCATAAAATATAATCTGCCTGTCAAATTTTATAGCTAGTGAGTACCAGAACTGAGATGCAGGAAGAAAATTCTTATAATTATTTATGTAATAAAATTAATTAGTAAGAAGGTGTAAAATAAAACCCATTAGTTGTGAGATCACCTCAGGCACTGTGTCTCTAAACCCTATGCAGATGGGTTTGAAGAAGGAGGATAGTGGTGAAGAATTAATAAGCCAAGCCAGTCAGGAAAGAGTAATGGAGTCAGTGGCTTCTCGTGGCTTCTCCCTCATAGTGTCTGCAAGAGTCAATAGCCAGAACTCTTCTTTCTTTATTAAGCAATACCCATACATACACCAGAAGGGGGAAGGTCACGTAACCCAGGTGGGTTTTTACATATCAAAGAAAGAAATTTATGGGAAAGAGGAAGATGGGGGAATGCCTTTGTTTTGGGTTATTAGCTGAGTGTCATCTTACAAGAATGAAAGAAAAACAGAAAAGAAAAGAAACTCTTGGTCCACTGCACAAGGAAGATGTGCTTCACTGACACCTGAAACTTGTCTTGGCTCAGGACAACAAGAATCCTGAATGGTTCAGCTGGGGTGCATTATGCAGGTTAGTGGAAACATTTGCAATCTGACACTTTAGAATTTGTGCATATGTCTTATTTATCAGGTTACTCTCTGTGCATGATTGTGAAGCTGTCATTTTCAACCTTGACTGAGCATTAGTGTTATCAGGGGAACATTAAAATAATCCTGATGGTCAGCCACACCCCAAAACACTTATCTTTGGAAGGGGAATCTAGACAGATTAATATTTCTTAAAAGTGCCCCTGGTGGTTCTAATTTGCCCTCGAGGTCAAGTAGAGCTATTTCAAAGGAAGAACAGCAGCAGGGTTCCTGCAGCCCAGGAACCGAGAAGGGTAGAAATGTTCTCAGGAAAGTTAAAACTTGTTTATGAAAACCCCCTGGATTTCTAGAAGAAACTAGCTGGTGTTCTTCTTAAAGGTTGGCACTAAAGGCAGACAGCTTAAAAACAATACATCAGTGACTTGTTGGACCATACAATGTTGGGGACTCTAAGATGCCTTTTAACTTTAGTGTATTGACTTCTTCTTTTGAAACACCTATCAAGTTACAGATCAATGAAAGATCTTATTACCCATATTAGCAAGTGTGAAAAATTCAAATGAACACTCAACCCCTGTTAGAATTCCCTTGGTACTTATCTTAAAATTAAAGACATACTTAGAGGGTAAAAACCAGATAGTTGAAGAGAAGTGTATGCCCTTAAAGAAATGACAAGTGAAAATGTACATTTTCTACATTAATTTCTATCCACCTTCCTCTCCACAGGCTCAATTAATAAATAGTTTGCATAAATTATTGGAGAGATCATTAAATCATCCAGTTCACAGAGAAGACTAATTGATAAATAAATACTTCATGAAAATTGGGTATATATCCTTTTTTTTTTTAAAGGATGGAGAGGGGCCGGAGAGATAGCATGGAGCTAAGGCGTTTGCTTTTCATGCAAAAGGTCATCGGTTCGAATCCCAGCGTCCCATATGGTCCCCCGTGCCTACCAGGAGCAATTTCTGAGCATTAAGCCAGGAGTAACCCCTGAGCACTGCCGGGTGTGACCCCAAAACCACACACACACACACACACACACACACACGCACGCACGCGCACACACAAAGGATGAAGAAAAATACCTTTTCCTCTATAGTTTTGGGAGTAGTCAATTTTATATTTTCTAATTTTTTGAAGGAATATAGACCACAAAAATAGATCTCTATAGAGAAGGAACCACAAGCCTAGACAAAAAAATTAAAAAAAAATTAAAATTTTAGTCTCATTATCCAGATGCCTGGTTGCACATACACAAGATATCCTAAATCTTGGTGTTACCACATCTTTGTGGGGGTACATTTGATTGTCATTGTGTAAAAATAACTACAGACAGAATGAATTAAGCAAGATAGCTATAGGAGAGATTCAACATGGTTCTCTGCCAGGAAATTGTGGAAACAAAAGATGCATTGTAAATTTGTTTGCTTTATGAGGTCTAATTCTTTTTAAGTTGCTGCTATATTATGAAAAAAATATATAACCTCTTTAAATTAGAAACCTCCTCTTGACCCCTTATTATGAGTCCTGAGACTGAATAGTAGAGCAGCGGTATGACCTCAGGTAAAACCCTAAACTTCTCTCTATAGCAGGGTTGGCGAACACAGGGCTCTCGAGCCGTATGCGGCTCCTGGCCAAAATGAACGCGGCTCTTTGCCTCTTCTCATTATTTTGCATTATGTGGCTCTTTGCCAAGTGTGGATTTTGTTCTGCTGCTTCTGAGGAGAGATCTCCGAGCACAGAGTCCCTCCCGGCCCCGGGCTGCGTCCTCCCGCCTCCCATTCCTCCGAAAACGGGCCAGCGAGCAGGGTGGGGGGACCCGTGTGGCACATGTTGGGTCACATCTGGCCTTTAGTTCTTAGTGTGGAGGACGCAGCACACCCTCACCATCACTGCAGAATTTTGACCCTCACTCAAAATGGCAAAATGCAATATGTGTTTAATAGATTATTGTTAAAATGATATGCTTTTGTGTGAGTGTTTGTCTGTTTTGGCAGATCACTGCGTGGTGTGGCTCTCTGACTCTCACAGTTTAAAATTTTGGCTCTTTGTGTCGAACTTGTTTGCCACCCCTGCTCTTTAGCAAAGAATATTGATATCCACTTAAAAAGATTGTCTTATTGAAGATACTGCATGGAATCAGGTGAGAACTAGAGTATTATTATATGCCAGTATGATGTAGAATAGAATTAAGCAGGCCAACCTCTACTTGTCTTGGTATTTCTACCCCCCAAAAAATGCAGCTCTTGTAGAAATGGATCTCTCAGAGCAAAAGCCACAGTAAAACAAAAATTCAGGAAAATGAGGCCTTCAGTTTTAACCAGCCATTTTTGTCTTTCCTGAGATCCTAGATGTGGTCAAGAGACCTGAGAAGGTAAACTCAAAAATGGCTCTGCTCCTTGAAGCAATGTCCCTAGGCACAGCCCTCCAAGGTACTCCACATCATTGCCATTGGAAAATCTGTGCTCTTGCCTGCCTGAGACACTTCTCCCTGATCAGGCCTCAATGGGACACAGAAGTGAGAGATTTGATCTCCACTGACAAGAATCTGTTTGTGAAGGGGAGAGCAGTTTGTGTCAGTCATACCCATGTAAGGAGAGCCCATCATGTTCTGGTGAACAGAACTTGTGAGCAGTGTGATATGGAAGATCCAGAAACTGGGGAGAGAAGAAAGGAAGGGCCACAGGGCCTGGACAAAGCTGACTTTTAAGGACTTCAGGCCCCTGGTAAGGCTAGTTTTGCTTCTGTAGAGAGGTATTGTTTCTGACTTTCTACCCTTTGAAGTGAACTGTTGCTGACATAGGCTGGGATCTTGGGAGAATCAGCTCAGAAGCCTTCTGAGGAGAGAAAGAGAACATCACCATTGTTCCTTTCAGTTCAATGGACCCCTAGGGAGAAAAGTCAGAAAGACCATTATTTTCCTCAATAAAAGATTTAAATACTGAATACTTTTGGCTGAGGACTGTTTACTTCTTTGTAGGGAGAGGGAATCTAGAAGTCATTGCTGCTGTGACTTGTATTTTTTAAAAAAGAAGTTCCTGCTGGGACTTGTATTTTTTTTTTTAAGAGAAACATATGAAAGAGAAAGAAAGAAGTGGAAGAAGAAAGGAAGGTTTGGGGCTTAGAGGTAGGAAGAAAAGCAAGAGTCAGAGCCAAGTAGAGCCTACCCTCAGGCTCTTACTTTTAAACAATTATAGGATGCAGTTTACAACCAGCATTTAGAGGTACTATCTATGGGCACTCCATATGAGGAGCCATGTTGATAGCTGAGGAGATCACATCAATTGGGGGTTGGGGTTCAGTTAACAATCCCTGCAAAGAAAATCCTTGGAAAGAAAAGCGGTGGCATCATCCTTCTTCAAAGACTCCTCTGGGGGCCTGGGTGTCAGTAGAGGGTTTAAGGCACTTGCTTTGCACCCAGTTTACTGGGATTCCATACCTGGCACCAAAAGTGATCCTCAAGAATAGCCTGTGTGATCCATTCTCCTCCTCCCCCCAAATTTAAAGACCCTTTAAATTTAGATCTCTTCCTCAAGGTTTGACTCCATCTGATATGCATTTGCCCCAAACTTAAATTGTACTGTTTTCTCCATTCCCAATCTTTTCCTGTTTCTCTGAGTAAAATAAAACCTCAGAAATGTTGATTCCTTTCACTTTTGGGATTTTCTAGATTTACTGATATCAACAACCATTATAGGTTTGAGTCTGACTATGATCTGAGATATTCTTTATCACAAAGTTTTGCTGAACGAAAGAGTCTTTTTAAAAATAGGAGGGTTGGAAGGTCCAGCTCACAATATGAAGCTCACCACAGAGAGTGGTAAGTGCAGTTAGAGAAATAACCACACTGACAACTATCATAACAATGAGAATAAATGAGGGAAGTGGAAAGCCTGTCTAGGGTACAGGCGGGAGTGGGTGGGGAGGAGGGAGATTTGGGACATTGGTGATGGAAATGTTGCACTGGTGAAGGTGGGTGTTCTTTATATGACTGAAACCCAAACACAATCATGTATGTAATCAAGGTGTTTAAATAAAGATATTAAAATATAATCTTTGTTAGCTGGGGAGAGAGTACAATGTGCTGAAACACATGGTTGTGTGAGGGGACTCTGTTTAATCACCAGTCTCTTGAGTACAATCTGTTATGGCCCTAAAATAGCAAAAACAAAAACAAAACAACATAGGTTTGTTAACATTGCCATTAAAAAGGGTCAGAGAGATAGTACAAGTATTTTCTTTGCTTCAGAATGACCCAGATTTGATCCCCATACTAATACAGTCTTCTGAGCACTACCAAAAGTTATTCCTGAGCACAGAGTCAGGAGTCAGAGCAGATTCCTGGGTAGAGCCCTGAGCAGAACCATGTGAGGCCCTAAAAGAAAAAAAAATTTGCACAGAAGGTTATTTCTCTCTCAGAACTCAGGGCTCTGGGGAAGGGGATCCTTCTGGTTTTATGGCTGGGCCAGCAATGTGATGCTGCATGGGCCCAGTTTGGGGACTCTGAGGAGCACACCTGGATTGCTGGGGTGTGGATTGAAATTTGGGCTTCTAGTGGACAAAGGCAGATGAGCCAATCCTCTGAGTTTTCTCCCCAGTAACAAAAATTTCTGCCTGAAAAGATAGTTCATTTTCATATCATTAACCATTATCAAGAGCACAATGTTATTAATGTGCATAAAGCAACTGTTGGCTTTTGTAATCTATCAATGGAGGGAACAGTCAGGCTGCACAGTGACTGAGCAGTTGCCTTGCACATGTGAGCTTTTGAGTTCCATTCCTGGTACCACCAAGGTACCACCAAAGTGTGTGTGTAGGGGAATTCAGAGGTTAATTGTACAGTTTAAACTGCATGAATTGAGCAAGACCCATATTTGCAGAGGAAGCAGACGGAAGTTAGTCAGAGACTCAAATGAGAGTTTAGTGGGGCTTTGGGGATCGGGAACCCCTCTAAATCAGATCACAGCCATCTCAATAAATACACAATCTTACAAAAAACAGTGGACCTGCCCAGCCTCTAGAAGAAGGTGAATTGGCTAATTGTAGCTTTTCCTCTGGATAACTGTCCTCTGCCTCTGAGATTCTGCAGACAGTATATTGGGACTACGGGAGATGCAGTGTTAAGAATTTTCTATTTCCATTGACAGAGGTACATAGAGAGGAAGAAATCCAACTGACATGAGTACTAAGTACATTAGCAGACACTAACACCTACCAGTGGGCACAGAGTCCTATGAAGGGGACACAAGAAGATTCCTGAAGTGTCAACACAAAATCCTGCTTGTTTACAGGACTAAACTAATTTTTGTTCATCTTGTAAGTTGAAGCTTCCCAGGGACCTACTTCCCTTGCAGAGTCTTTTCTGAGTTCAGCTGTCTATTCCCAGAACCTCCTCTACTTCCTTTTCTTACTAATCCTCTTCCTTGGCTAAAATGTCCTCCTTGCTTTCCATAAGGACAGGAATGATCTGTCCTTGAGACTAACTATGTCCCAGAGTCTATGTCTCTTCATGCCTGGCACATAACCGTTGCTTATTGTTTATGGAATTACTTAATCAAACGTAATAATCCTTGCCCACAACAGCTTCTGAGGGAGGGAAAGGATTTATTAAGGGCCACAGTGTTTAAGTCCCCAAAGTTAAAACCGAACACAAGGAAAAAAAGTCAATCTCTGAATTCCCAGATAGTAATGGCCTATAGATTTACATCCCAACCTACAGTTCTTATCTTTGCTGCAGATATTTAGCTTCTCAATGTTCAGGAGAATGAGAAATTAAACTCATTCTCTGACAATTAAACTACACTCAGAGGACAGCTTAAGTTTATATAAGATTTTTTCAGGATTACAGCTTTCATAGTTGACATCTTTTCAGCCTATGCAAGTTGTTTTTGCTTTGCATGTGGCCGACCCCAGTTTTAACCCCAAAAACCCATATAGTCCTCCAAGTACAAAGCCAGGAATAAGTCCTATGCACCTTTCGTTGAGTGTGACCCAAACATATTCACTTATCCCTAAAAACCAAAACTTGAAACCCTAGTAACTTGATGTTCTCTACACTACACTTAATTTTCTGTAACAAAGGCCTTTCTCTAAGTATATGCTAAGCTCTTTAGAGCACTGCTAAAGAGCTGAGCCTCCAGCCAACTTTCGCATTTCCTCACAGAGCCCCCAGTGCTGGGACAGCATGGGCCCAGAGGGTCTAGTCACTTAGTGAACAATGTAAATATTTTGCAGTTAGTTTAGAGAAATGAGAGCAAATTGTGGATAATACAGTAACTATATTAACAGCCTGGGATTTAATACATTTTTAATAAAGTATGAATTATGTAAAATGCAAATTTTAGCAGTAATTAAGAGTGCACACAGTATTTACCTTAGGGTTCTTTTGAAACACTGCAACAGAGAATGTTCACTAGGTTCCCAATACCCTGTTACAATTTGGGGGTAATTACTTAGATATTATTTATTTAAAATGAAGTGCTTCATAAAAGCTCTATAAAGAATGGGACTTCAAATGCAGAGGGGTTATTCTAGTTTTCAAGCCCAGACTAGTTCTTCATATTATATTTAAGTGAAATTGGTTTAGTCTAATTCATATTTTTCTACCTGGTTCTCTTCTTCTTCCCTCTACCCTCAAACAGCCCATCTTCGATCCTTAGGTAAAAAGATGTTATATGCATGAGAACCCACTTTATCTCAGGCTGCCAGCTTTGTCTATATTTGGGGGTGAGAATATTCCTCTCCCACATCTTTCTAATGAACCCTGAGGATATCTCAAATGGTTATTTTTTTTTTTGCATTTTTGAAAGAGAGTTTGGGGAGAATATTAAATTTATCCCATAGTACTAAATATGAAAACATACACGCATGTACATGCAGATACACAGGCTTGCCTGGTGTTCTCAGATACACTGCAGTTGTAGAACTCTGCAGCTCGAGAAAAAATTTTCCTTTTCACATTTAACATTTGGAAATGCTTGAGGTTTGAGGAAAACACTTTCATTGAGCGTTTGATGTTCTGAAGAAGCTCTAGGCAGTGGAAACTGCTTTGGTTCACATTACAGGAGCTCCTCAGGTCTTAGAAGAGGAGCTAATGAAATGTTTCCCTGTTTAAAGTTACAGGAACTGTCTAAAATAAGAAGCAATTCTATTTAAAGGGCTCAGTAATAGTAAAGAGTATCCTAAAGCTATGTTGCTTCTGCTAAAGAAATTATATCCTTGTGCTCTGTAACCGGTACTGGTAACAGGTGTTGCTGAGTCAGACTACCGGAATTTATTTATCATTCAGGAGACTGAGAAAGTTCACTTTCATAAGTGAGCTAGCAATATTAAAATGAAAGGAAAAGAATTTGTTTTCTGGTAGTAACTAATTAGTGCATATCTCATTACATTTTCTAGCATTTATTGGGTTCCTATCAGATAACTGATGTTGCAGTCCCTCTGGACACACATACATGCACATGTGTGAAGCAGTTACAAACTTTGACCTCTAGAAAATTAAAGTCAAAGTTTCAACAAATTTTCAAGAGATTAGAGTAATCAGAAATTATGTGTTCACTCTAGAAATGATTACTTCCTAAATAATTAGAAGTTTCACACAGCATATTTTTGTGTTAGTATCACAACTTTGAGTTCTGGTCAAAGTTCTTGGTACTCATGAAAGGAATGCTGCCATCAGAAGATGGTATGATGGATCAACTAGATCAGGAATTAAGAGGGTTTTTTGTATGTTTGTTTCTTTTGGGGGCACACCCGGCAGCACTCAGGGGTTATTCCTGGCTCGTCATTCAGAAATTTCTCCTGGCAGGCTCGGTGACCATATGGGATGCTGGGGATCAAACCTGGGTCTGTTCTGGGTCAACAGTGTGCAAGACAAACACCCTACCGCTGTACTGTGCTATCACTTAGGCCCTAAGAGATTTTAAATTCCTTATTTTAATTTTAAGTTCCTTATACCACTGAATCAATAAAAACAAGAAAAGAACTGTGTTACTGTACTGATCATGATTATCCGGAAATTGGGTATCTGATTTTCCATGGATAAAGAGGATTTCTTTTGGAACCCAGGACATTCTTTGGGTTCTTCTCAAGCCCCGGTCCAAAAAAAAGGTAATGAAAAATAGATATGATCTTGAATAAGTACGTACAACTAATCAAGGTTCAAGCCCTTCAGTAACGAAAGGTCACATCTTTATAGGCAAAGAAATTTCAACAAGCTGATGTCTTGGTTGAGAGACCACAAAATAAAAAGGAATAAATCAATTTTTTTGTTTGTTTATTTTTACTTTATGGGGCACAGTTGGCAGTGCAGTAGTTGCTCCTGGCTGTGAACTCAAGTATTATTCCTGGAGGATCATTACATGGGATGCCTGGAATTGAATTTAGGTCTGCTGTGTGCAAGGCAAGTGACCTATTAGTTGTACTATCTCTCCAGCTCCATAAAGAAATTGTTAAGTATCAACTGTAGCTTTATGATCATTTCATGTACAGAAACAAGATTCTACAAACACACACATTTTTTTTCTTTTTAAATTCACAACTATGTATATGCAAGTACAATCATTTTCTTTTTTCCCCCTTATACTATGACAGTTACTCTTAATTCTTCATGCAGGGAAGAGAGCCTATGAACCATATTTTTCTTTTGCTATGTGATTCCCTATTAGGTCCAGCCAATAGGGGATACTAGAGAGAAATTGCAGGCTAGAGGAAAGGGCAGGACTTGCTTTCTTTCTGTTTGTCTCTGGTTCCTATCAGTATCTTAATTCTGGTAGCAGTAGTCGATTCAGCAGTGGCAGTTATTTCCAGCTGGTAGTGTCCTTCATTACCAGAACTAAACTCACTGTATCACCTAGACACCCACACCAGTAGCTGTTCAGAACCCTACACAGGAAGTCTGAGGTTCAGCAACATGAGGCCTCTCAATTAAAAGTATCTTACTGCTCCTCAAGCTTTAGGAGTGCAAGCTGCTCCCTACAGCTTTCCCTCTCACCTTTCTTTCATGTGGGCTAACAACGGAAGCACTGATATTCTCGGTTACAATAATCAGTGTGTTTTTTGTCTCATACAGATACCTTGACTGATATAATGAACACTGTTTCTCCCGAGGGTCTAGTTCATCCCTTCCATAATGCACAGAAGTCATATATTGAGGAAACATTGATCCCACCCCCAGATCCAGGGAAGGCCCTAATAAATTGAAGTCATGGTAATCCCATTTTCTTTTTACAGGAACTAGCACATATAAACAGGCATAGCCAATTGTTCTGAACTTTCCTAAAGTCACAGTAATGGGTTAGAAATAGACAACTAAATTTTGGGAGACAGAGATTCTATCTCCATGTGAACAGGGGTTTGCTTAACTGAAAGATGTACCAATACCTTTTGCCATATGAAAAGAATCTAAACTAACAGTGATCTCACAGGACCCAGAGCTAAGGAAATTGCAAAGAACAGAACCTGAAGTCCTCGTCTACTCAGGACATTTCAATGAAGGAAATCAATAAATTCTCTTTATTGTTCCAGCTAGTTTGAATTTGGTGTGTGATTACTTGCCAGCAAATCCTCATGATGAAATCATCTTATAATTAAACATATGTGTGCTTACACAGAATCACGAGGACTTGTGTTAAGATGAAGTTTTCTGATATGCCTTAAACATTTGTGGATTTACAAAACCTAAGGAGGGGAATATAATTAATATTATTTTTCTTCTCTAGACCATGTTTTATTCATCATATCTTTATTAAAACATTCAAAGTTTTGTTTGGGTGCATTTTATTTTGAAGTAAACCTATAGGATGCAAAGCAAGTAGTACTCAAAGAGAATTTAATAGTGGTTAGCAAATACACTAAGTGATTAAAAAAAACCCTTCTTACTCAATAACCTAATGTATATTATTAGGAACTAGGAAAAGAAAGGCAAACTAGAAAAGAACTAGAAAATAGAAACAATACAGAATTAACACAACCAGAAAGTTAGTTCTTTGAAAATATCAATAATGTTGATAGTCTTTTTAACTAGACTGACCAAGAAAAAATTGATGGGTGACTCAGATTACTAAATCAGAAGTCAGAATAAGGATAGTAAGGTAAATGCTTATAAATAAGAGACTATGAGAAAATTTTGTGAATAATAATATGCCAACAAATTATATAGTCTTGATAAAATGGATAATTCCTAAAAATTCACAAACTGCCAGGACTGATCAATAATAAATAAAAATTTTGAATAGTTCTAAACAGTACAAGGTTAAATCAGATCTAAATAGGTAATACATGAGTTAAGATGATTTTCTTGCATGACCATAGCTTGATCTCTGGCAAAACCTGGCTCCCCTGAGCACCGCCTGAAACAACCCTCTAAGCACTATCAGGTACAGCCCCAAGCTCCAACTCCTCAAAAATAACTGTCTTGAGCTAAATAAGAGATTGAATCAGCAACTAAAATCTTCCCAACAAAAGATAAATCCAGAACCACATTACTTCATGTGTGAATTCTAACAAATGTGGCAAGACACATTAACCGAAGTTTTCATACTCCTCTGAAAAATAAAAAAGAAAAGAATATGTCTCAATTCATTTTATCAGGTCTACATTACCTTTTTCTAAATACCAAATTATAATTACCGTATTTTCCAGCGTATAAAATGACTGGGCGTATAAGACGGCCCCCTAATTTTGCAGTTAAAACATAGGTTTAGGCCTATATTCACTGTATCAGACAGAACGTTCTTGTGCTGCATGTGCTGCATGTGTTCCTGTGCTCATGTACCACAGTGAGCCAATCACAACAAGCAAAGGTTCAAAGGTTATACTGTAACAGACTTCCTCTCTGATTCTGGCCAATCTGAGCAGGCTTTTTACAGTATAGCTTCTGGTCCAGAACATTGTCTAACTTGCATGCATGAAAAGCCTGCTTGGATTGGCTGAGGTAGAGAGGCGGTCCGAGCAGCCTTGCAGTGATTGGTGCAGGATCGAGTTGGAAAATTCGTTTTGTGGCAATATTCAGACAATTTTCGTTTAGCGGCATATTGAAACATTTTTCGGGATATACTTGGCGTTAACGACGACGACCCCCGATTTTCAGTTGACTTTTTTTTTTTTGTTTCAAAAGTCGTCTTATGGGGCCGGGAAGGTGGCGCTAGAGGTAAGGTGTCTCGCTGGCGTAGGACGGACCGGACAGCGGTTCGATCCCGGTGTCCCATATGGTCTCTCCAAGCCAGGGGCGATTTCTGAGCGCATAGCCAGGAGTAACCCCTGAGCGTCAAACGGGTGTGGCCCAAAAAACAAAAAAACAAAACAAAACAAAACAAAAAGTCGTCTTATACGCCGGAAAATATGGTAATATTAAAGGCTGGTTATACCCTTTGCCTTTGTGTAGGTTCTTAAACTATCCTTTACAATAGTTCTCTCTTCTGTACCTGAAAAGCTCCAAAAACTGAACTGAATACCCCTGTGTTTGTTTTTGATGGTCATCAGGACATAGAAATCTATTTATTTTTGAAATTTGTTGGCTGGTCATTGTAGTATTCTTGGGCTATAAATTCAAAGTCATGGTGCCGGAGAGATAGCATGGAGGTAAGGTGTTTGCCTTTCATGCAGGAGGTCATCGGTTCGAATCCCGGCGTCCCATATGGTCCCCTGTGCCTGCCAGGAGCAATTTCTGAGCCTGGAGCCAGGAATAACCCCTGAGCACTGCCGGGTGTGACCCAAAAAAAAAAAAAAAAAACACACACACACACACACAAAACACACACACACAAAAAAATTTCAAAGTCATTAGAGCACATGAAATTTCAAATTATTCAGAAATTATAAATAACTTAACTGCCACCAACTCTCACTTCTTCTCCTATGTCAGCATGTTGATAGGCCACTCAGGAAGCAATCATCAGGAGATGGTCTTAATTCCAGAAACCTGAGAACTTCACTTTCTCTCCCATGCCTCCTCTAGTCAACTATTATGAAAAACCTCAGCCTCTTGCCTTTGGCTTTTTTAAGGGAGGGTGGGTAGGAGGCACACCCAGTGACATTCAGGGGTTACTCCTGGCTATGCACTCACAAATCGCTCCTGGCTTGGGGGACCATATGGGATGCCGGGGGTGGGGTGGGGTGGGGTGGGAGATTGAACTGTGGTTCGTCCTAGGTTAGCGTGTGCAAGGCAAATGCCCTACTGCTTGTGCCACCACTCTGCAAGGCAAATGCCCTACCACTTGTGCACCACTCTGGCCCCTTGCCTTTGGCTTGTTTTGTTTTGTTTTGTTTTTTTGATTGTTTGTTTGTTTTTGGCCACACCCGTTTGATGTTCAGGGGTTACTCCTGGCTAAGCTATCAGAAATTGCCCCTGGCTTGGGGGGACCATATGGGACACCGGGGGATCGAAGCCTTTGGCTTTTTAATGAGGAAAAACACTGATAACAAAATCACCTCCAACATAGTCCAAGTGCTGTTCAAGATAGTTGGCACAGAAAATGTAATTTGTATGCCCACGTTTCTGGGAAATGAGAAGGGCAGGTATTGCCACTTTATTGAAACACAACCCGGGCTGTGACTAACTTGTCCTTTTGTCTCTAGGTCAGTCTAGCAAAAGAACCTTGACATAATTATGGGTGCTGAGTAAATGTAAATGAAAGACAAGGGTGCTTTCACATACTTTCCTTAAAACTCTCAGAACTGCCTGGCTAAGTGGGAGAATTAGCCCCAGAACTCAGGACTTTATCTGGTTCTCTGACCTTTCCTATATGCTTTTAGAGTTAGAAAATTGTCCAACACAGAGAGGAGATGCTGAAGGTCTGGAAGCTATCCCAAGGAGTAATATACATTCTCTGGAGTGAGCTAGTTAAGGCACAGTCTTACAGAATAGGGTCAACTTAATAGCACTTAGCAGAATCTACTTTGTGTATGGGAAGGCCACAACTAGTGGTCCTAAGGGGACACACCTGGCTCTATACTCAGTGTTGCAATTAAAATCTTGTCATAGCTGCAAGTACCTTAATCTCTGTACTATCTTTGTGGCCCGCTAAATCTTAAGATGACTCTTAATCCAATCCAAACACTTTCTCTTCCTATGATTACCTTCCCATGGGTAGGTTTCTTATCAAGAATGCTTGGGACATGTGTTTCACATCTGGGTCTACAGAATTGGATGTGGATATTTAGAGAAAGAGAACATATACATTTGAAGTGATTTTTTAGATTTGAAAAACATCAGCTCTGGCTCCCTTCAGTAGTGCTGAGGAAGGAGGTGAGCAGAGCACTGAGTGGGGAGTCTGAGGTCCAGGCCAGCTGCCATTTGGCAAGGAATTTGTGTACCTGCAGCAAGCAGCTAAGTTTTGGAGTCTTCAAATCCTTTAGCAAAGTAAAAGACTGGATATTCAAAGATGTCTAAAGACTCTTTGAGCCAAGACTGCAGGAGGAATGGCCTGGTAGAGGGAGCTTTTCTGCTACTTACTATTTGTTAAACATGGAAAAATTCTTTCTTTTAAAAATGAATGGTAAGGAAAGAGCATATGCCTGGTATGTCTGAGGCCTAGTATATGCAGAACAGCCAGCACAATAGAGCTCCCAGCCCACTACTAGACATGGCCCTGGTGACCCTTCTGGCAAGAACACAGTATTCCCACCAGCACCCACCAAACTGTCAGACCTGCACTGTGGAGTGGAGCCTTACAGTTACTTCTGCCTATCCTCCATACTGTTGGAGGCAACCCCTCATAATAATTGCACAAATTATTTTTCTATTTTTTAAAATATGATTTATATTACATAATGTACAGAAATATAGGTAATTGCAGTGAAGGGAACTGTTGTATTAATATAAAATATAAAGTCCTAGGTTGAGGTGAGGTCTTTCTTTGTACAGTGGCTTTACCCCTTCTACCAGTGGATCTGAAAGTGCAGGCAGTCAGTTAAAGACTTAGTAGTCAGCCAGCTTTATTTCACAGCTCTAATTGCCATGTGCATTTCCTCACATGGCTGCTATGCTAAACTTTTCAAGCAGCTTCTTCTCTGCTGCTTTCCATGATTCCTTGCTCCTTTTTCTCTCTCCTCTTCCCTCCAGGCACACCTTTATTTCAAACCTCAGACCCCTTCCAGGTATGGGTGGGCCTGAACATCTGGAATATATTAACATATGCATTGGGGGAGAGGTAACCTCACAGGGAACATAAAGACTTCACCCCATCTAACTTAAGGTATTTCTGCCCATAACATGACCTGGGGCTGGCAAATAATAGCTGTTTTTTTTTTTTTTTTTCACTTGAGCCCTGAGCAGAGAATAGTTGGTACATTTAGAAGTGGTTGAAAAAATATCTAAAGAATAATAATGTGTGTGCCTAAAATATACAATCAATTAATCTTCGATAAAGGGGCAAGAAATGCAAAATGGAGCAAAGAAAGCAACAAGTGGTGTTGGAGCAACAGGTCAACTATCTGTAAAAAAGTGAACTCAGACCTCCAACACCATGCATAAAGGTCACATCCAAATGGATTAAAGACCTGGATATCACACGCAAAAATCATAAGGTATATTGAACGGGTAGGTATAACACTCCATGATATTGAGACTAAAGTGAACTTCAAGGCGGAAATAGCATTCTCCATGCAAGTGGAAACAGAGATAAACAGATGGGATTATATTAAGCTGAGCAGCTTCTGCACCTCAAAGGAAATAGTGTCTAGGATACAAAAGCCACCCACAGAATGGGAGAAACTATTCACCCAATACCCATCAGACAAAGGGCTAATTTCTAAGATATACAAGTTACTGACAGAATTAACAAGAAAAAAAAGCTAACCCCATCAAAAATGGGGGGGAAAATGAACAATTTCTCAAAGAAGAAATACAAGTGGCCAAAAGGCACATGAAAAAATGTTCCACATCACTAATTATCAGGGAGATGCAAATCAAAACAACAATGAGGTACCATCTTATGCTACAGAGATTAGCACATATCACAAAGAACAAGAACAATAGGTGCTGGAGGGGATGTGGGGAGAAAGGAACTCTCATTCACTGCTGGTGGAAATGCAGTCTAGTACAACCTTTATGGAAATCAATAAGGAGAGTTCTCAAAAAACTGGAAATTGAGCTCCCATCTGATCCAGCTATACCACTGCTAGGGATATACCCTAGGAACACAAAAATTAAATACAAA
This sequence comes from Suncus etruscus, assembly GCF_024139225.1. Lineage (NCBI taxonomy): Eukaryota > Metazoa > Chordata > Mammalia > Eulipotyphla > Soricidae > Suncus > Suncus etruscus. Next base: position 96,089,214 of record NC_064852.1, read on the forward strand.
AGTCCCTTCTTCACACCTATTTTCAACGCAGCACAATTTATAATAGCCAGACTCTGGAAACAACAAAGATACCCTTCAACAGATGAATGGCTAAAGAAACTGTGGTACATATACATAATGGAATATTATGCAGCCATCAGGAGAGATGAAGTCATGAAGTTTTCCTATACATGGATGGACATGGAAACCATTATGCTGAGTTAAATAAGTCAGAGGGAGAGAGAGACACACACAAAGAATAGTCTTGGTTATCTATGGGTTTTAAGGAAAATAAAAGACATTATTGTAATAATGCCCAAAGATGCGGGCCTGAAAGACCAGATCACAATATGAAACTCACCTCGAGGAGGTGAATGCAGTTAGAACACTAACAACTACCAAGACAAAGTTAATGAATGAGATAAGTAGAATGCCTGTCTCGAATACAGACATGGGGTGTGAGTGGAGGAAGATGGGGTGCATTGGTGGTGGGAATGTTGCACTGGTGAAGGGGGTGTTCTTTTTGTGACTGAAATCCAACTACAGTTATGTTTGTAATCACTATGTTTAAATAAAGATAAAAAAGAATAATAATGTGACCCATGAAATAAAATTCATATTTTAGAGTCCATAAATACAGTTTAGTCTATAAACTGTAACAGTGCAGCCCTGCTTACTTAGGGGATGGTCACTGCTGCTCTGGAGTTACAACTGCAGGACTGGATCCTCGTGGGCAAAACATGGCATGCTAACTATATAAAATAAAGATAAACACGAGGAACTATGTGGATCCTTATAAAAAATAACATGGAACCAGGGATATAGTAAAGTGGTGCTTACTTTGCCAAGAACTGGTTCTATCTCTGGCACCACTTATAGTCAGTCCCCTTACCCCAATTCTATAGCAGTGATCTCTGAGTACAGAGTCAACAATAAGTCCTAAGCACTGCCAGGTGTGGCCCCCAAACAAACAACAACAAAACCCTTAGATTACATGTATTATTTCCTTCAGCATTTAAATACAAACAATTGCAGGTAACTAAGTATTTTTTTATAAAGCATGATTTTATAGCTCTTTACTATTACATCATTTAAGATGTACTATAATTTTGTCTTTCTTATTTGTTTTGCGATGTAGAGGATTGAACCCAGGGTCTCACACATGCCAGGCATAAGGCTGTGCCTCAAATCCAGATGTACTATGACTTAAACATTGTTTCTTAGTTGGATAGTGGTTTATTAAAACTTTTTATTTATAATTTTCATAAACATCCTGAGATATAAATACTTAACCATCTCTGATTACTTCCTAAAATCAGCTTTATAGGAATGAGAAACCTAGCATAGTATATGAACAATTTCAGATACTCTACTTGTGCAAATTTACAAACCCATATTTTCATCTACCTGTTCCCTTTAAGTAATTGTCATGATTATTAAAACAGAGAAAAATCAAAGGAAGAGAAAGAGAGAGTGGGAAGAGAAAGAGGGAGGTTATGATTTGAGATTAAGGTAGATATTAGAGGTAGGTTCACTTGTCACTATATTTCTATTACAATTAATATAGGGAATAAGAGCTCCTAGAAGTAAAAGATTTGCTATGATGGGAGTTAGAATGATAGTACAGAGATTTAGGCACTTGGTTTGCATATATTTGGTCCTCAGTACCACATATAGGCCCCTCAACATGGCCGAAAATGATTGCTGAGCATACACCCAGAAGTAAGTGGGGTGTAGCCTAAATATAACAAAAACAACAAAAGATTTCCTGTGAGAGTCACAGAAGTTGTGAAAGCACTTTGTAAACTGTTAAAGACCAATTGTGTTTTGATAATTGTTATCATGATTCTATGTATCAAGATCCAATATTAAGGAGTAAGTTGTTTCATACTGAGGGAGGAAAAAAACCTAATTTACTCTCTTTTTTTTCTTAAACAAGAGAATCAGGTCTTAACTTTATGAAGAGTTTTTCAACCCTCCATTACATGTTAAAAATTAGATTCATGTATTTCTTTTAATTAGTATTTGATACAGTATTAATATTCTTATTTATCTTCTGCATGTCATGTGAATTAATTTCTCATTACCTTTGATCTTGTACTTTTAAAATATGTAAATCAGCAGACACCCTCTTTAAAGCACTGTTTGCCCCTTGTCTATCATTGCCTTAGGCAAAAGAAAAATATCTGCATTGCCAAGAAAAAAAATCCCAAATTGTGTTGAAATTCTGAAAACTATTTATTATACTAGTCAATCTCAATAAATTAAGTAATGGCCAACTAAAAATTAAGCAAATTAGAATGAAGTATTGGTTAAACCTGGTGAAGGTTAATGAGAGACCACCATACCCGACTATTATGAAGAAAGTCACATTTCAGGGAGAGAGAAATTAAAGCTCGGTGATTAACCTAACTCCAGTAAATAGAACACAATAAGGCTTTTCTAATCATCAAATGTAAGCATATTAGATTAAAGGCATCAATGTTCAAAGCCACATAGGGTGAAAGACTTCATTTTGAGCTGTAAAAAGTCATACTCACTTTCCTAGTTCTTAGTTTCTTCACTATAAAATGGGATGATAAGCTTGGTGAATTCTAAGCCATATTTCAGGAACAATAACAAGGAAGTTATTGAAAAAGTTTAACCAGAAATATAGTTACTAATTAACTCAAGAGGGGCTAGAGAGGGAAAGGGCAACTATGCTTCATTGAAGGAAATTAATCTTAAACAGAACCATTTAAATACTTGATTTATAACCACTTTGCATCTTTTAGAGTTTTTTGTTTAAAATGCATGATGAACTATATATTGGTTTATATCACTTTCTCTTTTTAACTAATCTTCCAGTCTACATTGGAAGATAAACTGGGGCAGTTATCTTTCTCTTTATAGCTTACTATGTGGTTTTTTTTTTCGGGCCACACCCGTTTGATGCTCAGGGGTTACTCCTGGCTAAATGCTCAGAAATTGGGGGGACCATATGGGACACAGAGGGATTGAACCACGGTTCTTCCTTGGCTAGCACTTCCAAGGCATACACCTTACCTTTAGCGCCACCTTGCCAGCCCCTATAGCTTACTATGTTAATGGTGCAAAATATTTTGAAAATAGATTAAAGATCTATAATCTGTCTATCACTTAGCTACAAAGTATTGCTCCTTATCTATATGGTCAGTTGCCTTTTGCCAGCTGTTCATGTTGCACTATAAAAGTTTCCCCTGAATTGAATAGGTTAGTTGATGGCTCTATTTGGCTTTAGCTTTTAAAATTAGAGGCACTTCTTTCTGAAAGGATGCTGTCATGCACTTGTTTTGAATCAGCTGCCTGTATACTATATAGTTCCTTGTGCATTGACTGTCAAACATTCTTTATTTTTCTATCTTACTAGTAATACAACTGAGTTTTCAATTCAAACTTCATTGGTACAAAAATATCTACACACTACAGCATCTTTTAAAAACAATTTAAATGCCAGAATAACAACTTATTCTATGGAGAGTGCTTCTGCTTGAGACAGTTTGCAATCTAACTTAAACAACAACAAAACAACAAAAAACCAAAACAAACAAACAAACAAAAAACACCAAGAAACTTTCATTGATCTTCTCCCTGACTAGTGAAACACAGAAAGACAGACCACAATCACAGCCAGAATAGCAAATATGAAATCTTAGTCTATATGATCATTACTGAATGGGTAAGATTATCTATAAGAAAGTTAGTTATAATATGGATTACTTCTCAGGATAGATTAATCTGAAAAAATGGAAAACAGGTATAGATTCACAATACATATTTTTCATATATTTCCCCAGTTGAACCAAATATATTTGTGCATATTTATATTTGCTGAAATTATTTCAAGAGTGTATAGTCCAGTGATACATGTGCCATGTTGCACCAGGGCACACTGCACAGTAGGTGGCCATCTTGACTGTGAGGGTTGCACTGTGCTGTTGGCAGGTGGAAGAGATGCCAAGCACATAAAAATGAGGATACAAAAGTTTTTTTCCTCCGAGTTATCTCTTCTTCAACCTTTGGTTGCCTCTGTATCACCTGACTACCAATGTTTCAATTGTGTATTGGAAGACTCAGTCTTGTTTTCATATGTATTTTTCTGGCATAATTTCATCATAACCTTAGCACTTTTTGATCTTTAAAGAAGTTATTGACGAGGCATCACTTTTCTCCAACACATTCAGAAAGCACACACCAAAACCAAAAGCATTTAATTCCTGACTCCACTCTCCACTACTCCCACCATGTAGTAATTACTAGATTTCCTAACAGGGTCTTCAAACTTTTTAAAGAGGGGGGCCATTTCACTGTCTCTCAAACATTTGGAGGGCTGGACTATACTTAAATAAATAACAACAATGAAGTATAGTGGCCCGAGGGCCATTGTTTGAGGACCCCTGTTCGAGACTGAGAGGAGGAGACAAGAGACAGGGAGAAAGAGGCAAGCCGGAGAGTGCGGTGCACATCCTACACATGCGCGCTAAAGCCGGGACAAGTTTGCTGCTAAGCAGCTCTGGCAAAAACACCCAGAAGGCTGCACCCTTGCACACTGCTCATTCTCCCAATTCTCATTCTTTGCTTTTATTCAGGTCTCATTCAACCTTACACCTACCTCTCTGATGGTCTCATCTCTAGTTTTGCCCCTATCCCATCAATTCTTCACATGATAGGTGGCAATACTTTTGTAAATAGCCAGTCTCCATTTGCAAATCTTTCAGAAATAAGATGACATTCTTTAGCTCTACACTCAGGCTTTCCTCAGTCTCTCCTCAGTCTCTCCTGATTCTGAGAGCTCAGTCCATGCTCTAACACCACAAACTTCAACCGCTGACCTTGAAGAAAGCTTCTCAGTCTCCCAAATCCTTCCCTAATCTCAAATCCAAGTTAAAGACCCAGATACTGAGTTTCCATTTCATCCCATATATAACTATGTGATAATGATTCCATTATAGGATAAGTGCAAAATCATATTCATCTTTTTATCTGTAGTTTTTATTGTAGACAAATATTTATATTCAAGGAATGAACACTTTTTATTGCTTTTATTTAAAAACATCTAAAATTATGTTCTATTCCTTTAAAATTTTTTCACTACTAAGTGAAAGCCAGATCAGGCCTGGAAATCTGCAATCCACACAAAAGAACTGCAAATAAAATGATTAAAACTAGGCAAGAATAATATACATATGGCTGGTTTTTCATGGACAAATAATCAGAACAGTCGTTTTCTAAACAAAATCAGCCCCTACTACCCTTACCACAATGACTATAGAAAAATCAACAAAAAAGCAAGATTAGGGGCAGGAAGAGATCAAAAAGGTTAGAGTACTTGCATGAACCAGGCCCTAAATTCAATCCCTTCCCCCAACCTACCACTACAGAGCTACCGCAGCACCACATTGCTAGACCTAAGCAACTGTCAGGCCTAGCACTGCCAGGCAAGTGTCACAGGGCATGACTCTCCTGCTCTCAAATTCAGTTGGGTGGGGCTGGAAAGATAGTACAGCCCGTAGGTTTCTTGCTTTATATGCAACCAGCCTGGGTTCAATGTCCAGCACCTCATATGGTCTTCCAAGCCTGTGAGGAGTTATCCTTAATTGCAGAGCCAGAGTAAGCCCTGAGTAGTGCCCAGGGTGTGGTTTCAAAATAAAAATCAAGTTCAGCTGGGGAGTCTGAGCCAGAATCCCCCCCCCCTAAAAAAATCACAGGTATTTGCCATGGATTGCTGGCCACATACAAGGCAAGTGGTTAAGATTCTATTCTATCTCTGCAACTCTGTTCCAGCTATCTGGATGGGCTAAGACAGTGTCTTGTAACACTTACTCAGTCAACATGTTTTAATATGGTCTGGCCCCGGGTTTTACAATGAGAAAAGCTCATGGATTCTTGTTTTGACACCCACTGGCTATTTGAGGACAAGGCTGCAAGTTTCAGATCACCAGTTCTAAAACTTGTGGGCATTCCATTAATTTGTTCCCTAAAATCTAACATAAGAGACAGAGCTAAAGACAAATAACTCCTCTCTGACCCTTCAAACCAGTGCTTTAGTTTCAGGTTTTCTTTTTATTAAACATTATTTCTACATTCCTTTTACAGCAGCTGGGAGAATCTGGTTTTCTCTCCAAACTGGAAAACTCTTTTTCTTCAGCCAAGAACTCACAAACAAGATCTAAATCTGATTTCACAACATTGGAAACAATAGTTCTGGCAGCTCAGGACATTAGTCTTGAATCTCCCCCCCCCAAAATCATTTTAGTATATGTGTCTCCTTAATCTTTTTCCAAATTAGTTAAATTAGGTTTAGATGGATAAAACATTGACCAAAAATGCTCTTATTCAAATAATCCACATCACTTTGTAATGAGGATATTGTTAAAAGAACCAGATTCTGTGAAAAACAAATTAAAAAACCCTAGTAAAATAGCCCAAATTCTAGGATTTAGGAAATAAAAGAGCAAAAGTTTTCCATAAATCACAATCAAAAGTTTAAAACTTGAGAAGATAAACTTCCTTATAAATACTTCATTTCCTTTTCTCTCAACCCCAGGCAGAAAACAATGATTCTGCTCATTATTAACACATAATTCTATAGATTCCTTAGAACATTTTTAGGGTCCTGGTGATTAAGTTTCATTATAATAAGATTTAAAATTTTAAGTTCAGGGGGTCGAAACGATAGTACAGTGGTAAGGCATTTGCCTTGCACGCAGCCAACACAGGACGGACCCCGTTCGAACCCCGGCATTTCATATGGTCCCCTGAGCCTGCCAGAAGCGACTTCTGAAGCACAGAGCCAGGAATAACTCCTGAGCGCTGCAGGGTGTGACCAAAAAACAAACAAACAAACAAACAAAAAATTTAAGCTCATTAATTTTTTAATCTATGGCCATTTTAGTAGAAGAGAAAGAAATATTACATGAAATGCTGTTGGAAATTCCCCAGACATGGAAAAGTAAAACTTCAGGTAACGTTGGAAGGATGGGGGAAATGCTTGCCCACAGGAAAGCTAAATGCTGACCAAAGAAAATAATGCTGAAATTTGAATGTCCCATGGAATAGTATTCAGAACCTAGGAAATGAGAAAGTGTTGGCCTAAAGATTAACAAACAATAAAGTGGAATTCAGAATTTTATGGATTTTTAGATTTTTATGACAATCCCACTTTCTATCTACCCAATGTTGTATCTATCATCTCCAGTGTTGTAAGTGGAAAATGGCAGACTGAGTTTTCTGAAAATATCTTTGAGTATTAAGTGCCAATTTATATAATAGGATACATATGTCACTGGCTTCGTTTTCATAGAATTTGTTCCTGTATATCCAGCCTTTCAAAGAAATACTTAGGTGACTTAGTCAGCCCTAGAATTGTGGCCAGTTTCCTGCTGTTATAGCTCTACTCTGAAATGTAAATATCCAGATATTTAAATTCATGATCCACAGAATTTTTATAGTTTCTTTATAGTATTTAACCTGAATATTCCAAATTCATCTGAAGTTACTCTTCCCATGTAATCTCACTGAAGAGCACAGGCATTTTCAGAGACAGAATCTGGTATCTCTGCAAATGTGGTGAAGCCATGTAGAGAATAGAATCCTGGGAGGTTAATGTGTCTAAGAGATGTAGTTCTAGTCTCTTTTTCTGAGCGAAAGAAGATCCAAACAAACTCACACAACAGTTAAACCAATGCCATCTGTGTGGAAACCATATTTTAAACACAAGCAAAATCAAACGCTCCATATGCCCTAACTCCTGAACATTTGCTAGAACATTTCAGGGTATTTATTGTTAGACAATGTGGTCAAGCCAAGGAAGCAACAAATCCCAACAGGGACTGCTTGGCCTTCCTCCCTGCTGGGGTCCTGCTATCACAACACACACCATGCCTTCTGCTTGGGAACATTAGAATACATTCTTTCTGCCTCTGTTTATTTGCTCATACAATAAATTTACACGCCTTTCTCCTTTTTAAAAATTCAGGTATTTTGCAAAATGTGCCTGTCAAGCATGGCTTCCAGCCTTTGTTAAATCATACCATACATAGAAGTTAAATGTCATTTGCATGGCACAACCAGTCCGAGAGGCCATTTCTAATGGCCCAGTTCTTCCTGATTTCTTGACTCTCTTACTACAGCTATACAAAGCCCCACTGCACCTCAGCATATCACCTGCAAATGTATTGTAAAGTGCATTAGGTTCCAACCATTACTACATCTTTAAGAAATAGCTAAGTAAAACCACAAAATTTTCTTGAAAAGCGCATAAGAATGGGAGGACTCTTTCAAACTTAATGTCATCAAGCTTTCTACAATTGGTGTTTCCATGTTAGAAGTACTTAAGATCTTGACTTTCCAAATATTTGTAGTTATTTCTGTCCTCTAAAAGATGCAATAAAAGGTGTGACTTCTCACATAGTGACAATTGCTTTGTGACTCTTACAGTGTGATTTTTTTTCCCATTGACTATGCCTGGAGGCCTCTTGGCATCATGAGAGGAGTCATTAGGCAAATCATTCCCTTTCAACTTCAACAAAAATCCCCAAACAGAACATCTTACGCTATTCAGAGGAAAGCTCAGTGTTTTGTTCTTTGCTGCTCTGATGGGAACTGAACACTTAACTTTCTTAAACATTTCAGTATGTGACTTTTTATATGAGCCAAAGAATGTCATATTTTCAGGTCCAAAAAGTGCTTCAAACATTTCTAAAAATTCTTTTCTTTGAATGTCTCATTATCTTTAACTAGCATGGTCTAAAATCCACAGGATTTTAGAAAGAAAAAAGAAGAAAATTTGCATTTTCAATGAAGAAACTTATCACGAAAACTTATTAATTGCAGGTTGCCTATGAAGATTCAACACCCTGTTGCTCACATGCTACTGGATTATATGTCTTATTTAAAAATATAACAGTATTAAAGCTTTAGGTGGTTGACAGACACTCATGGCTAAGATCCCAGTTTCTGAGTCTGTGACTCGGACATAAATGCTGGAGTTCTACTTCGAGGTTACTGACCTGCTTGCAAGCCTGGACTCAATCATGCTGAGATATGAGGAACTCATGCACTTCACTAATCTTACTGCCTCACAGAAGGAAACCCATAAGGCAGCAGGACACTAATCAGAAACATTTGAACTTCAGAATTATGCAAAGAAGATTTACTGAGAGTGGGACGCTCTTCAAAATGCCAAACCTATTCACATTTGCACAATTTTTTAAAATTAAACTTCTTTTTACCAGTACAACCTATAGTTCCATAGTTTCTTCTTTATGAACTATCAAGTCATGCTTACAAGAGAAGGCCACTTTTGAAGCTGGAAAAGAGTGTAGGGCTTAAGAATTTTCTTTTACTTTCTTTTTCTTTCTTTCTTTCTTTCTTCTTTCTTTCTTTCTTTCTTTCTTTCTTTCTTTCTTTCTTTCTTTCTTTCTTTCTTTCTTTCTTTCTTTCTCTTTCTTTTCTTTTTCTTTCTTCTTTCTTTCTTTCTTTCTTCTTTCTTTCTTTCTTTCTTTCTTTCTTTCTTTTCTTTCTTTCTTTCTTTCTTTCTTCTTTCTTTTTTCTTTCTTTCTTTTCTTCTTTCTTTCTTTCTTTCTTTCTTTTTCTTTTTCTTTCTTTCTTTCTTTCTTTCTTTCTTTCTCTTTCCTTCCTTCCTTCCTTCCTTCCTTCCTTCCTTCCTTCCCCTTCCTTCCTTCCTTCCTTCCTTCCTTCCTTCCTTCCTTCCTTCCGTCCTTCCTTCCCTCCCTCCCTCCCTCCCTCCCTCCCTCCCTCCCTTCCTTCCTCCCTCCGTCCCTCCCTCCCTCCCTCCCTCCCTCCCTCCTCCTCCCTCCCTCCCTCCCTTCCCTTCCTTCCTTCCTTCCTTCCTTCCTTCCTTCCTTCCTTCCTTCCTTCCTTCCTTCCTTCCTCCCTCCCTTCCTCCCTCCCTTCCTTCCTTCCTTCCTCCCTTCCTCCCTCCCTCCTTCCTTCCTCCCTTCCTCCCTCCCTCCCTCCCTCCCTCTCTCTTTCCTTCCTTCCTTCCTTCCTTCCTTCCTTCCTTTTTTCCTTCCTTCCTTCCTTCCTTCCTTCCTTCCTTCCTTCCTTCCTTCCTTCCTTCCTTCCTTCCTTCCTTCCTTCCTTCCTTCCTTCCTTCCTTCCTTCCTTCCTTCCTTCCTTTTTTCCTGTTTTTGGGTTATACCTGGCAATCCTGGTTCTGCCCTCAGAAACTATTTTTGGCAGGTTCAGGGGACCATATGGAATTCTGGGGATCAAACCTGGGTTGACCACATGCAAGACAAATGCCCTACCTGCTGTGATATCACTCTGGCCCCCAAGGATTTTTCTTGTATGTGACCAACCCTGGTTCAATTCCCAGAACTACACAGGTCCTTCAAGTACCATGTGAAGTTACCTCTGAGCACAGAGTCAGCACTCCTTGGTGTGGCCCCAAAAGATAAAAGAAAAAGACATAAAGGCCATGTGTGAGAGTGAGGCAAACATTTCAAGTCAAGTATTCAAGTGTCTCTCATGGAATCTGTTTGTACAATGAAATTATGCTACTTCTGATAAAAGCAAGAAATAGAAGAACTAGAAAAGAAACAAAAATTTTAGGACTTTGCTGAATATAAATAAATATGTTTTGTGTACAATGATTTTGAAATATATATTAAGGGCCTTAAAATGTTCATATACTTTACCCCAAGAATTTATCCATAATCTGTCTTTTTTAAAAGATCTGGAAGGTTAAGGGAACAATTAGATTTGACCCAGGTATCTTGCAGAAGAATATGTATGTAACTATTAAAAATACATTCATAAGCTAGTATGGGAAGAACTCCCTTTATTCTTCTAGTGCCAATTTTTCTGGAACAGCTTTGCCTGAGTATTGCTGGCCTCCAAGATCTCACTTTTATTTCCAATCAAATTACTGGAGCCCCATTCTAGAATTCAGAGTAAATTTATACTCTCCACATCATTGCTGCCTGTTGCCACCTTAAACTGCAGGGGGAGAAAAAACTGACACTATTAAAAAGAACTGACAAAGAAATTTAAAGGATGCTTCAGGGAAGGAGAAAATTCAAATGACCTATAATTGCATACAAAAGTGTTTAATCTCAGAATTTAATATGGGAAATGAAGTGTGTTTTTTTCTGATCATGTAGGCATGGCTGACAAAAGCTAATAGTCTATCTTCAATACACAGAATGCAAAGATACAGCATTTGTGGTGTTTGTGGCAGACAACAGACTCTGGAGGATAATCAGTCAATGTCATTTGGTCCTGCTCCATGAGCTTCCCCTTTAGTGATTGGACAAGAATATTGGAAGCTGTGCTCACTATTCTGTGACCACTTGTATAAAATAAAATATAAAAAAAGAGTTGAACAGTATTAATTATTAGTGGTTGATGAATAAATACCAGGTACACACTTGTCTGGATACCTAGCACACATCTGGTGCTTACTACGTATTTATTGATTGATAATTAATTTATACTAGTGGTCTCTGAATGAAATTAGTTTTATTTCAAAAGTCATCTTGCATTTTAGACACCCGTAAATATTTCAGGTCCACAATTATAGCCATGAGGCAAGAGCTCAGAAGCCAGGGGACAGCCATCTGTCCAGAAAAGTGAGAGAATTTAATACAAATTAATTTGAAAATGAATTCAAACCTACACAATACTGGAAAAAGAGATTAAGAATGGACCTGGAAAAGGCTTATAAGATAGACCAAATCAACTTGCTCTGTGGTTTATCTAGCTGTGTGAGATACTTTGGATGCAGAAAACTAAACTAGTCCATCTGACTAATAAGCCTAATTGTTTTAAATAAATTTGCATGGTACGTAGAGATAGTCTAAGTTTTGCTAAAAGTAGGGTGTGGCTTGCTTTAAAATTTTTTCTCCTGGGGCTGGAGAAATCGCATGAAGGTAGAGCATTTGCCTTGCATGCAGAAGGATGATGGTTCGAATCCCGGCATTCCATATGGTCCCCCGAGCCTGCTGGGGGCGATTTCTGAGTATAGAGCCAGGAGTAGCCCCTGAGCACTGCCGGGTGTGACCCAAAAAATCAAAAAAAATTTTTTTTTCTTCTCTATTCAAATGCTTTTCTCATACCAAATCTGAAACAGACACAAGTTTAGCTACTGTAGACAGTAAAGACAATTTAAATAGGGCCCGGAGAGATAGCACAGCGGCGTTTGCCTTGCAAGCAGCCGATCCAGGACCAAAGGTGGTTGGTTCGAATCCCGGTGTCCCATATGGTCCCCTGTGCCTGCCAGGAGCTATTTCTGAGCAGACAGCCAGGAGTAACCCCTGAGCACCGCCAGGTGTGGCCCAAAAACCAAAAAAAAAAAAAAAAGACAATTTAAATAAGTGAGTTTTACAGAGCAAGTTAAAACACATTCAAATACACTTGCATTTTATCTCCCCCTTACACAATAGTCAATTCAAAGTGGATCAAAGACCTAGATATCCTACCAGGAACTATTTAGTATATTGAGGGAAATATGGGCAGAACACTCCAAGAATTTGGACTTCAAGGGCATTTTCAATGACCTGTTACCATTGGCAAAGACAAAATAATAAAATAAATAAATAAATGGGATTGCTCAGCGATTACTCCTGCCTGTACTAGGGAAACTATATGGGGTGCCAGAGATTGAATTGGGTTGGTCATATGCAAGACATACAACTTAATTGCTATACTATTTCTTTTTTCCCTCCACTCCACTTTTTTGTAATGAAGAAAGAAAAGACAATGACAACTGTTGGATATGAAAATATCTAAGAAATAAACAAGTTTAGCTAAAGATCTGGTAGTCTGATAGGAGATGTAGATAAAGATCTGAAGGCTCCTAACATAAATTATGGAAACATCAGCACACACACCCCCAAGCCTTGTGGGCTGGAGTCCTGTATTCAATTGTTTTGTTTTGTTTTGTTTTTGGGCCATACTCAGTGAAATGAGCACAGAGCACAGGGGTTACTTCTGGCTTTGTGCTCAAAAGTTTCTCCTGGCAAACTCTGGGGACCATGTGGGATGCTGGGGATCCAGCTGGATTCAGTGCAAGGCAAACACTTTACCCACTATGCTATCACTCCAGCCCTTGTAACCCTCCCTCCTGGAGGAAGAAAATTTTCAGAGATTTTACCTTAATTTCCTCTTTCCTGACACATCCTCTTATGAAATGTAAAATCCCCCTTAAGCTTAGTTAGCATTAGGTTAAAAATTTGTTTGTCATCCACCCTTCTTTCCATGATCGATTATTCCTGAACAATAAATATCCTACATGGAGGACAGTTGAGGCTCTCAGTCCATAAGGCAGTGAGCTTTCTAACCCCATCCTCATCTGTTTTGTGTCTGTCTTTTTTTTTTTTTTTTTTATTTTGGTTTTTGGGTCATACCCGACAGTGCTCAGAAATCACTCCTGGCAGGCACAGGGGACCATAGGGATGCCGGGACCATCTATCCTGAGTCGGCTGCAAGTCAGGCAAATGCCCTACTGCTGTGTTACCTCTCCAGCCCCTTTCTTGTTTATTATCCTCGAGGTGCAACTGCTTCAAGAATGTTCACCCAGGGCTGGACTTGGCAGGCAGGTGGGTGGGGGAGGGTGGGAGCACATCAGCAGGTGCTCAGGGATTAATCTTGGTTTTCAACACAGGATTCATTTCTGGTAATCATGGAAGACCATATGGGAAGCTAGAAATTGATCCCAGGTTGGCCAAATGCAAGACAAGTGTCCTACCCATTGTATTAACTCTCTGGCCCCTTTCTTGACTTTTTTTTTTTTATAGGTCATAGCTCTATTCTTTTCAGACTACATGCTTGTGTTTTGGTCTTAACATAAAATTTCTATGTGCATGTTTTTTTGTCTTGACATAAAATTTCTCAGAATGTAGCTTTTGAGAGTCATTTGGTGAATTTAAAGTCAAATTTTTCAAAGAGAAAGCTAACTGTGGAAGCTATACCAATCTAAATACTTGATTATCACATGAAAAAAGAAATAACTCTTTCAGTTATGAAAAAATAAGAAATTTCTTCTATCAACTTACATAACTATGAATTGAGAAACATCAAAACAGTAAATTTTTCTCACTAGAATTTATTATTATTATTATTATTATTATTATTATTATTATTATTATAAATTTTATTGTTTTGGTTCTATGTTTGTCTTGCTTGGAGTGTGAGGGTTTGTACCTTTGGGGCTTCTCTTGACTTTGTGATCAAGGGTCATTTCCGTTGTTACTCAAAGGATTATATAGTTCTCGGGATTGAACCCAGGCCTCTGGTATGCAAAGCATGTGTGCAGCTTGTTGAGCTATCTCTTTAGTCCTTCACTAGGGTTTTTATACTGAGAATGAAAATTCCAATGAGGATCATGAGACATTTAAAGTATCCTTTATATTATGTGCAAAATATTGTAGATAATATTTGCACATTATACTACTTACAAAATTAGAGTTAGGGTGTGTCAATTCTTTTAATTAAAAAAAAAAGTTCCTTATAAACTTCTCAAAGTGGTACATAATGTAAAAAAATCTTCAAAAGTATGTGTGAACTCAAGCCTGAAAAACCACTTGTCAGGAGTACCAAAAAGAAGCTCATCACTCTAAGGTCAATAATTATAGCACCCTAGCTACAGGCAATGTAAGCAAAACTATCATCTAGTGGGGCCGGAGCAATAGCACAGAGGTAAGGCATTTGCCTTGCATGAGGCCAACACAGGACAGACCCCTGTTCAAATCCCAGCATTCCATATGGTCCCCTGAGCCTGCCAGGAGCGACTTCTGAACACAGAGCCAGGAGTAACCCCTGAGCACCATTGGGTGTGACAGAAAAAAACAAAACCAAAACCAAACAAACAAAAATACCTATCATCTAGTATCTAGTATCTTTTCAATTCTCTAATTACTCAACAGTACTTTATAGGCAATTTTCTATGATCATATGGGATCATTTTCTTATGATGGTGAGTTAAAAGGAGACTCTATTCTAAATTCCCATTTAAGGAAAAAAGCAATGAGAAGAACTTGCTTTAATGTCTTCTTCTGGCATTAAACAGAAACTGTTACAGGAAGTGGGGCTCCATTGATGGATAGAGCCAAAAGATGCAGTCTGGAACAAACAGTGAGCAGCCCTCAAGAGATGTTAAGGACCCTGGTATCCAGATGACAACACAGGTTGAAAAGTAGAAAACAGAGACCAAGTATGATGTGAACTGAATGCAGTGGCATGAGTAAAAATAGCAGTGGAAGACAAACGAAATGGTTACTTCATAATTTGATCTTTAGAAATTTTGAGTGTGGGGCAGCACACTAAATCTCTAAGTCACCCCACTCCAAATCTCCAGCCCTCAACATCCAGACCCTGTGTAATGAGCTAGAGTTCGAACTGTCCTTGGGAGGATAAGTCCCTTAAGTGCAGTTACAAGCCTTGAATTCTTTTTACTTATCTGATTTCTGCACAAATGAAGAGTTTGACCTTTAGAGTTGGGGTGTGTCCACTGGGAGAGCCTAGCTATTGTGTTCCGCCATAAGAACTTCTCCTTTGAAATTAGGCTATTGTGTAAACTCATCCCTTAAGAGCCATGCAGACACCATGCATTTGTTTCTTGGGCCAGTTTGGATTCGTTCTTTAAATAAGATGCTTAGGGAAACTACCTGGCACCAACTTAATGAAAAGGGATATCATTAATTTCTTCCTTTAAGAAGGAAGGGGCCCTTTGGGAGCACAGAATCTTCATGTATATTAGGTCAGACAAACCCAGCCTAATGTCTGCGTAGACTGGCAGCACTAATTGCTCACAGCTAAGCAGCCACACAGATACTTATGGAGAATGGAGAGTGGAGAAAGAAAATGGGGATCTGAGTTGGTGGGGGTCTGAGGGAACCCTTAACTATTCCTTACACCACTTAGGTGGCTTAATGAAGCCTAACTCCCTCCCATTACACACATAGTCAGACACAGAAAGCACCAACAAATTAGTCCCGAAGGGTGCAGGGAAAGTGCAAGGTGATAAACTCTTGAAATTTGTAGTGACTTTGAGGAAAGCCAAGGTCAGTTTCTGGAAGTTGAAGTAGTCTAGTAGCCTAGCTTAAATCCCCATTTCAGGCATTTGGCAGGCTGGGACCTTTTTTCCTAAGATGACCAGCTATGCTCAGGAAGGCTGCATGCACATTGCTCCTTTCTTCCCTGCAGTTCCTAGAACTGACCCAGGAGCCCCTACATTACTGATTTGACCCAGCAAGATATATGTTCTCTGTCTTTGCCTCCCCAGTTCCTTGAACCAACAATACTATTTCCTTCCCAGTATAAGTTCAAATTACTTTCTGCATATTTTATTATCTCTACATGATTGGGTCAGAACTTTTTATAGTTGATCCAAATCCATTACTATATGCATTTATTTTTATGTGCTTGACTTAGAATATTTATACACAATTTACTTCTTCCCCCAAATTGAATAAATGCTTTGTGCTCATCCCTCCCAGGACTAAAAAAATCTATAAAAAGTAGAAGTTTCCTATCTGAAGCAGCCTACAAATATGCTATTAAAAAGCATCTCTTAAGAATTCTAAACAAATCTTTCTTTAGAGGCCTCCAATACATCAGTCTAAACAGTGAACTATTTCTCTTCAATAAACTTGCTTTGTTCTTGGGGCCAGAGTGATAGCACAGCAGTAGGGCATTTGCCTTGCATGCAGTCTACCTGAGATGGACCTGAGTTTGATCCTGAAAGCCCATATGATCCCCTGAGCCTGCCAGGAATGATTTCTGAGCTCAGAACCAGGAGTTAACCCCTGAGCACTGCCAGGTGTGACCCAAAACAATACAACACAAAACTTAAACTATCTTGTTTAAACTATGCTTAAACTATCTTGTTCTTGGTAAATTCATTTCCATAGCTTGGATCCAATGGGCTGAAGTTCAAGCAGTTCATATCCCTGTAGAAGTCTTAGCACACTTCGTAAGTCTTGATAATTTAGTCAGAAAGAATAAAGGACTTGGTTACCTGAAAATTAGGTACATTTGGAAGTAATCTTCATTGGATGGGTAAGAACGGGCAGCAACAGCAAGAGCTATGCAGTTATTAGGTGCCTACTAGGTTGCAGGCCTTGTTTTCATGTAGTGAGCCAACTTTCGGAGTCTTATTTGTGAAGAACAAGATCTGGTTCAAAAGTCCTTTCAACATGTCAGAGACAGTTTATTTCTTTATCTTTTATTTCTCTCTCTCTCTCTCTCTCTCTCACACACACACACACACACACACACACACACACACACAATTATTGGGGGCCTACTCAAGGGAGTACTTGTTTAGGACCAGTACTGTGACATGAAGCTGGGGAGAAGGAAGACACTAGTCTTGGCTGAAAAAAAAAATAAAACTATGGATTTATTTAATAATAATAATTATTCTTATTATTTCTCTTGAACTTTCTTCTGTCATTATCTAAGCTTCACACTTAGAGTTTCTGAAGAACTGAACTTTGGGGAGGGGCACACTTGGCATGCTTAGGAAGTTACTCCTGGCTCTGTGCTCAGAAATCACCCTTTTTTTTTTTTAGTTTTTGGGCCATACCCGGCATTGCTCAGGGGTTACTCCTGGCTGTCTGCTCAGAAATAGCTCTTGGCAGGCTCAGGGGACCATATGGGACACCGGGATTCGAACCAACCACCTTTGGTCCTGGATCGGCTGTTTGCAAGGCAAACGCCGCTGTGCTATCTCTCCGGGCCCCAGAAATCACTCTTAGTAGGCTCAGGGGACCATATGCGATGCCAGGGATTGAACCCAAGTAAGCCGCATGCAAGGTAAGTGCCCTTCATGCTATGCGATAGCTTTGGTTCCTGAATTTCTTTCTTTCTTTCTTTTTTTTTTTTTAAGTCGCAAAACTCTTTAATCCATCTCTAATACAAATTCTGGACTGAAAAAAAAATCTAAATTCTGTGCCCTTTATGATTATACACTCTTTTATGATCCTTACTTTGTTTTTTGGTCCTTGAGCCTTGGTAGGATACAGCCCACAAAATCCTTATTTGAACCAGTGAACCAATAATCAAATAACCTGAACCAAAAATCTTTTTGGAGTTCTAGCTGAAGACAGAGCAAACTAATTCAAGTCAGTGCTTTCTACCCCGCTCTGTTCCTTTAGGAGCAAAGAAGATAATTCAGTTGAGAAGTTAAGATGATCATCCAAAGAACCAGGCAAGAGTCAAGCCCCAACACGTGCCCAGAAATACCATTTCCTTGTGTAAGAACCAAGATCCTCCCCTAAGTCCATGATAAGGAACTCTAGACTAAGATGAGCCCAAACTCTAGTAAAGTATAATTTTCTGCTCCTAGCTGAAGGGAGAGAGAGAGTTAATTCAGAAATAAAACCAAAGTTGGTGTCCTCCAGGAATAAGGAACTAGGGGTTAAGTGAGCTTGGGGTGTTCTATTTGAAAAGGCTCTCTTAACAACCAAAGTTTGAATCAGAGTAACCCTTGACAGTCAGGGTTTGACTCAGAGTATCCCTAGACAACCAAGGTTTGAATCAGAGTTTCCCTAGACAACCAAAGTTGAGCCAGAAAAATCAGTGATTAATTAAGACATCTATACAATGAAATTATTATACTATTATTGCTTGTGATTTCTATATAAACTGCTTGAAGATTTGACTTGGGGTTCTTTCCAAGACTCCCTAGTTGAATGAGGCTCAGATCTGGGTTAACCAATTAAACTCCCCTTTGCATCTTGCATTATTGGAGGCCGTCTCTGACTTTCAGTGCTGGGTGTCAACTTGAAACCTCACTCAATTTCTCCTAACAATTCAGCTCTGAGCTGACAGTATGGAACTCAGTTTCCTCATCTGCAAACTGAGAAGATTAAGAAAAAATTGCAAAGCTTTTTTTCCTTTTTCTTTCCTCCTTTTTTTTTTGTTTTTTTGTTTGTTTGTTTTTTTGTTTTTTGTTTTTTGGGTCTCACTTCCTGTTGCTTGGGGGTTACTCCTGAGAATGCTCAGGACCATATGGGATACTGGAATTCAACCAGGGTCAGCTGTACCTATGCAAATGCCCTATCCCCAAACTTCAAAGATTTCTATCATTCTGGATCCAGACAGGTCTATTCCAAATGTCATCTGAACTTGATAGAGAACTTAAGCAAAATGGATCCTCCTATGGGCAAGAAGCATGTTCCATTGCAGCAATCTACACTCTTGGCTCTATGCTCAGAAATCGCCCCTGGCAGGCACAGGGGACCATATGGGATGCCAGGATTCGAACCACTGTCCTTCTGCATGAAAGGCAAACGCCTTACCTCCAATGCTATCTCTCCAGCCCCTGAGGACCATCTTTTAAGGACAGTGACAAGCACTCTCTAATCATACTCATGACAGAGGCACTCTGACTATTCCTATTTTCCAGGGGTGAAAAGAGAGGTGCACAGAAATTAAATGTCTTGTTCAAAGCAAAATCTTGTCAAAATAGTAGAACTGGCAAGTGAATTTTAGTCTTTTTGGCTCTAAAGACTTCTCTACCTTAGCACCAAGGGTGTGGACCCTTTTTCACTAGTATCACTTTTTTATAAAAGCTCCAATCTGCAAATCATACAGTTGTCCAGCAACAGTAGAGAAGATTCATAAAATGGGAATATTATAAAGCCATGAAAAAAAGCTTCTCTTTTTTTTTTTTTTTTTGGTTTTTGGGCCACACCCGGCAGTGCTCAGGAGTCACTCCTGGCTGTCTGCTCAGAAATAGCTCCTGGCAGGCACGGGGGACCAAATGGACACCGGGATTCGAACCAACCACCTTTGGTTCTGGATTGGCTGCTTGCAAGGCAAACGCCACTGTGCTATCTCTCCAGGCCCGAAAAAAGCTTCTTAAGCTTGACAATATAATTTGGAAGTATGGTGGGAATCTAGAAACCAAAGACTACCTGCTTCATGATTCCTGATAGATAAGTAGCATTACAGATAATACAAAACTGTGAACACTTAGGTTGGGTACTTCTATCTTATGCTCTCAGGTACAGGGCTGATAATAGTTTATTAACTGTATATCTCTGATCAAAAAATTTGGGGGGTCACACCCGGCAGTGTTTAGGGGTTACTCCTGGCTCTGCTCTCAAAAATAGCTCCTGGCAGGTTCCAGGAATCATATGGGATGACGGGATTTGAACCACCATATGTCCTGTGTTGGCCACGTGCAAGGCAAATGCCCTACCTCTGTGCTATTGCTCTGATCCCTCAGATTGGAATTTTTGATCTAGATGGAGAGATAGTACAACATGTAGGGAGGTTGTTTGCTTTTTGTCCAAGCTGATTTAATGCTTGCACTGTGTATTGTGTCCAAGTCTCACCAGGAGCAATCCCTGAATACAGAACCAGGAGTAAGTCCTGAACACTGCCATGTGTAGCTCAGAAACTAAAATAAAATAATTTTCTGTATGCATATTACATTTCATAATTTTCCTTAATGTAAAGAAACCAACTAAATCTCATCTCTCTCACATGATAGTTTCTCCCAGGGTATAAAGGAAATAGAAATGAGCTGGAAATATCTTTCCACACTCTATTTGGCTTGTTTCTGACCCCCCTTTAATTTCCAGCTGAGGAGTAAGCTTATCTTTTCCCTTTCTGTACCCTTGAAACCTATTATCCTACTATCTGCTCCACACTTCTAGTCTCACTACTATCACTGTGACCAAAAACATGATGTCAAATTGATGTGTCCATTTTGCTCTTGGAATATTAAAGGCGGGCCCGGAGAGATAGCACAACGGTGTTTGCCTTGCAAGCAGCCGATCCAGGACCAAAGGTGGTTGGTTTGAACCCCGGTGTCCCATATAGTCCCATGTGCCTGCCAGGAGTTATTTCTGAGCAGACAGCCAGGAGTAACCCCTGAGTACCACCTGGTGTGGCCAAAAACCAAAAAAAAAAAAAAAAAAAAAAAGAATATTAAAGTAATAGGGGAAACTTGGATCTTGCTCCCTCTGAACTATCAGCCCTCAACTCAGTGCATGTGCCTTAGTGGGTGACTCAAAAATACTTCTTCAATTTTTCTGAAAACTCCAAATTTAAGTATGAATTTAAGAAGAATGTAAACTTTAAATAGATTTTAAATAAAACATTAAATATGTCAGTATGATTTTAAAGTTTTTTTCCTTTTTTTCATGGTGATGACTGGAGTCACACACCTGGCTGTGATGCACTATGTTTTCAGCTGTGGTGCTCACAAGGGGTCATACCTTAGTCTGCAGAGTTCCCAGACTTGCACATACACTGAGCTGTGCACACCTTTAGTTGTGCTGCTGGCACACATACTCATCCAGAGTTTCCCTCTTAGTTGGGACCCTGGGGTGTAGTGCCGATCACCGTGAGAAGTTGCCACAGTGCTCACCAGGGGTCACTCAGAACTCACTACCTAGCTGTAGCTGTGGAAACATCTTATTGGTGATGGTGCTTATCGAGGTTATGCTCCTTTTTCTAGTATTCACATCTGCTTGTAGCATGTCCAGAATCACGTGCAGCAGCAGGGATCACCGAGGACAGAACTGCCGGGATTGCTCTGTGCACATATGTGATACCAGGAATTTGAACTCATAGCCATATGTTTTCAAGGCAGGTGCTGCTCTAAGTGGCAAAGTTAGTTATTTTTTTAAGGTTCAAGTCTATTTTTTTTAATAAACTAAATGACAATAACAACAATTAGTGTAGCATTACTGCCCATCTTGGAAAACAAAGTAATCAGAAAGAAAGATCACTCTGAAGTTATTACTCATTGATCGTAGGTTTCATTTCCAACTTGACAAGAATTTCTTCCCAAGGCAAGCCAAGGGCAAGCAAGCAGTCTGTGGCGTGTGGGCTGAATCAAATACAGCAAGCAAGACGAGAATTTGAAAATAGTGTTCCTCTCTGCACGTTTTATTGCCAGGCTGTAAACATCCAATTCTGGAAGCGAAGTATCCTAACTGGACTCACATGCTCCCGCCTCACGCTGTTAGGCAGCTGTGCTCCTGATGTCCTGGGTCACCGCCAGAATCTCCCTCGGCATCACCGCAAAGTGCATCCTGACCTAACACGTTCAAGAACGCACCGGAAACAGTGTCGCTGTATTTCCCTCAGCTACGTTTGCAGTTAGCAAGTTAGGCCGAAATAAACTCCCCAAACTCCCCAACTTTGTAAAAGACTTTAATGAGCTGCCAGAATGAGACAGAGATCATAAGGCCTTTGAGAGCGTGTTGTTGGAACAAACGATCCCTGTGAAATGGGTGACATCTGAGCTCTTTACGAACATGGTGGTTGATGTTTGGCAAGCTGCTTGCGACCCCTTCCTAACAAAGGCGGCTAAGTGTGTGGTGAGACTGCAGCAAAAGGTTAAGTTTTACTTTTGCCTGATGCAACATCTAGTTTATAAAGAAGGCCTTACCAAAATCAAATTCCATATACAGGACTATAATCAGATGACCTGTTTGTCACAGTTTACTAGAGATGATCCTGTTGGTAACAGTGAACATCTTGCATATTTGGAAAACAACTCTCCAGTGGTAGGAAAAAGAGAATTTTTCTCTCCTAAAGGATTGTCCATGTATACTTTCTAATAACTTCACTGTTGTCAAGATCAGTAACATGTAGCAATCAGAAGAAAAGAGAGCAAGGCAAATAATGAAGTAGATGGCAGGAAGCAGGTCATTGTGAAAGAGGGAATGATTGGCTTAGCCATCTGTGAGTGGACAGGCCACAGAAGATCTAAAATCAGACATAAAAGCCCAACAATGGTCAGTCTTTGGATTTGGGCCACAGCCCAACATCCTATATTATTTATTGGGAACTGATGGAAAGTTGTTCCATACTACTTGCTCCTTAACATCTTAAAAACTTAAATATTCCATCTGTAAGATGAAACATTGTTCAAAGTTCTTCCTAGAAAATGTAATAATTTTTTTTTTGGCCGGTGCTCTAAGAGAGCTCATAAAGAGAAATCAATACTTTGTGTTACCTGTAGATGAGAGGCTAACATAAAACAGCAGGACCTCATGTTAGATGAGATCTTAGGAAGAGCTTGGGAACTCATATGTAGTATCAAGGATCAAACCTAAGTGCAAGGCAGGCACCTTACCCACTGTATCATCTCTCCAGCCCCTAGACTTACCCTTTAAGGAAAATGAAGTCAGCACTCACTGCAAGTGAGAAAGTAAGCTTGTTGGCTGTTAATGCTTTTTGTGACTGGAAAAGTCACTGTATTCACATTCTACTTTCCTTAGAAATATAGGTGGAAAGAATGGCTCATTTAAGGGAAGAATTTAACACCAAGCTGTAACTTGCTAAAAGGTCTCGTATAGAATAAACTCTTTTTTTTTAGAGCCAATAACATTGAAAAGAAAGACAAAATAGGGAAACTTTGATCCATCTTTGCTGTTCTGCAAGGTGAAGAATTTGGTTTACATGATGCATTTTTCAGCTGAAATTTCTTTTTCCTCTTCTCCTGTTCTAACCAACAAAATTAAAAAACAAACAACAGCTTAGATAATTTTAACTTGTTGTATTGGTGGTGCTTGTTTGGGAAGATCTTAGAGATACTAATTTTGTTCCAGGCTACTTTAGAAATACACTTTAAAAGGGCTGGAGCTAGAGCACAGCTGGCAGGGCATTTGCCTTGTATGCAGCCAACATGGGGTTGGTCCCGGGCATCCCATATCTATGGCTCTCTATTAGATCACACTCTGCTTTTACTCAAAAGAAAGCTGTTTCCCAACTTTTTCTTTTTTTTTCCACCAAGCCCTTTGACTTGTAAAAGTCTACATGAATAGGTGCTTTTGTCGCTCATTCTACCCTTAGTTGAATTTGACTACTAAATAGAGGTTTCTGTTTGGCAGGGCCCAGAGATCACAGGTGAGAAGTCACCCAACTCCATGATTCTCTCCTGATGACTGTCTTGGTTTATTAATTCTTTGTGGTTACCCTGCTTCAGACCCACTTATCTGGGGTTAGAAATACCGTGCATAGATTTATTTTACAGTCCCCAAGACTGCTAGGAGTAATTTCTGAGTGCAGCGCCTCAGGTAAGCCCTGAGTGCTGTTGAGTATAGCCCCAAACCAAAATAAAATAAAATAAATAAACTTTAGGCAGAAGGTCAAGCAGGAGCTGTAGTGTGGGCCTTTAATAGGGTGCAAGTCAGGTGTGGAGGTCAATGGAACCAACCCAGTAGGAAGAGGCTCTGCCTCCTGTTTTGGCATAGGCCCAGTGATTCCTGCCAGTGGCAAGCCTTAAGGCTTCACTGCAGATCTACTCAACAAAATAATGCCACTCACAAGAATTCTTCCTCTCACTAAAAGAGAATGAGCAGAGAATAAAGAAAGTAAACTTCAGCCTAATCCCTCAATATCTTCCAGGAGTGATAGCTACAAAGACTCACCCCCAGCACAGCAAGAACACTAAAAGTAAATGTATCTCTGAAACAACACTCTTATGAACAATTTTGTAAATCACAGTGCCTTAGTGAAAAGACATTTTAAAAATACATTTTAAAATATTACTCTGGGACCAGAGAGATTGCAAAGGGATTTAAGTACTTGCCTTTATCTCTCCAAATTTAGTTTGTCCGATGACACAATAATAAATCTTTGCTATGATTATTTAATCCTCAGTATAACCCTGCAGACATGAAATATTTCCTCACTCCCTCCAAATCTCCCATCTACATTTAAAATGTGTAGATGCTGGAGTAAGAAGCTGTTATCTTACAGAAGTGTAGAATTTTGGATCCAAGCAGGTCAGATTCTAAATCCTGGTTTTAGCTCTGTTTATATTTAGCTTTGGGGTGATACCCAATCAGTGCTCAGGGATAACCCCCCCACAGGATTCAGAGGGTCTTATGGGGTGCTGGCGATCACATCCAGATTGACCGTGTGCAAATCAAGCACCTTACCTTCTGTACTATCTCTTCATCCCTTCTATATGTTTTAATGGTGGTGGTGATGGTGTAAATTGTGTCATTGCTGAAAATCACACCCAGGGCCTCGAATATGTTTATCATATGTGCTATGACCAAGCCACACCCACAGCTCAGGAATTTAATTTGTATATATTTTAAGGTGGAGTGACAAAAGTAAATAAAGACCTGATGGGACAAATATAAAATAAATAGTAAGTTGATAGACTCAAACCAAGCATATCAATAATCACGTTAAATTGTCTAGCCCATTTACATTTATCTGAATGATAGAGATTTTTTGAAGAAATAGAAAAATGCCAAACAAAAGTCTACATTATGAGTTTTGTTCCACCATAGTATTTAGCTTAAATTATCTCTGTACTATCCCTACCCCTGTCCTATTGTAGCCTTATTCCTACACACCATATGGCTGTCAGTAAAACATTCCTTTTGACAGGTTTATCATTTTTTGCATAACCATTTAAAATGTCTGCCATAATACTCTTATCCTCTTTTGTCTCTCTCCAAGACTTTATGTTCCATATGGATTGAAGGTCCCAACACATTTATTATACATTTCCTACTTCATACTATGTTGTCACTGAAAAGTAGGCTAAGAAAAAAATCGGGAGGGACCTGAGAAATCACTGTACATTTTGGAAAATAGACAAGGTAATCAGTTAGTTTAATATCAGTATTTTAAATGAAAATATTTATTTCTTTGTGATAATCCACATTGTCATTATTTCTGGTTCATAATATTTCTTATGAACAGGTTCTTATTTTATCTTCCAGAAGGACTGATGATAACACCATATTAGCTTCCAAGCTAATTTTTACCATATTCTGTAACAAAGAATTTAGAAAATGATCCAGAAATAACTATTTCCCTAAGGAGTGTATCAAGATGTCTGTATTCTTGGTTGCCAAGAGGACAGAATTCTCTGTACCTGCATTCTTTACCACATCCTAGATTTTGACTCTGAACAATCTGCTTCCTGAAAAATCAATTGTTCAATTTTCCTTTAACCAAATGAAGTTTTTGCAGTTTCCTGTTTGAAATTTTTACAAATAAAGGGGAAAGTGTGGCCTTTGATAGTCATTTTCTTTCCTCTGAAAAGTAAACTTAAGTGGCACAGTGTAGGCAGAGAACTGCTTCCTTTAATACAGGTTTGGCTTCTAGCCTTTACAATTTCCCAAGCCTGATTTTTTAGACAGTCTTACCCAGACCATGATGAAAACGCACAAAAGATATGTGAATGTCGTCATAGCAAGCAATTCAAATGTTCTTACCAGGCTTTGTAGGGTCTCCCAGTGAGTGACTCAGTTCTTGGCGATCTGGAGCTGCCTGGTATGGAGAAAACAGTGAATCACCCCAGAAACCTCAATGCTTCGAAAACACCCAGTAAGAGAATCATTTTTATCCTCTGATGAAGTAGCCTAAGGGCACGGTTTCATTTAACTTAACCTGAATTATAGGAGAAAGCAGCTAAATGTATTGAGGTCTTGCATCAGAATTGAATGGAATGTTCTTCCTTGGGGCTATCAGTAGCCATGTCTCAACACCTTTTGCTACATTTATTCCTTTCTGCCTCTGAACAAGGTAAGTTAGCCTCCTCTTAAATTAATTATAACCCAGAATATAAAAATATCCTTGTGCTGATTTTTTCCTAGACTTAATTTTTATGCCTAAGAAAGAAAGAAAAAAAAAAAACTATAGGAAGGTATTAATCTACTTAACATTTCTAAGTACATCATCCAAAGGATTTTGTTTTTTTAATCTTACATATGCTCAGCAGAGTTACTGGCAAAAACTGTACATTTTCTTCATTTCATCCTTTCAACATCAAATAGTAGGCAGCAAAAATTGGATCAGACTTCAAAGCCTGCTGTGGGCTCCAAGTCACAGAGAGACGCCTCCATTTCACATATTGAATTTGAGCAGGATATCAAAGTGCTACCAAAGAACCTCGGGTCCTTACTCAGAAAGAGGCTCTAACATCTGTAGAGAGTCGAGTGCACAGACAAATCACCTCAGGGAGCAGCCAGCATTTATTCTCAGCAGCAAATTTCCAGGCTTTTGATTCTCTCTTCGTTGTACCTCCCTATCTCTCTGCTGAACCAAAGTTCTTTAGAAAGCCTGGCTTTTGTCTCAAAGACTTCAAAATATCACTAACAATTTCATGTTGGGATGGCCTGACCATGCAGTCACGGACAGGCTGCATGCCAAGGATTGGGAACATCAGCCACAAGGATTACAGTTTGCTTAGGCTCCAAGATGCCTCCCTACCTTATTTGCACGTCCTGGGAGGTCACAATCCTTTGGAGTGCTCTGAGCTTCGGAACAACTAAAAGTAAAAATAGCAATAATAATTTTTAGAGGGCTTGAAAATTTTTTAAATATTTAAAAGATGTATCAGAATGTATCCTTTAAGCTTCCCTTTGTTTCCCATTCCAGATAAGAGAAGATGTTGGACAAGAAGTGTATCCTACAAATATTGTTCCCATAGCCATAGACAGCCTGGGCATCTCTGAGCCCAGAAACTGACCTATCTGCAAAGGTGTGAGATTCATTTGTTTTTACTTTTCTGCTTTCCCAAACTTGATTGTGAAGCCAAACAAGTTGCTGCTAAGGCTATTCTTTCTATCTAGCACATAACCACATTAACGGTTAAATAACTAAAAGTAGATCTATAGTCAAGCTAGAAAAATAAATGCTGGGTGTACATATTAAAATCACACAAAGTTATATAATAAATTATTTCTCAATGCAAGGGTAATTTTTAATATAACAACTTAAGAGGAATTATGAATTTTTAAAACATTTTGGGCCATGCCCATCACAGGATAGAATCTGGTCAGCTGTGTGCAAAGTGAAGAGCCCTTCTTATATTATAGTTCCTCCCCTTATTATAAATTTCTAAAGTAGGATGATGGGGCAAGGGAAGGTGGAAACAGTGTTTGTTGACCTAATTTAACAAAGAGGCTTAATTAGCAATAATCAGGGCCAGAGAGATAGTCTAGTGTGTAAAGAATTTACCTTGCATGCAGTTGACCCAGCTTCGATCCCTTTTACCCTAAGCCCCTCCAAGAGAGATCTTTGATAACAAGGCAAGAGTAAGACCTGAACACTCTGATCACTATTTTTTGATTTTTTTCGAAAACCCAGAAAACAAGCAAAAGGTAATAATCAGTTAACATATATTAGTATAATAATGCTACATGGAGCAAATTTTGAAAACTCAACTGTGATGTGTTACTAATTTCTCTTAATAAGAATACAGTACATGGGGGGCCTGAGCTGTGGCTCAGCATATGGTGTTTTCTTGCACACGGTTGACCTAGGACGGACCGGGGTTTGATCCCATATGGTCCCCCAAGCCAGGCGCATTTCTGAGCACATAGCCAAGAGTAACCCCTGAGTGTCATCGGGTGTGGCTCCAAACCATAAAAAAAGGGGGGGGGAACAGTGGATGGAAACATGATAATTATAATGCATAATTAAAACAAGAAGCATTCACAGTTCTGTATAGACAGAACATCTACAAGGTGGCTAGACTGACCAGGGGTCAGGGACTCTGTCTTCTCAAGCCTGTGTTTAAGTACTGCCCTATATTCCCCTATCAACCTATATCAACCCTCTCCAAACATATATAAAAGGAGTAAGTGGGGCCAGAGAGATAGCATGGAGGTATTGCATTTGCCTTGCATGCAGAAGGATGGTGGTTCAAATCCCAGCATCCCATATGGTCCTCTGAGCCTGCCAGGAGTAATTTCTGAGTTTAGAGCCAGGAGAAACCCCTGAGCGCTGCCGGTGTGACCAAAAACCAAAAAATAAAAAAAGGGGGGGGGTAAGTTTTTTAATTTTTACAAATACAAAATGACAGGATAAAAATAAATTATTCTAGTCTCTTCGAGTTCTGCAATTCTTTATTTAAATGTCCAAATTTGTGACTGGGCATATGGCTCAAGGGTTAGGTTACACACAAGTCTTGCATATTCAAAGTTCTGCATTTAATTTCTGGAATTGCATGATACTCTGAACACCACCAGCT
Source organism: Suncus etruscus (assembly GCF_024139225.1). Taxonomy (NCBI): domain Eukaryota; kingdom Metazoa; phylum Chordata; class Mammalia; order Eulipotyphla; family Soricidae; genus Suncus; species Suncus etruscus. The sequence goes on from NC_064852.1 coordinate 96,118,153, forward strand.
AGTTATAAAACATCTGGTCCCTGAGCACTATGGACCTTGAGAAGTGAGGGAGAACCCCCTCAAAACACCTGAAAAGTCACTTTCTGGATTTTCTGTGAACAGCTTAAAAACATTTCCTTCAAAATGATCTCGTTATAGTATACTGTAAGCATTAAAAATATATCCATTAAAATATATCATTTCCATATGTGAGAGGAGGGGACTTTATGTGTATATTTGTATGCATTTGGCCCACTGTGAGATGTAAGCTCTATACAGGATTTATTCCATACAATATACTGGAATCTCACCCATTGACTTTCTATAGAGCAATTGTTCAAGAACTATTAGATATGTTAAATGAACAAAAGAATGTTTAGTGGATCCTCTAAATATGGGTCATGTAGATTAGTAGGTATGCTGATTTTAACAGCCAGTTCAATTCATTGGTGTTTGCACAACACTTCATATATAAAAAAAATTGCCTTTATTTTTCCACCCCTAACAAAAGTTCCATAACGGTTTGAGTTGGATGCTTTCATTGTCTCTGATATATTGAAGAAACAGAAGCTCAGAATGGAGACCCCTTCTTGTAGGCATCTGCCCTGATAAAAGCCCCTGAAATGAAACTCAGATCTAAGTCAAATCTGTCTGATGCCTTCAACTGAAACCTAGAGCACAGTGTGCCTGGATGAAAGGCCAAGCAATGGCTAGCCCGTAGTGCCTGCCTGCTAAGGAAGCCCCAGAAATATCTCTGGGCTGCAGCTTGAGGCCAGCTGGCTCTGTCATGCTGGGCTGGCAGCACTAGGTGAAGTCACCATGGTCCAGGAACTAGGTTTCAGCTTTATAGGCTCCAAAATGCCATTTGCCAGTTTATTAAGAGATGATGAGTTGGGAGGGTGGATTGAAATGGGGGAGTGGGGTGGTGCTAAGTTGTACTAAGTTGCACTAACTAAACTCAGAAGAGCCATATTTGAAAAGGAATGCTACTAACTGATTTTTACAGATAATCTTGGAAATTGGATTCTGTATTCTCTTCTTGGATAGAAATAGAAACCTTCTGGCTCTCCAGTCATTAACCCTTACTTCTTATGCAACAGGTTTTTTTTTTTGTGGGGGGGGGGGCTTCCGGTGGAGATCAGAAAGCCTGCTGGACAAATTCTAAAAGAGCTGTAACACTATTTTTTAATTAGATTTGATACCATTTGTAAGACTAGTTGCCTTCTATCACTTATAAGCTACAATACTTTCTGCACAAATTCAGAAACTCATTAGCTCAGGGGTGGCAAACAAGTTTGACACAAAGAGCCAAAATTTTAAACTGTGAGAGTCAGAGAGCCACACCACACAGTGACCTGCCAAAACAGACAAACACTCACACAAAAGCATCTAATTTTAACAATAATTTATTAAACACATATTGCATTTTGCCATTTTGAGCGAGGGTCAAAATCCTGCAGTGATGGTGAGGGTGTGCTGCGTCCTCCACACTGAGAATTCACGGCAAGATGTGACCCAACATGTGCCGCACGGGTCCCCCACTCTCTGGCCCTTGCAGTTATTTCTGAGGGATGGGAGCCGGAGGACGCAGCCTGGGGGCAGGACTCTGTGCTCGGAGATCTCTCCTCAGAGATCCCTCTCTCCTCAGAAGCAGCAGAATAAAATCCAAACTCGGCAAAGAGCCAGAGTAAACTAAATCATGAGAAGAGGCAAAGAGCCGCATTCATTTTGGCCTGGAGCCGCATGTGGCTCGAGAGCCACGTGTTCGCCTCCTCTGCATTAGCTGCTCACACTTGAAGGTAAATTTTTATTTCAAAACTTCTTTTTTTTTTTTTTTTTTTTGTGGTTTTTGGGTCACACCCGGCAGTGCTCAGGGGTTATTCCTGGCTCCAGGCTCAGAAATTGCTCCTGGCAGGCACGGGAGGACCATATATGGGACGCCGGGATTCGAACCGATGACCTCCTGCATGAGAGGCAAACGCCTTACCTCCATGCTATCTCTCCGGCCCCTATTTCAAAACTTCTTTGTGGACGATTTTTATTAGTGTCCCACCTTCTTCGGATTTGGGAATAGTTCTCATTGCAAATTCATTTTTTATGTCTTAAGAGGACTGGAAAATAATAAAATATCTTAAAGGGAACACAAATGAATGTTAAGGACACTCAAAATCAATCCATCTTTTATTAGATAAACAGAAAGCTAAGTTTTCACATTTGTTTTTTGCTCAGTATTACGCCCCAACACAAAGACCAGGGCAGTGGTGCTAGCAGTAAGGCATCTGCCTTGCCAAAGCTAGCCTAGGACGGACTATGGTTTGATCCCCCGGCATTTCTCATTATCAGCACCTTTCCATATGTTTATGTATAATATACACATAAATGTGAATATACATCATTTATATGGCTATATGTTATCCTATGGGTGATCATTATAAGTAATTTAATCGATTATTTTTAGATACTTATTTTAGATATTTATGTTATTTTATAAAAATAGATCATTATATACTCTGTGCATTTAGTTTATGAGTCCAGCCATTTTCTTAGGACAAATGCTATGATAAAGCTTCTGGGTCAAAAGGTGAGCAAAGTTTTGTCTACTTTAAGGTTTTTAAATTATCTGATATATTTCTCCTCTACAAAACAATAAATGTTAGTACTAATATCCCCAAATATTAAGGATCCATATCTATAAATCATAAATTTTTTCAATCGTTTATCTCTTTGGTCAAAAAAGAAGTTGAGCTTGAGAGATAGTACAGCATGCAGGATGTTTGCCTTGCATGCAGCATCCCAGAAGGTTTCCCAAGCCTGCTAGGAGTAATTGCTGAGTGCAGAGAGCCAGGAGTGACCCTGAGCATCCTAGGTGTGGGCCCCTTTACCCCTAAAAAGGGAAGAAATAGTAGTTCTTCATTATTATTTCTAAAGAAGTCAAACATTCTTTCTAAATATCAATATATTATCTGGTGAAAATACAAAAAAAATAGGAGAACAAGAACAAATGATAGCAGTGCAAAATAAGATGCCCATTATTGGAGGGGGGAATAAAAATTAGAAAATATAATCATAGTTTTCATATTATTTTTTATCATTATATTTGCCCACTATATGATAGCTCCAACACCTTGATAACTTTTAAAATTATCTCAAATGAATATCTTTTTTTTTTTTTCTTTTGGTTTTTGGGCCACACCCGGCGGTGCTCAGGGGTTACTCCTGCCTGTCTGCTCAGAAATAGCTCCTGGCAGGCACGGGGGGGACCATATGGGACACCGGGATTCGAACTAACCACCTTTGGTCCTGGATCGGCTGCCTGCAACACAAACACCGCTGTGCTATCTCTCCAGGCCCTCAAATGCATATCTTATACCCCTGGTTAGTATTATGCTTAGTAAAATTAGTAAGCTATTTTTAACTAGGCAGGTATTTGTACTTAGACACACAATTAAGCTTTTGAAAGCTTCTCAAGGATAGATCCATAATGAAGGCTCAGAAAAGAGAAATGCTTCAAAATGTATGCCATTGTTTTAAGTGAGAACTAGAGTTATAGATATGTACTAATTTCCGAAACCCCATTGAGCCCTTTATTTTCATCTCTTTTCTTTTTCTCTACCCAAATATTCCAGATAGTTGCAAGTTCTTGTGTTTGCATTTCTTTTTTTTTTTTTCTCTCTTCTTCCCTATTGTAGGGCAGACAATTGTGTGTTATTGAGGAGTCTAAAACAGGAGCAAAAAGATTTTCTTCAATTGATGAGAATGCTTAATTTATTGAAAAAAAAAGGACATTTGACAGAAAACATTCAGAAAGGATATTTCAGCTTCTGGTTTGCAAATAAGGGAACCTGTTCAAAAATTGCTTTTAGAACTGGGGGCTGAATGGAAGATGCTATGAGAGGAAGAAATGTGGTCCAAAGAAATGCATTTCATGGGCCAAGCTGCTGAATACTTTGCAAAGAACTGGGCTGGATCTTCTCAAGTTCTATTAGTACATACAGGTCCTAACATTATTCTTATGTTGCTGCCAAAACTTGGGATGTTTCAGCACCCAGATCCAACCCCATAGTTGGTGAACACAGAGCCTGTGCTTTCAGACTAAAGGTCATTTTGTTACTGGACTCTTCCAGATAGTCTTGAAGGCCTTGGAGAGATAGTATATAGCCAAACCAGGTTCAGTCATCACACATGGTCCCTTGAGCCCCACCAAGAGTGTGATCTTTAAGCACAAAGCCAGGAGTAAGCCTAAACAAAGCTGGGTGTGGTTACAAACTCAAACAAACAAACAAACAAAAAACAAGAGAGTTACCAGATTTTCCAGCGTATAAGACAACTTTTGAAATGAAAAAACTCGGGGGTTGTCTTATACGCTGAGTATATCCCGAAAAATGTTTCTATATGCCGCTAAATGAGAAGAAGAAGAAGAAGAAGAAGAAGAAGAAGAAGAAGAAGAAGAAGAAGAAGAAGGAGGAGGAGGAGGAGGAGGAGGAGGAGGAGGAGGAGGAGGAGGAGAAATAAATTGGAATTAAAGAGTGTTACAAAATATAGCCTAGTAAAAGAAATTTAAGCGTATTTAAAGGAGAGAAATTATGTTTATTATATACTATATCAATGTAATACTCCTGGCTGTGAACTCAAGGATCACTCCTGGCAGTGTTCAGGAGTCTATGTGGGTGATGGGGACTGAGCTGACGTCTGCTTGCATGCAAGACTAGCACTCTACTTGCTATATTATCTTGCTAGCCCATGAAGTTAATTCTTTGAGAACAAAGGAAAGCTATGTCTCTCATTTCCTTTCCAATCTTCCTCCTCTTTTTCCTCCTCCTCCTGCTCCTCCTCATCTTGTCATAGTTCTCTAGCTGGTTTGTTTTTATATCATAAAATTTAAGAAATATAAAATAAATAACATTTTCACTTTTTATATTTATTGATTGTTAAACCACTCTAACAAAGTAGCTTGTTTGGTATTTCAATTGCTGTTTTTCTGCCAAATTTTCACATTTAGTTTTTCTTTTCTGCTTTAAGTTTCCTTTTCTTTTGTATATACCTTTATTAGTTTAAGGAACTAGTATCATAGATGCTTTTAATTGCCACGAAATGAATTTTCCAACTCAATCTTGCACCACTGCAAGGCTGCTCGGACCGCCTCTCTAACTCAGCCAATCCAAGCAGGCTTTCTATGCATGCAAATTATACAATGTTCTATACCCGAATCTACACTGTCAAAAGCCTGCTCAGATTGGCCAGAGTCAGAGAGGATGTCTAAAATTAAGGGTCGTCTTATACACCGGAAAATACGTAAATTTAAAATACGTAAAAATTATGTTTGGGATCTCCATTAATGATATCTAGAATGACTAACATTTAATTCTAGAAACTTTATCAACAGTCATCTTAAATTAAGTTTTGACTATATATGATGTTGCCTCTCTTATGTCTATAGACTAACATTGATTATACATACTCCTGGACACTAATTGGGGGAATTCTTGAGTGCATTTTTTTTTGTTTTGTTTTTGGGTCACACCTAGAAGTGCTCAGAGGTTCCTCCTGGCTCTATGCTCAGAAATCGCTCCTGGCAGGCTAGGGGGACCTTATGGGATGCTGGGATTCGAACCACTGTCCTTCTGCATGCAAGGCAAATGCGCTACCTCCATGCTATCTCTCCGGCCCCTTGAGTGCATTTTTTAATGAATATGAGAACATATGACACATTTGCAATAAATGCTCCTCAGTGGCCTCCCAGACACTATTCACCCACAAATATTTACTGAACACCTTTACTTTGTCTCCTATTGCTACTGGGAATATAGTAGTGAATAAACTGATTTAAGGTAACTAGAAGAGAAAGCAGACAGTAAATAAAAAACAAAGTAAATCTGTTAGCACATTAAATAGAAATAAGTGTCTATGAAGAAATTAAAACAGAGAAGGGTCATAGAAAACGTTGGAGACAGGGTCTGATTGAGTGGTTTTAGAAGAGAATATCTAAATAAATCTTTAAATAAATTAAAAAATAGGAATTGCTATCTTTGAGCACATTTTCAATTAAAGGATCCTAAAGGTAAAAAACAATAGCTATATGTTACAGCACATATATCACTCCAGCCCAGCATTTGGGCTAGTACTGTCAGGTAAAATCCAGGCAACCTGAAAAATTTTAATTTCAAGTAAATACTGAACAACTTTAAAAATCTAAACATTTAAGTTAAGGCCTAAGTGATAGTATAGCAGGTAGGGCATTTGCCTTGCATACAACTGACTGGATTTCAATTCCTGTCACTCCATATATTCTTCGAGCCAAGCTTCCAAGTCTGCCATGAGTAAGCCAGACACTACCAGCTGTAGTACAGAAACCACAAAAATTTTAATTTATAGGGCATAATTATAATAAAAATTTTTATAGAACATTAAAATTCTATGGGTAGCCTATATATTATTTGTTAAATTTTGTGACTTGAGGTGAGAGAGATAGTACAGGGGTTATGGTGCTTATTTTGCACACAGCCAAACCTACATATAGAACCCTGATGCTCAATACCACATATAGATTCCTGAGCCCTTCCAGAAGTGATCTTTGAGCAAGCCATGTATAAGCCAGCAGGACCACCCATCATGCCCAATCCAAACAAAAATAATATATGGCAACTCTAATTTGGTCAATCAACACTTATGCTTCTTCATCAGCAAAATATAAGTAAAAATATATCAAACTGGGGCAAAGGATTACATTTATTTTTTTCAGACAGAACAAAATAAAACAGGTAATAAAATTTTTATAAGGACTAAATTAAGAGGCATATACTTGACCAGAAATTTAAAAAATACAGACGTAACAAGGTGATATACTAATGGTTTATAGTTGTGTACTTTTGCAAGACAAACCCCTGAACCAGCACATTTAGGCTTGTGAGAATGGGAAATGGAGAGGTTTGCCTCATAATCTCTCTCTCTTTTTTTGTGGGACCACAAAGTAACTTGCTAGTTGGACTATTTTTGAATTATGGTTGTCGTAGCACTTTAGAGACTTCATTAGGTCAGATATGGCCTTGAGGCATTGTTCAAGCGACCATGTGGGGTTGAGTCTGAACTTGGGACTCCAGCAAGCTCAGGGGAGAGAGCTCCTCAGATCTGTCTCTCCAATTCCAGCCTTCTTATTCTTTTGTTGGGGGGGGGGGGAGTTGGGGGGTGTTTGGGTCACACCTGGTGTCGCTCAGGAGTTACTCCTAGATCTGCACTCCAAAGTCACTTCTAGTAGGCTCTGGGGACCATATGAGATGTCAGATTTGAACCAGGGTCCTTCCTGTGTTGGCTGCATACAAGGCAAATGCCTTAACTCTGTGCTATTGTTCTGGCCCTGAGCCTTCTTATTCTTTAGTTAAGGTGGACAGTTTTTACCACCCTGCTTTCTGGTTTATAAATGTTTTCCTTTTTCTTTTTAAAAATTTATTACTTTTTATCCTATTGGCTTTTCTTATCATTAAAATTATTTTTGTTTTAGGGCCACACTTGACAGTGCTCAGGGTTTATTCTTGACTGAGCTCAATGATCACTCCTGACAATATTCAAGGGACCAAACTGGTGCTGTTTGCTATATGCAAAGCAAGTGCCTTACCCTATATTATCTCCCTGGTTTTTTAAGATTGAATTCAGGGGCTGGAGAGATAGCATGAAGGTAGGGCATTTGCCTTGCATGCAGAAGGACGGTGGTTTGAATCCTGGCATCCCATAGGGACTCCCATGCCTGCCAGGGCGATTTCTGAGTGTAGAGCCAGGAGTAACCCCTGAGGGCTGCTGGGTGTGACCCAAAAACCAAAAACAAACAAAAAAAATTGAATTCAGCTCTAAATTCTTCTGGTCAATTTGAAGTTTATTAAAAGCAAGGACATTCTTTTACATGTCTAAATTACAATGTCTAAAGTCAGAAATTAACATTAACATAATACTAATAACCAATATATAGATTGCTTCCGATTTTGCCAATTTTCCAATGACATTACTTTAAAAAGATAAAGGGTTGCATTGTCATGTTCTTTAAATCCCTTTAATCTGGAAAAGCTCCTCAATCCTCCTCTGTAGCTCATTTTGAAACCCACAAATCAGTTATTTTGGATGAGATCCCTGTTTGATTTGCCTGTTGGTTCTTTGTGATTAAACTCAGGTTATGTACATTTGGCAGGAAATTCATAGAAATGAGCATTCTTAGTGCATCCTATCAGTAGGTACATTCTATCAGTCTGTCTAATTCCTGGTGATGCTAGCTTGCATCTTGGTTAAAATACCACCTGCCAGGCTTCCCTGCTCTCCTTTTGTAATTAGCATTTTATGGAGATTTATTCTCAGACTCTGCAAAAAGCTCGCTACTCCTGAAACTTGCATCTCTTCATTTCAGTATCCGCTGTATCAATGATTATTTAAGGAGTTTCTATCTGGAGGTTTTCTGTTTTTACCACTCATATGCATTTACTATTTCACATTTTATTGTAAGAAAAAGACTTTCCTTCTCCCCACTTCTCTTCCTTCCTTCATTCTTTAATACATTTTATCTTCAGTACCTTTTATCTTTTTATTATCATGATTTACTTTGATACTCATGTTGTCTTCAATTTGGCACTGGCTTCACCAGAGTTGAGAGTAACAGAAAATAGAATTGCTAAGAATTATATAAAGAAAGGTGGGTTCCTCCGTGAGAACAGGAACAACTTGCCTGTGACTGTTCATGTCTGATGTGCTGCTACTTACTTTGTGTCTGTTCTCTCATTTCCCTTTCATGAACAGGTAAAATAGGTCATTTTTATGTTGTTTAATTTCCCACAGAAAGACAAAGAGGTGGAGGTTCTGAAAAAATAATCTCATAATAAGCTTATCTTTACTAATAGTAAGTACAGTGGGTCCCAGGGCTTCTACTCAATCACTCTGGTATGGTGATCTTCAGGAAAGCATAGTAGCAAAAGATGCAGGAGCAGTGACAGGAGACATGTGTTGTCTTCAGTTCCCATATTATTTAGTATGTTCAAGGATAAAAATATTGAGTAAGAAAGATGCTCAGACTCCAAGTTAGAAATCAGAAAAGCTTATTGGAAAACAAAAGAGAAAGAAATTCTTCATGAAGGTGGGTGGGGGTATTAAGTTAAATATGGCTCATTTTGTGGGGGTGATTTTATAGGAAAACTGGGTCTTTGTGTTACTTGTCAAGTGATAAAAATATTACAAAGAATGCAAGAATTAGTTCACAGTGGTCTGGCTGGTTTAGGTCTTCTGGGTTTTCTACTTGACAATTTGCCTTGGGTGTTGTATATTATCTTAGTTGCTGGTGAAGCTAAATTCTGGAGTAGAATTTATGGTTTTAGGGAATTGCTAAGTTTTACTCCTCAGGAAGAGCCCAGAATTTTGCAGAATGAAAGTGTGGAATGAAAACAGCTAAAATGGAGTTGCTCATAGCAGCTAGCAAGGGAAAACCGAGGCTTCCTTTTTCATAAAACTGCATGTCTCCTGAGAGTACCTGGACATTTGTTTCAGAGTCTATGGAGTGATTGGAACCAGTATTTTCACCTCTGGGGTGTCTAGAAGCAAGTCCATTTTCACTTCAGAACTTCCCTAATCTCTGTTGTAGAAACGTCCAACCTTAACTGAAACCCAAATAAGGAGAACATGGAGGAAGAACTCTTCAGTGCCAGGGTCTGCTGACACTGATCTAGACAGGCTTGAGTTGGCCAAATCACTTAGGGATGCATTTACAGGAATCAAAACTGAGAATACCACATTCAGGAAGAGATGATAAAAACTAAGCAAGCAGGAGAATAGGGATTGAAAAAACATCCACTAGCCAGTTAATTCTAGATCTCCAGTGAAGGCTGTGGCCTTGCCTTCCCCAGTGTTTAATTTAACAAATCCTTCTTCCTGCAAATCTTACCACTGCCTCTATCTACCTCATTCCACTGCCCATTTAATACCGAATTCAGAATCGACCAAAAGATGCTGAGGTGATGAAGTATGAAGCACTTTAGAGAAACTAATAGAAGCAACTGCCCACCTTAAAGAGAAAGCTCAACTGGATCCAAGAAGAATACTTACTTTCAGAAGAGAAAAAAAAGTTATCATGGTGCTTCTTGTCTGTCAGTAAATTCATTAAGCACAGAGAGAGATACCTCAAGCTGGTATTGGTCGCTCAGTTAATCTGACTCCCACCACTCCAGAATTGCCATGTGGTTCTCAGGATGAACAGCTGCCAAGCAGAACCCCTCAGATTAACCCATGGGTGGTGTTGAACCACTTCCCATTAAGATATTTGCAAAGCAAACAAAAAATGATAGCTCCACTCTGAGTGCTGGGCTCTGGCCAGCTCTGGCTGTTCTTGTTGACACAAAGAGCTCTCCAGGGAAGTCTGAGCCAGAGCATGGCAGACCACTCCTGTCCGCATCCCAGACTGTGTTGATCTTCGGCCATTAGAAACTGGGTATTGGGGACTGTTTATTATCTAATTTCCCAAACACAGCAATCGTTATGGCTCTGTTTCACCAGGGCTCTCTCCATTGCTCTGTCTTTCTGACCCACCTCATTCAGATGAAAAGATAAACTCCTAGCCCCAACCCCTGTTTGGTCTCCTCATCAAGAAGACAAGTTTGAGAAGCTATTAAAGATGCACATGGAGTGTGTCAACAGTTTCTGTGGCAAATGCATGCAAGGTTCCTTCTTAATTTAAAGTGACTGGGGCAATGCTAGAGGGAAATTAAGGGGCATATTTGAGTCCTACCAGCAGGATATAAAATGCATTTAATTTACAAAATAAATTTGGAACTTAAATCGTAATATCTTCCTCTTTGAACCCAAGGATGATGAAATAAATAAAGCAAATGAAGCTATGGAATTGTGCAAAATTAATCTCTAGAACTATATAATCCAGGTTGCTTAAAATGTTGGTAATGAAACACTTTCAGACAGTATTCATCACAGAAAATTTGTTTCCAGCAATATTCTCAACTTGAGCAATCTTTCTCTTCTCAATTTTTTTCTTTTAACATAGGTTTAATATGCTCAAAAAAGAAAAATACTAACAAAAACAACCCTCTATTCTAAGCCTGATAGAGCTAAGATTTGAATAAGGATACAAGCATCAGAGATATAAGACATGTGCTAAATTTCTAGACTTCTCTGCAGCCACAAATGGGGAATACAGAAAAAAGATAAGGAATGATGCAATAATTAAACAACTTACAAGATTTTTTTTTTTTTTTTTTTTTGGTTTTTGGTTTTTGGGCCACACTGGTGATGCTCAGGGATTACTCCTGGCTATGTGCTCAGATTGCTCCTGGCTTAGGTGACTGTATGGGATGCTGGGAGATCATCCTAGGTTAGAGTGTAAAAGTAAATGTCTTACCGCTTGGTCCACCACCCTGGCCCCAATTTGCAAGACTTTTATGTTATTAAAAATATCTTTTATTTATTAACAACCAGAACTTTAGGACAAAGGCAGACAATCAAGTGAGCAAGTGAGCTAAGGAGAGACTGAAATTTCTGACCAGACGAGTGGTCAGAAATTTCTTTATTAGAAAAAGTAAAGACATTAGATACCCTGTCTCCATCAAACAAAAAAATATTTTTTCTTTTTCTTTTCTTTTCTTTTCTTTCTTTTTTTTTTTTTTTTTTAAGAATTAAAGAGGAGAGCCATCTTAAAGTACTGGAAGAGCAACTTTGTAATCTTGAACACAACCTTTATTTTTAGATAGCATTTATCCAAATAAAATTAATTGTGTCTCAATTCAAGCTTTTTGTCAAAAATGTATGCTTTATACAGAAACAATGAACCCAATCTTGCAGATAAACTTTGCGGAGATAAGACCCATCATTTTCTGTTAGTAGCATTTGTTGATAGCAAATATCTTTGAGGGTATATTAAGTATAGTTCTTAGCAACTAACCTTTAAATGAAAATATTAACCATTGACTGCTACCTTTTAATAACAATTTCTAGAGAAGGCAAATAAGTAAGCTTTTTACTAAGCCTCTCTTTATATTTCAATTAGAAATACCAGAACAAAGGGTTATGTCTGGATCATACTACAGGGTTTGTGTGATGCTATCCTAATATTGGCTACCTTCAAGATATGTTAGGCATTTTAAAAATAGGTGTTTATGCCAAAGTACCCAAGTTGTTTCTGGAGATAATTCATCTTTGTCTGAGGTAAGAGGCATACAAACACTGCCTTCAGGTTTGGATCTAATGCGAGGAGGGAAGTGGTCAGAGAATCCAAGTCAAACACATGTTTTATCATCATTTCTACTTCCATTCTCCAAGTGTGGTTGCTACAATTAACTTTTATATTTAGATACTAACCACAGACAACTGCCTGTTAATAAATAAATTTATAAAGAAGGCAAATAATTAAGCATTGTCCTGAACCTATCTTTATTTTTCAGTAAGAAAATTAGATCCAGGGACCAGAGCGATAGCTCAGTGATAGGGCGTTTGCCTAGCATGCAACTGACCTAGGACGGACCTGGGTTTGATCCCCGGGTGTCACACATGGTCCACCGAGCCAGGAGTAATTTCTAAGTACATAACCAGGAGTAACCCCTGAGTATGGGTTTGGCCCACCCTCCCCAAAAAGTAGATCTATTTATTAAAAAAAACCCACAAAGTTGTGTTAACAGCACATATCTTCACTTAGATGGTTTCATTGCTAGCTTTTTGCAAAAGTCAGTTTCATGCTTTATAAGTTGAGGAAGAAGTAAATTAAACTTTTGACATAACAGAAATAAATTTTGAAGGGGAATATATTCATTCATATGTGCTTTAATTATTTTTATTCATATATATTTATAAATACATATAAATATATATAACCAAGGATTCTAAACTTGGTGAGTCATATGGAAATGAGTGAGAATAATTTCAACCCTAGGGTTTATTGTTTCATGCAGAATATAATAATAATTCTAGTTTTAAAAACATGCTTTTGGAAGCCAGAGAGATAGCACAGTGGTAGGGCATTTGCCTTGCATGTAGCCAACCCAGGACACACAGTGGTTCAATTCCCGGCATCCCATATGGTCCCCGGTGCCTGCCAAGAGCAACTTCTGAGTACAGAGCCAGGAGTAACTCCTGAGCACCTCCCACTGTGACCCAAAAACTAAAAAATGATTTCGGCTGCAACTATCGGTGCTCAGGGTTCACTCCAGGCTCTATGCTCGCGGTTATTTCAGCATTTGGGGTACCATATGTGATGTTGGGAATTGAACCTTTTAAGACAATTGAGTCTTGTATAATAAGACAAGCACCTTAATCCCTGTATTATCTCTCCAGATCTCAGTGCTAACAGTTTTGCAGTCTTATTACATCCTGGGTATTATAAATAGTTTTAGAATAGAATTTTAATAGTACTTAAATATTTTAAATATTCTAAATAGTATTCTAAATATTTTCTGTGTTTTACTCTCACAATGACCACATTGTAGGCTCCATTATTAGGAATACAATTCACTTGTCCCAGACTCTTGAGCCAGCTGGACACAGACCCTAATTTGGAAAGGAATAGTCATCCTCATGACTCTGTTTCTTGAACTGTTTTCTCTACCTACATGGTAGCCCTGAATATAGCTAGCAAAAATTGAATTTAGATACTGGTAAGACAGGCTGTGAATTGAGCAAGTCGGGGAGGAGGTTTTGAAGGAAGATCATGTACTCAATTCCAGTAGATAAAAGTTGGCTACTCCAATTTCTGAAATAATCATCAGAAATCAGATTTGTTTTGTGAAACTTACTTTTGTGTTTTGAGAAAAAGAGAAATTTCAAAAATTATTGTACAAAATGCATCCGCAGACCCTATTGTTCCAATGCATATGGGAACACATCTTTCGGCTTATGGAACACGGTTCAATATTGGGTGCAGCTGTTTAGGCTGTTGTATTTTGTGGCCCATAAGCCCATAGATTCCTATAGTTATTCTCACTGCACCAGCCACTTCCTTTTCTTTCAGCCTTCTTCCCACTGGACATCTCAGCTCCTTATGTGCTGAGCCCATACCCTTCATTGGTCTGCTCCATTTCTCTTCCTGGGGTGCTCTTCTCCTGACCTTCTTTTGTTAAGACCACATGGGAGGTGCCATATGAATATAACCTCAGAGGACTATAAAATATCAACAAATAAAAAAAGAGCTGGCAAGAGAATTCTATTAAGGAGGGATAGCATGAATAGATAGACTGAACTATAAAAACAAAAGACATGTTGAAAACTACCAAGCAGCTCCAAATATTTTCCAAGAGGCCTCTGTCCCTTGGAATCTCGACCTATAAAGAGAGCTCTGATTGCTGACATTCTTGACATCCACAATTCTTCTAAAAGAGTCTTGTGCTTAAGGATCAATGGTGATTTAAAGTTTGTTGAAATTGTTCAGATAAATATTTATGTACAACCATAAGCAAATTCACAAGGAAAAATATAATTCAAAACAGATTTCCCCTTGAAGCTTTTTTTCAGTTAGTGATAAGGTTTCTGGCTTCAAAAAACATTTTGAAAATAAATATGACCAATTAATATTTTTAAAATCAAGACAGCTTAAGAAGACTCTAGCAGCCAAGCAAGCTTTGAAAGTTATGTTTCAGGGCATGACAGTGAAGTCCATGGCAGTTGTGGTGTCTAAGGCCAGCCTCTGATTTATCCTAAGATAGGAGTAAGAAATAAAAGAAAATAAAACTTGGTATCCAAGTTTAAGTAGAGCGTTATTTAAAATCTTTAATGTATGGGAACCTTTGACTTTTTTAGTATATTATTTTGAGCTAATCTAGAAAAATTTTGACCCTTTATAGAGGTTAAGTATACAGGAATATTTTAAATACTACTACTTGTGAGTACTATTGCTTTATCAGCATAGTTAACAACTGGCCCTCATTCTGTATAGAGAATTTAATAATTGTGCGTCTAGATTATTTTTGTTTTTGTTTTGTGAGTGGGGGCTCTACACATGCAAAACAAGTGTGACTGGAATTGTTCTAGTTTCTTTGTATAAATTATCTTCTATTCTCATGATGATTCCTTTAGCAACTTAGTATACTAAGGTTCAGAAATATGAAGAAATTTACTCCAAGTTTAACAATTAGTAAGTAAGTAGCTAAAATTTCAACCCAGGTCTGTCAACAAATCCTACACTATTTCTCCTATGAGATGGCCCTTACAATGTTTTCAACCTCATAGGCACTTCATAAAAGAAGGAAGGCCACCATTCCTCTCACTATACTCTATGTTACTGGCTGTCTTTCCTGTTGTGCTCTATTCTTACTAAGTCCTATGCTTAGTGCATCAACTTTGCATTTGGTCTAGTGATAGGAGATTTGCAAGAGGGCCACAAAACATTCAGGGAGCAAAATGAAAGTGGGAAGGAAAATTGTTCAGGGACTTAAAAATAGAGAAAAGGAAATTATCTCCCTGCCCAGATACGTACAGAAAAGTTTTGTTTCATCTTAACTCTGCCACGTAGTTCTGTCATGACCCCCCATGGTGTGTGTGTGTGTGTGTGTGTGTGTGTGTGTGTGTGTGTGTGTGTGTGTGTGTGTAAATATGTGGCAATCTGTATTTCACAGCCCACAGGAAAATCTGGCCTACAGTCAGCCCTGGCTGGGAAGCTTCTTCTCTGGCTCATAATCTCTGAGGTCAGCCCAACTGGCTTCCAGCCTCTGAGCCACCAGGATGACACAAGGGAGAAATATGTGTGCATTTTTCTGTTCCTGAGATGCCAGCTCAGCTTTGCTGAAGGCTCTGTTGCTTGCTGACTCTTCGGTGAGGAAGGCGGGCACTGGGAAGTCCCTTCTGGGAGGCACATTACAGGCTGCAGGGTGAAACATCTGCAGTTTCAATATCCTTCTCCTGCTTTCCTTCCAGGGGCTTCTTTTTAACACAACAACAGATTGAACAAAGAATGTGCTAAAGAATGACAAATAAAAGCCCTGCTAGAGAGCTCTGCCATATGCAGGCCAAATTAAATTAAGGGCATAATCCTCACTATTGATTTATCAGCATTAAAATGAAGGATTACGCTCATGGGAACAAAGCCCCACAACATAAAGGACCTTTTCGTTTGTATCAGGGAACTTACACTGTTACGGTTCACGTAGAAAAGTTTACCACCAGGCACCCCACCAGCACTCATTTGTGCTTCTGACATTAGGCTCCATCCTCCCAGGCCTTGCCATATTATTTACTAAAGGGGGCATCTCTCCCATTTGCCTTCTCCACAAGAATTTGAGAGAGAATTGGAGAATTTGAAGAATGGGTAATGGGGGTGTTTTTTGGGGGGTGGTTGTTTTGTTTTGTGGTGTGATGACTCTCACTTTGGTGGTTGTTGCAATGAGTCTTTTCCACATACAGAGGTAAAATTCCCCTGAAATTCCCCAGTATTGCAAACATAATAATTCAATTAAAATAGGAAAAATAGAAAAATTAAATCAATTCTTTATGTAGATAAAGATCATAATTCCATTCCCATAATTCCTGAAAGCTTCTTAGTAAAGTTGAAACTCCACTGAACCCAGGAAACTGTGCTCTATCTTTCTGTCTTAATAATCAGAATATTATATAACAAAATGTGTTAAATAATATGGGTTAGGGTGGGGTGAGGGAATTTAGTACTAGAATGTTTCTACCAATCTTGGGTGATAATTTTATACCAATCAAGGTTTATTCTTTATCAAACTGTTATGTAAGATGTCTGCAGTGAAAATTCTCAAGAGCAGAGAGGAGAAGCTCCACATGGCTGGAAGTAGAACCTATGGAGGCAATAGAAGGCACCAATAAAGGAGTCTGGGGGTAACTCAGTGGCGAAGCCACCTGCTATGCCAGTGTGAAGCTGGTGAAGCTGGAAGTCAGTTCCTCGCACTGTCCCACATGCCTGCATATGATCCTAGTGGCTCTGCTGTTGGCAGTTCCCAGCACCACAACCTCTTCTACAGACTTATGTCACCCCTTGGCAAATACTCAAGTATGGGATCACCCATCTAAATGTGTACAATCTCTAGTCATTGCAGCAACAGCAAAAGAGAAGAGAAAGAAAATTTTAAAAGAGAATAATATTTTTTTAATAAAATGAGCCTCTTTCTGGCTTGCCTTGATGCAGCTGGCTTAGGTTAATCCCTAACACTACATATGATCCCCTGAGCCACACTAGGAATGATCCCAGAGACAGAACCAGGAATAAGTTCTGAACATTGATGAGTATGGCCCTAAAACCAAAAACTGAAAAAAAATAAAGAAAAGAAAATGACTTTTAAAAAATATAAGGGGCTGGAGAGATAGTACAGTGGATAGAGCACTTGCCTTGTATGTGGCCAACCCAGTGCCGGTTCAACTCCTAGCACTCCGTAAATTCCCTTGAGTCCTGCCAGGAGTGATACATAAGCAATGAAGCAGGAGTAAGCCATGAGCATTGCTAAGTGTGGTCCAAAAGAAAAAAAAATTTAATTACAGACTAAAAGTATGTTCTCCGGAATCAGCTCTATGTTAAAATCCTGCTTCTCTCACTTTACTAAGTAACACTGGCAAGTAGCTTGTGATTTTTAAGTGCTAGAAATTATATATTGTACACCTCTCCTGGAGACTTATGAGGATTAAATAGAATAATGCATGTAAAACATCAGGCACCATGCCCAGGAAGTTGTTAATGATTATCAGATGTTAGTTGTTATTATTTGTTGGAAACAGGAGATCTGGATTCACACTCAGCCTGCCAGTTATTCCCTACATGATACTGGCTCCAGATGAGCTGACTCTGTGATGTCTGCAATGCCAACCCAAATGATGGTGTGACAATTGCCCTCAGATAACTGGGTAATATTTGGCATCAGAGTAAATGATGGGTGGATCTCAGCAAAGACCATAACATGCCCCTGTTAATCTTATTCTCAACAATACTTCTCACCAGGTCTTCCCTATACATTCTTCCCTCTAAATTAGCCTTATTCCATCTCTCCTTGGTTGATTCCTTCTGCCACTCTTTTCCTCTCTGCCAGCTCTCTCCTCAAGCAGCTAAAAATGCCAAGGCTTACTGTTTCAGACTCCTCTTCTGCAAACTCTTGCCAATGAGGTTTGAGGGGCTCATCTAGGCTTCTGGGAAAGGTTTTCCTCCTGGTGAATGGAGAGAGACTATGAGGAGATCTTTTTGCCATCCACATCTTGTTGCTGTCTTGGACATGACCAAGTGATGTAGTGATACTTAGGTATTGTTTCAGTCACCTGGCGACTATAAGTAAAAGATAACTGACATGCAGAGCAGAGCCAATAAAAAAGGAAGAAGATGATGTCTTTGATGATGTCCTTGACTGAGTCCTTAACCTTGTGTCTCAGACCTCTTGCCCTGAGATAACTCTTCAGTCATTCTACACATCCTGCCCTTCTCTGGAACTTCCATCCTTGCAGCCTCTCTGATTTGATTGACAAAGCATAGAGGCGACCCGCAAGTATAAGGGGAGAAATGGTACTCCAGTCTCCTGACACACTTTCTGATTTAGGATCTGTTGCTTCTACCATCTAAAGATTGAAGAGGAAAAAAATTTCTCTTGTAAAAATTTGAGTCAGGAAGAGGAACCTGGGAAATCAGTCTGGGAAATATATTAAATTTAAATTCTTTTAAATTTATTGAAAATAGGAAAAAAGAAGAATCAGTCCTCATTTTGAAAGGCTGACTTGCTGACACACAGTAAACCAAAATTCATGATATGTGTGACAAGTGTGTGATATGAAGACAAATAAACCAAAGTTTGTCTTATTTGGGTCCAAGACCCAGTGGAGGAGCTAATTCTGACCAGTGTCACAGTTTATACGATAATATGAATAAACTCAGCACCAAATATTGTTTAGCTATTTTCTTAAAGTAGCAATACTTCCCATTTGATTGTTTTTTGTTTTGTTTTGTTTTGTATAGGCCATATCTAGTAGTCATCAGTGGCCATATCTTACTCTGTACATGGAGGTAGCAGGTTACTTCTCATGATGCTCAGGGGACTGTGGAGTGCTGGGGATTAAACCCAGAGCTTTCACATGTCCTCATTACATGCTATCTTCCTGGCCTCCAATATCAAGACTTTCTTGTTTTGTTTTATTGTTTTTGAGCCACACCCATTGACGCTCAGGGGTTACTCTTGGCTATGCGCTCAGAAATCGCTCCTGGCTTGGGGGACCATATGAGACTCTGGGGGATTAAACTGCGGTCCGTCCTAAACTAGCGCTTGCAAGGCAATGCCTTACAGCTTGCACCACCTCTTCGGCCCCAAGACTTTCTTTATGAAAAAAACAAAACAAAACAGTGAATTTATTTAAATTTAAGATATAAATTGATAGATAAGAGTCAGGACTGTCTTGGACCAGTAGTGAATTAATGTCTCCAGTGAGGAAAGGGATAGAATGAGGTATCTTTTTTTTTTTTTTTTTTTGGTTTTTGGGCCACACCCGGCAGTGCTCAGAGGTTACTCCTGCTGTCTGCTCAGAAATAGCTCCTGGCAGGCATGGGGACCATATGGGACACCGGGATTCGAACCAACCACCTTTGGTCCTGGATCGGCTGCTTGCAAGGCAAACACTGCTGTGCTATCTCTCCGGGCCCAGGATGAGGTATCTTATGGGAATGAATGGCAGAGAGATGAGAAGCAGAAGTAGAATGACCACTAGAAGAGCATGTAAGGAGGTGAGTAACTTTAGAGATGAGTCTGGAGGGAGAGAAACTAAAGGAAGTGAAGGAAAGGCCTAGAATAGCTGACTGAGAAGTTACAGCCTCTTTTGATCTTATTATTTTTATTACTATTTTGGTCTTCTCTAATTGAGAAGTTATTAAGTTCTTTGAAAAGTCAACATATGCTTTAGGACAATTGATCAGGTGTTAGAAATTAAAGTTGACCTGTGAAATGGTAAGAGAGAAGGGGAGGGAGGAAGAGGAAAAGAGAGAGGGAAGGGAGAGAAAGAGGAAGGGAGATGAAGAAAGGACATAATGGAGTAGGAAGGATGCTAAGAAAATGATTTACTTCTATGTGATATGAGAGGGAGGTTATCCAAAACTTTCATCAGGTTTGAAGCCAAGTCATACAGGAGAATTTGGGCTTCAAAAAGGAGAAGAGCAATATGGAGGAGGTGCTTTAGATTAGACTGCTCTGTGGAGTCCTGGGGTCTAATCAGGAATGTTTCCCAGTAGATGCATATGAGTGCTCAAAACAAATTTCTGAGAACCATCTCACAGAGCTGAGAGTGTCCCCCTAGGTGAAAAGTAAAAAAAGAAGAGTTAAGAGAGAGGAAATTGGAGAGCAGGAATGGAAAAAGGAGAATGAAGGAGGAAAGGGAGAAGAGAGGAAAGTGGAGAGAATGGAGTCAATGAAGAAAGAGATTGAAGATCTCTTGGAGGAAAAGCTGAGACCTGCAGTTCCACAATAAATTATGGAAGAACGTAGTTGGAGAAAGGCAAGGTCTGTGAACTGAAATCATCCGGTCTGATGAAAAGGAAGCTCTAGTGACTGGAAGCTGAATCTCTCATGATGCTTTTAGTGGTTTTTGTGGGCACAGATCAGATTTCAGGATTAAAGAGGGGAGGGAAGAGGTGATGAGAAAATGAGTTAGTTGGCCTGGGTGACTCAGAGTCTCACTCTCAGGGAAGGCCTGGAGGGAGGAATCCGATGCAGGGAGTAGCCAGTGCCAGGATGAGGAGGACTAGAAGACTTTTGAGAATGAATCACTGAGAGAAAAAACAGCAGAAGATGATTATAAGTGAATCTAAGGAGGAGGGAAGAAGCATAAATGTGATGAGCCACATGGTCCTAATATTCTGAATAAAGCTAGTTATCTGCTGAAGTTGAGGGCAGACAGGCAGGGGCTGAAGCTGGGATAGAATGGGCTCACTGATCTATCTGCCCAAGGTCAAATAAGGACAAATGTTAGCTCTCACCAGCACCTAAATCTTCTACTTCAATGACTGAG
Source organism: Suncus etruscus (assembly GCF_024139225.1). Taxonomy (NCBI): domain Eukaryota; kingdom Metazoa; phylum Chordata; class Mammalia; order Eulipotyphla; family Soricidae; genus Suncus; species Suncus etruscus. The sequence goes on from NC_064852.1 coordinate 96,139,069, forward strand.
TCAAATTCTACTGCAGCATCAGAAGTTCTAAAGTTTATTATTGCTAAGATGATGGTTCTGTTCTATTCCTTCAAGTGCTTTTGGCAGGCTCAACTATTGAAGGAAGAGGTTTTGTAAGGTAGGCCAACAAAAAGTAGGCAGGTAATAAGAATTTAATTGGTCAGGTCTCAGAAATGTTCACAAGAAGTCTAAAAACTAATATTATTTTTATAACAAATTATTATAATCACTCAATTTCCAGGTTAAGATGTGGCAAAGAGTTTCCTAGTGACCTGTTTCTCTGACTCCTGCAGTATACACTTACTGTGTGTTTCTCTACAACTGAATTGGGGGAAGAAACATAAATTTCATCCTAGTTACTTTCCCTTTGCCAAGATCTGCTATCTAGTGTAGTTGTCATCTCTTCTTGGCCACATTTTTAGTCAGGTTTTGAAAACTGATTCTAAGATTAATGTGGGTTGACCATGAAAAGGAACTTCTAGAAGAGTAGTTCTAGAACTTCTAAATTTCTATACATTCCTTAAGAGGAAGTTCTTGAGTCTTTAGTGCTAGATGGTGTGCCCTGGACTAGTCTGACTTAATGTGACCTGAGCCTAAAGAGTAGAGTCACCTTTCTCTGCATCTCAGCTATATATTGACAATAACTAATTGTGGTTCTTCATCAAATCGTCCCTATCCATTTTGAGTTATTTCTTAACTGAAAGGTGGATACATCTCTTGTGTATCCATAAACCCATGTTTTTTTAAACTTAGGAATGTTGCCTCTTAGGATGGAATCTTTGTTGAGCAGGTCATATGGTGCCTTGCTGAAAGGGTACAGCCTCCCTGGTGTCTACTCACTAGCTCACTAGATGCCATTAGTATAATTCCTACTCCTACAGGACAGCCAGGTCTTGCCAAAGGTCTTAGAGGACTGGGGTTGGGAAAGAGGAAAAAGAGCAAAACTGCCTCAATTGAGCAGCATTTTTTTCAGTATTGCAAACCCCAGTGCCAAAAAGAAAAAAGGGGAGAGAAAAGAGACACAGAGAGAAAAGTGTCTGCCATATATGCAGACTGGGGGTGAGGGAAGGTAATTGGAGAAATTGGTGACAGGAAATGAACACTGGTAAAGGAATGGGTCAAATATTGGATGGCTGAATCTTGATGATAACCAACTTTATCTGTATCTCATGGAAAAATTAAAAAAATTAAAAGAAGTATTTTTTTATCTTAATGTATGTTTTTGTTTGTTTTATTTTTGTTTGTTCTGGGGACACACTGGCACTGCTCAGGGGTTAATCCTGGCTCTGCACTCAGCCTGCTCTACTCCTGGCAGACTCAGAAGACTATATGGTATAATGGGGATCAAACCCTGATCAGCTGAGTCAAGGAAAATGTCCAACCTCCATGCTATTTCTCCAGCCCCAACTAAATGTGCATTTTATCATAAAGAAAACTCCCAAAACAGACTCGTGTGCAGGTTACTTTGTAGAATAAAAGACATTTGCTCACAGGACAACTACCTCTGATATGGAAAAATCTAAAGGAAAACACATTTGGTTCCCTTCTCACTAACACAGTATTTTTCAACCTTTTCTTCACTGGCCTCCTTCCAACCTTGTTTTCTTTCTATGGACCCCCTAGCCCTATTGTTGTTGTTGTTGTTGTTGTTTTGTTTTGTTTTCTGGGACTATACCTGTTGATGCAGGGATTACTTCCTGACTCTACATTTAGGAATCACTCCTGGTGGTGCCCTGGAAGCCATATGGGATCAAATCTTGGTGGGCCACATTCAAGGCAAGCGCCTTACTTGCTTACTTATCGTTTATCACTTACTTACTTATTTACTTATCACGCTGGCTCCTGTCCAACTCATTGTTGACCCCTAGTTTCATGGTGTCCCCATCCCATTTATGCAAATTTTTTACCTGTAACCTTTTCGGAATATCCCAAGGGCTCACAGGGAGACTAGAGGGCCCATAGTTAATAACTATTCCTTTAACTCACCAAAATAAAAGTGTAGTAAATACTTCTGTGTTCTTACCCACTGACACAGCCTCTAATTTTAAGATTGAGAAAGGTGATGGTTAAGACTCACTGATTTTTCTTGGGGATGGCAGGACAGTTGCTTGAAGTCCCTGCATGACTTTTGCTGGTATCGGCTCGAAGACTGGTTTTATGATGTTTGGATTCCTTCAGAACTGAGAAAAACAACAAACACAAATTTAGGAGACTAGGGATAGAGCCAGCCATAGGTGGGGCTGCTTCAGCTAATCTGCACCCAGCCCTTCCCTCCCTGTCCTCCTTCTGCCACTCCACCTCCTGCATCCTTTTTTTTTTTTTTTTTTTGGTTTTTAGGCCACACCTGGTGGTGTCAGGGGTTACTCCTGGCTGTCTGCTCAGAAATAGCTCCTGGCAGGCACAGGGGACCATATGGGACACTGGGATTCGAACCAACCACCTTTGGTCCTGGATCAGCTGCTTGCAAGGCAAAGGCCGCTGTGCTATCTCTCCGGGCCCACCTCCTGCATCCTTAACTAAGTACTCCAAGAACCAGTTATCGCAGGTCTCATCTGGTGTTAGACCGCAGTCAGCAAATCAGATAAAATCACTCACACTTATAAGAAGACAAGCTACCTCCTCTGGCCTAGATACTGGTGAAGAGTATAAATCAAGCACAAACTGATATGTGGTAGGAATCATTGTGCATAGGCAATTTCTTCATTTCTCTGCTGGGATCAAAGAGTTTCGCAAAAGCAAGGGTGAAAGCTATGATTCTGCCTTTCTGGGACTTTGGCAGCCATGACTAATCAGTCACACCCTCTTTTCCATTCAATCCTAATCTAACTTCCAGTTCCTCTTCAACACAATGTTTCAACAGTGGTGCTCAAAGTATTGCCCCAACCTCGTCCCTTTGCAGGATTTGATTTTTTTTTTTTTAGTGTTCTTTAAAAACTTTTATTTTATTATGATTTGGGGTTATACTTGGAGATGCTCAGTGGTTATTCCTGGATCTACATTCAGGAATTACTCCTGGTGGTGTTGGGGACCATATCGGATGCTGGGGATTGATCCTGGGTGGACCCCATGCAAGGGAAGTACCCTTGCCAATGAACTATCTCTCTCCTCCCTGGATTAGCTTTTTTTAAATTTCACTTTATTTAATCAACTTGGTTTACCAAGTTGTTCATAAGACAGTTCTTTTGGTTATTCTATGTTCCAATCAATTCCAGTCACACCAGTGTGACCTTCCCCCTACCATTATTACCCCCAGTCCCCCCAAACCCAAGCCTGGTCCCTTCACAGGTGCAAAATAACTTTAAATTGCATATTACAAGTAAATGACTCATAGAATTATCAAAAAATATTCCATTAAAAGAAAATTTGTGAAAATTGATGTGTATATATATATATATATATATATATATATATCACCATGGAGTCATAAAATCATTGTTTGGGAGTTGGGTAAGCTGTTTTGTTGGTAGTTGGCATTCTGTGTTTTTTGTTTAGTTGGCTTTTATTTTACCTTCCCATCTAATTTGATATGTCCTACTGGGCTGCCAGTATTAGAAGTGTCCTTTGCATTTGTGTAAACCAGTAACCTAGCAGTTCAACTTCATTTTTTCACAATTCATTTCTGCAGAGACACCAAACTGATGAAAATTCCAGGTACACTGGTTTGGGGACTGAAAACCTTGGGGTCTTCTCAGAGTGGAGGTGGGAAGCCTCTCTCCACAATCCCCAACAGCCACACCCACATCTCATAGCCACATGCATATAGGTTACCAGCCCACAATATATTTTGAGAACACATCACATGAAGCATCAACATAATATCAACTTAAATTCTTGAGCCTCACCCTCAATTGAAGGAATCATCAAGCTGAGGAGTAGAGTAAAGGGTGCTGACAATATTTTTTTTGTTTTTTGTTTTTTGGGCCACACCCATTGACTCCTGGCTATGCGCTCAGAAATCGCTTCTGGCTTGGGGGACCATATGGGACGCTGAGGGATCGAATCATGGTCAGTCTTAGGTCAGGTGCGTGCAAGGCAAACTCCCTACCACTGTGTCACTGCTCTGGCCATACAATATGTATTTTTTTATTTCTTTTTATTGCAAGATGTATTTTTAATAAGCCTTCATAGTGGTGTTTGAGAGACACTATTCCAGGCCATTGTTTCTTGGTTGTCTGTATATTGGAAATAACCAGGGAGATGTTAAATATCCTTGAGTCCTACATCTAGAAATTCTAAAATTATTATTAGGTGGAATTGGCATAAATTTTCTTTTTTTTTTTCTATCTTTTTTTTTTTGTGTGTGTGTGGAGGCACACCCAGCAGTGTTCAAGGGCTTATTCCTGACCCTGAGTTCAGGGATCACCATATGTGGTGCCATGGATTGAATTGAATTTGCTGCATGCAGAGCAAGTGCCTTAACCCTTGTGATGCCTAACTGGCCCTTACATCAGCTTTTTTTGAAAGCTCTACAGACCGTTTAATGTACAACCTGGGCTGAGAATCATAGAAATAATAAGGATACTCTGTACATTTGCTATTTACTACACATTGTAGAAGATGCATTAAATGTTTTAAATGTTAATGTTTCAATGATAGAAATAGAACATGATAAGAGACAGTAAAGGATATCAGACTGCTTCTCTGTCATCTGTTCTATGAGGAGTATTCTGTGTGATTCTATGTGATTACTTTAGTTAAATTGACATACATATCCTTATGTAGAAAATAGGTAATTTTTTAAGGTTTTGGTAGCAGATAAAGCCATATTTTGTAACAATAATAAGGAGAGAAAAAAGAAAAATCATTGCTATTAACACCAAAAGGATAAAGAATAAAATTTAAATGGAATATTTATTATATTTTATTTATTACAGTCCCCACAAAACATTATTATCAAACTATGAAGCAATAATATTAAAAGATGTGGGTAAGCAGAAGTGAGAAAAACAAATGCAACCTTTTATAATTTCATAAACTGATCTCACTACTCCTTCTCTCTTCATCTCTCCCTCCTGAAACATTGATATAAGCTCACTTGGTAAGTATCTTAAAAACAAGAACTAACAGAAAAAGAAAAAGGAGGAGCTCACTTCAAGAACAAATATGTTTTCTTTTTTTATTTTGCTTATGTTTTGTTGGTTTGATAGCCACACCTAGAGGTGCTCAGACTTATTCCTAATTCTATGTTCATGGATCTCTCCTGGCAGTGAGGGGGACCATATATGGTGCCTGGGATTGAACCCTTTTGCAAAGTAATTGATCCACTCTGTACTACCTTTCTGGCACACCTGTCTCTTTATTAGGGCAAAAAATCAACATAAATAATTCTGAATGTAGGCTAGTTTAGAAATACCTAAAGCTATTCTCTTGTGATCAAAGGTCAAATGTTATTGTCCATTTGGAAAACTGAGCCAGCTTTTCTCTGCACCTATTTTGAAAGTCAGTGTATAAAGAAGCAAAAGCAGTATAACCACTGTTCAGAGAGGATAAAGCACAAGGAAAGTAAGAGAAGACAACTAAATAATCTCTGGCTTGTACTCTTTTGGAGGAAGGTGCCATGTCTACCACACAGACATCAACATCTTGACATTAAATCCTTCTTCCTTTCCCTGGGTATACACTCAAATTTCATAGAAGTTCTGTTCATATAACTCAAGCAAAAACTTATTCTATCTTTCTTATTTACTCTAGTCATCAAAATATTGATTGGGGGGAGGTTATTTGAAGTATAAAAACCAAACAGAAGTGCACAGAATATTCTTTTCTCCTTTTGGGGTGAGTAAGTTGGGGATTAGTTGAATCATTCCCAGAGTGCTTGGAGTTGACCTGTGTCTCTTCCGCAGGGCTGGCCAAGTGGTACTAGGGATTGAATAAGAGTTGGCCTCATTCAAGGAAAGTGCTTTAACTCCTATGCTCTCTAGCCCCAGAATATTCTTTTTTGGGTTTTGGGTCAGACCCAGTGGCGCTCAGGGGTTACTCAGAAATTGCTCCTGCTCAGCACGAGGGCCTATATGGGATGCCGGGCTTCGAACTACTCCATCCTGGATCGACTGCATGCAAGGCAAATGCCCTGCTGCTTTGCCATCTCTCCAGCTCCAAGCCCCCAGAATATTCTTTTTTTTTTTTTTTTTTGGTTTTTGGGTCACACCCGGCGGTGCTACTCCTGGCTGTCTGCTCAGAAATAGCTCCTGGCAGGCACGGGGGACCATATGGGACACCGGGATTCGAACCAACCACCTTTGGTCCTGGATCGGCTGCTTGCAAGGCAAACGCCGCTGTGCTATCTCTCCGGGCCCGCCCAGAATATTCTTAATACAAATCAAATAAAGCTATTCCTTTATTCTCCAGTTTTTTTTATTTTTTGAGAGATAGAGAAAATTTGAGTCCTGGGGAAGAAATAAACTTAAATGAAGATGCAATCATGTTGCATAGTTAAAACTGATGTGTTATCTATTGTTTATAGCTTAATTCTAAACCATTGAGTTTGAAGCAAAATTTATAATTATTAAATATTTTTGTATCCTGGTACCACTGGAACTACCTGGCATCCTTCAGTAAACTGCTAAATGTGGAAGTTGGAAAAATGGAAATAAGAAAAACAGAAAAGGAAAAAATAAGGTATCTCATTCTAAGTAAATATGTCTGAGTAAAGAAATGAACCCAGAAAAATGGCTAAAAAAGTAAAAAGGTTGGGGCTGGAGCAATAGCACAGTGGTAGAGCGCTTGCCTTACAAGTGGCAGATCCAGGACAGACCTGGTTTGATCCCAGGCTTCCCATATGGTCCCCCTAGCCAGGAGCAGTTTCTGAGTGCATAGCCAGAAGTAATTCTTGAGCATCACCGGGTGTGCCTCCCCCGCAAAAAAATATAAAAAAAAAAGTGAAAAAGTGAACTTACAAAGCAGAAACATTAGACAAAATATAATACCCAAAGCATATTGGAGAGAGAAGCACATAATTGAAGTTTTTCAGATATTCACCCCTTTCCACAAGAAGCATCTTTGAACCTGTAAATTTAATGGAATAAAGCAATCCTGGAAGGAACTTCTCTGGACAAGTCAAACCTTGTCAAATCAGGCTAAGCTCAAAAGACCATTTGTATTTCCCAGGAAAATTGAGCCAGTTCTTCAATGGACTGTTTTGAAATAGAAAGAAAAGGCATTTATCTGTTTAAAAATGGGAGGACAAGACAAAAGGGAACACCACTGTAGATGCTACAAATACCTTTGGTTCTGTCCAGATAACAAAAATATATAAGGTAAGGCAAACGGGGTAGGAAGTGTGGAATTGTGGTAAGCCAGAGAATCCACACTTTACCTAAAGAAAGACTTTGGAGGTTAAAGTCTTGGCTTTTGATTTTTTATTTTGCCTTAAAAAAAAACACAACAACAATCACCACTCAAATACATATGTGTGTTGACTACAACAGGACTTACTTGTAACTTGTACTGGGGGAAAGTCTGTGGATTGGTAACAACACAATATTCTTTTTTTGAAAATGAAGTATTTCATGGAGAAAAGATTAATGCAAAGGGTAAGGCACTTGCTTTTTTTTAATATATATAATTTTTTTTGTTTTTTTTTTGGGGGGGGGGGTCACACCTGGCAGCGCTCAGGGGTTACTCCTGACTCTAAGCTCAGAAATCGCTCCTGGCAGGCTCAGGGGACCATATGGGATGTTGGGATTTGAACCACCATCCTTTTGCATGCAAGGCAAACACCTTACCTCCATGGTATCTTTTCAGCACCTGGCACTAGCTTTTTAAGTGGCCAACTCTGACGTTTTCCTCAATACCATATATGCTCTCCCAATGAACACTAGAAATGAATCCTGAACATAGAGTTAGAATTGGCCCTGAGCAATGCCGAGTCTGGCTGAAAGACCACTTCATTTTCCAAAAGAAAGAAAACATGTCTCTTCTTTCCATATCTAACTCTTATCAAGTTCAAGAAACACAGCTGATGAGACTGAAGAGAAAGTACAGCAGACAGGTCACTTGCCTTGCACAAAATCGATTCAGTCCAATCCCTGGCACCCTACAGGGTCCCCAAGCCTATCAGGAGTGATCTCTGAGCACAGAGCTAGAAGTAAGCCCTGATTTGGGGAGTAGCTGAAAAACTGGAAAACGGAACAAAACAAAATAAATTAAAAAACCCACAGCTGTTCCCTGGGTTTCTCCATCTTCACCCTTTCTCCAAATTCCTATGCTTTTTGCTCTGAGACAGAACTTATGTTCTATATTTTCTTGAATCCTAGGCTGGGGAGATGTTTTAGAAGAGCTGAAAGTGCGGAGAGAGAAACTAACTGCAGATTCAGTGCTTTAATCTAGGGCATTTCTTACTTCCAATTGAAAACTAGTATTATTTTAAAAACTGTAATTGTGGATCGAGGTGATGGTTCAAAGACTGAACACAAGATTAGCATGTGGGAACCTGTTGGTTCTAGGCCTGGAATCATATGTTCCCTTAAGCACTGCCAGTAGAGACCCACAAGTAACCCAATGAGCTGGGAGTAGGTATTATATACCACTTTAAGCACCACTAATTTTTTTGTATGGCACAAAAAACTACAAATAAAAAAATCATACTTTCAAAAAGCACTGTATGACTTCTCACTCAAGAAAGGAAGGGACTTTCTTTTTTTTTTTTTTTTTTTTTTTTTTGTTTTTGGGCCACACCCGGCGGTGCTCAGGGTTACTTTTAGCTGTCTGCTCAGAAATAGCTCCTGGCAGGCACGGGGGACCATATGGGATATCGGGATTCGAACCAACCACCTTAGGTCCTGGATTGTCTGCTTGCAAGGCAAACACCGCTGTGCTATCTCTCCGGGCCCAGAAGGGACTTTCAAACTACAAAAGATGAAAAAAAAAATTTAGGGAGTGTTGGATAATATTGGGACACATCTACCAGTATTCAGGGACTATTCCTGTCTCTGTGCTTAGGAGTAAATTCTGAAGGCACTTAGGGGCCCAGATGTGGTTCTAGAGATTCCTACCAGGGTTATGCATGGACAGCATAGCTGCATGCAATGTAGCTTTACCTACTACACAATTATCTGCATTTTAGAAGATTATATTTAAAAATCATTTTAGTCCAATTCTATTATTTTATAAAAATGTAATTGATGAAGGGATTAGATCAGAAACCTATTTTAGTTTCTTATATCTTCTTTGCTCTCTATTCCTCTCAATCTGACATTATGTAGTAACATCAGGATTGTAGAAGAATCTCCCTGAGTTGTTAAGCCTTTACAAAACTTAAAGCAAATCTGATTAACATGTCCAAGTTGACTCCCAATAGATGGGCTTAGGGGGGTCAGTTGTTGACAACAGTTGGGGGACGGTTGTTGAGAACTGCAGCTGACTAGTCTCTCCTGAATGAAGAGTACAACAGCTGCAAAGGACATGAGCTCTCCCTATCCTTTCCCTTCTGTGAAATCACTTTTCAAAAATCCCTTCAAGGATGCCTTGAATTTAATTATTTCTGGCCTGTAGAAAAAAATACGAGTGGTAGGCAAAGGGTCTGTATCTGGTAATGATTTCTAGTTCTTAAATCTTGGCTGAAATATCCCCAAATAAAGGACTACCCTCCACAAACTTTTATAAACCCCAACTTAACAGTCTCTGGGCTCACTGTAATTATGAATCTGAGAATTTCTTCTGCTCTGAGTCTGTGGAGGTGTGGATCACTGCTTTCATCTGACAGTGCCCTGTGGAATGAAGTGAAGGAAGAATTTCTAGCACTAAGTTCCCATATTTACACAAATTGGGTAATGTTGCCCGGCTAGATAAAGATCCATTTTTTTTATAGATGAAGTCTCTGGGGGTAATGCCTCTCATCTCTTCTAGTGCTTGGAAAGAACATAACTGGAGGGTGGAGAGTTCTGGCAGGGTTCCCTTCTTGCTAATAAGTTTAATTAATTAATTAATTAATAAGGTAATTTGGACTCCTGATTGGACAGTTAGATGGCGCTCCACTGCCTTTTCGATTCTACCTCCAGGAAAATCAAGAGGGGTGAAGTTTTCTCCCTTGCTCACATTTCTGCCCCTCACTCAAACTTTTCCCTTATATTTGTCTTTTGACATAACAATTGATCACTGTGTTGACAACAAATGACACAGTCCCAGGAATGATAGGGAACTGACTTTTTGGTTGAGAGCATCTAATCACAGCTTTTCACCATTCATAAAGTTGAAATCTTAGTGAATCCTAGATCACATGAATAGACACAAACTTTGCTACTGCAACAGCCAATGGGTAGTGTGGGAAAAAAATACCAAAAAGACTTCCCAATCTGTCTTTCTTCTACCATTCTCCAAGAACCTCAAGAGCATGATAGATCAAAGATGTTTCAAGAGTTACAATATCTGGAAAGGGAGACTTTCCAAAAGAATCCTTGGCTTTAGAAGAAAAGAAAGAACATGTTTAGATAGGTCTCCGTCAGCCACCAGAACAGAAGATGGCTTACCGCTATCTGGGTTATTCTTTTTTGGGGAGGGAGGCAACGGCACACCCAGTGACACTCAAGGGTACTCCTGGCTATGTGCTCAGAAATTGCTCCTGGCAGGCTGGGGGTAGCATATGGGACACTGGTGATCAAACCGAGGTCCGTTCTGGATCAGCCAAGTACAAGGTAAGTAAATGCCCTACCATTACTCTTTCACTCCCACCCCTATCTGGGTTATTCAAGCAAAGTTCAACATAGGTTACAGGCTCAAGAGAAAGTTTTTACTACTCCCTTATCTACCTAAAAGGACAGTTTTACAACTGTCTCCAGAATAGCCTATCTGAAAACCCTACCTCTCTGTCAGGTAGACAGACCTGTAATTATAGGTTATATCTACCCCTTTTATCACAAGTCCTCTCCTCTCTCCTTGAAGTTCCAGGCTGCTAGTTAATTCCTCAAATTAGGATAAATGCCTCTTCTGGACAAGATTTCCTTTAGAATTTACATTCTGTAGATTTTTCATATATATGGAATTAAGTATGTTCTTTCCCAATAATCTGGCTGGTATTAATTTGACTGCTCAGCTAGAATGGATTGGGGAGATAGGGGATAATTTTCCCTCAGCTCCTACAATTCTATGCAGGTAGCACAATGCCCCCACCCCCAGGCATTGGTCTTTCCACTTTGCAGGGGTTGGTAACTTCCATTCACGCCCATTCCCTCTCTCTCAGGCCTGGACCCTATTTCCTCTCCTTTTGTTCCTCCCCCTGACTCCTCTGTCTCTAATTTGCCATCAGTACTTTCAGGTATGCCATACTAGAGATTTGGGGAGCTCTGAATTTATTCTATTATTTCCTTGAATTTTTTTTCCCCCTCTATTCTTTCCTCTTTTTCTTACAGGTTTTACCAGTGGCTGAAGAGATTATGCAGGGGTTATCTTCCATGTGGCTGACCTGATTTGATCACAGGACTGCATAATCCTTTGTGCACTGCTAAAAATGATGCCAAGCACAGAGCCAAAAATAGCCATGAAGCACTACCAGGTATAACCCAAATCCAAATAATAATAATAATAATAATAATAATAATAAAAATAAAAATAATGATGTCTACCTAGAACCTCAAATGTGATGTGATTCTTACTTGCAAATAGGATCTCTATAGGTATATTTTAAATACTTATGAAACTTAAAAATAATTATATCCATAGAGACAGTGAGAATATATGTGACATAGAAGCTGATAGTGGAGTGATGGAATGAGGAGTCAGCAAGCTAAGGAATGACCCGGAGTGCCAGAAACTAGAAGAGAAACAAGGAAAAGTCTGCCTTTTCAAGCCTTCAAGAGAGTTCAAATCTTCCCCCACATCTTTCTTCTGAGCTTCCTGATCATGAAAATAAATTTGTTTTTTTTTTAATACTATAGAAGGTTATGATAGCTTTAGAGATGAGTCTAAGCAAGTGTTGATGTATGTTAAGAGTTGAAGTATGAGAAAGGAAGGAAAGAGGTCAGATATAATTAATGAGCCTGATTTAGATAGATAGCAAAAAAAGTTAGGAAAATATCCAAGATTTTTTCTTTTGTGGGGGAGGGAGGGTTTGTTTGGTCCATACCTGACTATTCTCAGGTCTTACTTTTGGCTCAATGCTCAGGGACAGCACTCTTGACAGTGCTTGAGGAACCATAGAGTTGCCAAGGATTGAACCCAGGTTGGCTTATGCAAGGCAATCTCTTTCCCAACAGTTCTATCTCTCTGGCTCCAGAATTTTTCTTTAGTAAGCACCAATGTGCAGATTATGATGTTCCATGCATTTTTCCAATCCTTTTATAAAAAAAAAATAACTTTCAATCTTCATTGTACCTCTAAAAGACAGACTGTTTTTTTCTTCTGTTCTTGTTTTTGCACCATACCTGTGCTCAGGGTTTACTCCTGGCTCTGCACTCAGAAATTGCTCCTGGAAAGCTCAGGGAACCATATGGCATGCCAAGGATTGATCCCAGGTCTGTCCCAGGTCAGTTGCATGCAAGGCAAATGCCCTACTGCTGTGCTATCACTTCAAGCCCTAAAAGGCAGACTTCTATCATTCCTATTCCAAAGATAGAAAACTGAGGCACAGAGATCTATACCTGAGTCATACAGCTGGAGAATGTCAGAACCAGGTTGGAAGCCAACTAGTTTTTCTCCTGAAGTTTAAATTCATAAATTTAACAGGAGTCAGCCCCATTTATTTATACACTTAAAATCATGAATTTCCATTCCTCCAAGGTTTCCTTTACAAATAGAAGTAAAAATTTAAGCTCCTTTTCTTTCATATAAAGGTGCCTCTGAGGGTCTTAAAGTGAGCTGTGTCAGTGGACAAACCCGGCCTGGTTTCCAGCAGGGACACTGTCTGGGTTGATTTCCCAGTTAGTGATCCAGACTGGGTAAGCTTTGCTGCCCTCATAATGGAGCTGGCAAAGGGCATCCATTTATACCTGGCAGCGAAGGCGCATACAGATGAGACACAGAAGCCCCCAACTCCTCCTAACTGACGCTGGCCAATGAATGTCACAAGGACCCAGTGTACACGGCTGCTGGCTGACTGGACAGCTGGTCAGCAGCCCTCGTATCAAACTATAAAGCAGCCAGTTTGTGGGAGGTCCAACGGGCATTGCCACCAAAGTAGCCCTGAGAAAAATCAAACTCTTTTCCTCAAGAAAAGACTCTCATGGAAGCATTTTTCTTCGACAACTGTATCAGAATCCCTGGTCTCCATCTGCACCACACAGAACACATCTAGTAATTTTAGGCCTGTGCGAGCATTTTCATCTTTGATTCTCCAGTTCCTAATTCCAGTCATTATCCCAGTCAAAGTTTGAGTTCAAAGAAAGTCTTGTCTGGTAATTGCTTTCTCTCACTCAGAGGCTTAGGAGGGAGGCTTTCTTTCCTTATCCTAGAGCTCAGCTCTGCCTTTCCTTGTGTGTCCTGGAAGATAGGCATAATGGAGAATCACCCCAGCCTTTCTAGCATCCAAGAGACACGTGCTCTTTTCTCCTAGTTCCACATGAGGATTTTCTTTTGTTCTTGTCAACGCTATCCTGCTTGCTCCCAGAAAGAAAGGGAGTTTTACTTGTTGGCTTCTAGTAGTGACTGGTGAGACTTCTTTTTATTTGGGGGGAAGGGGAACACCCGGTGCTGCTCAGGGGTTACTCCTGGCTATGTGCTCAGAAATCGCTCCTGGCTTGGGGGACCATATGGGACGCCGGTGATCCAACCAAGGTCCGTCCGAGGTTAGCGCTTGCAAGGCAGATGCCCTATAGTTTGCACCATCGTTCCACTCCCTGAAGGAACTTCTTAAGTCATCTTTTTAAGCTTAGGGCAGAGGCCAGATCCATTTAAGATTGTCTTCCACTTAAAAATATAACTTACTATTTTTAGAAAAGTTTTAAGCTCCCTGCTCCCATGCATGCCAAGGTTCTTGTATCACCCACAACTACCCTAGGGCCTAAAGTGACCCCCTGCCGCAGCTGAGAAGCTGGAGAAGTTGGTGATTTAGCTTCCGCTTCTTCTCTCTGACCATTCTGTGCATGTAGCTATTGTAAGGTGCCCAGTCTATTCCCACAGCCCTAAAATTCTTGGTGCTCTAGGCATTCATCCTTCTTTTTGAAACTGGCAACTACTGAACCTCTCATTATCTCTGTTGTTTGACTTTTACTAGCATGTCAGAGACTTAGCATATTCAGTAGGTAGCCTTTTTCTATTGGTTTCTTTCACTTTGCAATTAGCATTTAAGATTTAGTCACAAATTCTAGTGACTTGATAAGTAATTTCTTGCTATCACTGAATATTGATTCATTATCTAGAGGCACCACAGTTCATTGATACATTCACTTATCAAAGAACACCATGGCTGCAAATTTTGATAGTTGTTAATAAAGTTGCTTTACATATTTGTATGCAAGGTTTTTAAGTGGGGAGAGGATGTTCTTCTTAGTGATGCTAAGGTCCCAAGACCTCTCCTGGCAATGACCTTGCTGATCCTGACATCTGGTATATGATGCCTGGAGTTAGAGACATCAAGCTGCTTCAGTGCTACAATTTCGAGGCCACTAGAGTCACCCCAGTAGTACGCAGAAGCACCAGGACTATATTTGGTTGTGCTTGGGAAACCATGTGGTACAAAAGATGAAACTCAGAGCCAAGTGGACCCAAGGCTTTGAGTTATTTTTCCCTAGCCCTAGAGTAAAGATTTTTATGTGAACATAAATTTCAATTCCTTTGGTTAATTGCTGAGTGACATGATTACTGGATTATATGGCTATAATATGTTTAGAAACTGCCAAACTATCTTCCAACTACTGTACCATTTTTGCAGGTCCACCAGTGATGTGAGAATGTTTGTGTTACTGTTTCCTCATGAGCTGGTACTAATGCTATATGCTATATTTTTTTCTTGTTGATGGAGAGGTGGGGCAAAGTTTGGGCTACACCTGGCAATGTTTAAGAGCTATTCATAACTCTGTGCTCAGACAACCCTGGGGGAATTGCATGCAGTGCTGGGAAAGAACCGGATTGCCACATGCAATGCAAGTGCTTGACCTTCTATGCTATTTCTCTGTATAATATTTCATATTTCACTAATTTATTAAGTATGTAGTTTATATAATTGTTGTTTTAATTTGCATTTTCCCATAACCTATAGTATGGAACATTAAACTATCATGTGAAATTTTTTGTAATATATTTGAGCTCGTCTACAAAATACTTAGTAGAGTATTCAGGATGTCCTGATTGGCCAGGATGTTTAGAAAACGGGAAAAAGAAAAGAGATCATAAGTTAGGCAGTCTGAATTGCCGGGATGCTAATGTTCCTACTTAATGTTCTAAGCCAATGGCCATAATAGGAAAACTGAACTTTGTAGAAACTGTAAATTGCTATGCAAAAGCAGAGTATTGGGAAATCCATAAGGAAAGCAATTACTATCTCTAGAACCATTCTGTCTCATTTTCTGTCTGATTTCCTATAATGTAAAGTTCTTTTCTATAAATTTATCTAAAAGTATACCATTCTGAATATTTACAGCAGCTTTATTCAAAATCACCAGAATCTGGAAACCAATGTTCTTTAGCTGACAATGGACAAAACTGTAATATACCTACACAATGAAATCCTGCTCAGCAGTGAAAAAGAACATACTCTAATGAATGACAATAGTGGTGATGCTCAGAAACTTTGTCTTAAGAAATCCATACTCTACAACTAATTTATATGACTTTGGAAAAAAATTAGCAGAGGTCAGATAACAAAAAGTACAGGTTATAGGACAAAAAGGGGGGCAAGAGAAAACATTCTGGGTGTTTTGTCTAATTTTATCAAACTGTTTTGCTATCTGTAAACTCTACTTAATCAATCTTACCTTAAAAATGCTGTGAAAAAAATTTTAAGATACAATTTTCTTCTCCTTAAACAGTTCCAGGAGAACAGGATCCAATGCTTCCATTGTGCAGTGAGAATCTGTTGGGGGGAGGCCTGACTGTTGACAAGGGATCTTTCACAACCGTTTGCATCATTGACTATAGCTTGTTTTGACACTAAGTACTTGGCTCAGAGTCTATGAAATTAGCAGGATCTGGTTGCTTGTACATCTCAGCCGTCACAACTTTATTGACGAGAATGGCTACCAGCTGTCACCTCTGCCTCTGCCTCTGAGTTTGGTGATTCAGACTTCGAGGCTACGGCAAATCAAGCTGAGATCTTGAGATGGCTCTCCGTGTTGGGGTTTGAACTCCTGGCCAAATGGCTGCTGCTCAACTGTTCTGCTGCCAATCGCCCGTCACTATGGGTTAAACCTGAGAGGCACACCAAGATCTTCCAAGTCTTGACATCTGAAAAGTGACTTATTCTGCACCCCAGCAGGCAGCAAATCTGGGTGATATTTGACTCCTGGGTTTTAGAATTTCTGACCTTGTGGAAGGAGAGATGTTCTTTTGTAGAAAACATTTGCAGCGAGTGGGGAAATGGTGCCTATAGTATGCCACTTGCATCTTAACAATTTTGAGGTCATTGAAAAAAATTTCTAGTAAATCGATCATATTTTTGCTATAATGGAGCACAGTTCTTCACAAAAACAAAGTCACCTGAAATCTTTCTTATGGTCCGATTGTATTTGAATTTTACACACACAACACACTCACATGTACACACACAAATAAAATGTAAGTTCGAGCTTGGGAAAATGCTATCTTTAAAAATACTTTGGCAGTTGACAGATAGTGCATTTCTCTGAAAGTGAAATAATTTAATCATTTTTGATGCTATATCTTCATTAAGAAAAATATTTAGTAGACCAATTTATTTCCTAGAGAATTTGATTTTAGGACAGGAACAGAAGATGAAAAATAAAATCTATTTGCTGTATGCTGGTACCTTACAGTATGCTTTGCATCTCCTAAATTTTTTCACCAAAGAATCTTAAAAATTGGCTCTAATGAGTCCAGTTTTATGGCTATAGAAAACTAGGCTCAGCTAAGTAATTTTTCTATATGACAGATTATGTGATAAACAGTGATATAGCTTTTATTTAAAGTTTATTGTTTTTGGAGCCAGAAAGATAGTACAGAGGCTAAAGTGCTTATTATGCATGAGAACAAGGCTAGCCAAGCTGAAGACACCCCTGGTGTCTCATAGGGCCCTCAAACACTAAACTCTGAGAACCACTGGGAAAGGCCTTCAAACTATAAATAAACAAAAATATAACCTTTAGTCACCACACTTTTGAATCCATATTCTGAAGTTCAATATAAAGTTTATATTGGAAAAAATGAATCCAAATGAATGATTGACTCTGGAATCCCCCTGCAATTTCAATCATGAGTTTTAATGGTGATAATGGCACATTATACACATTTCTTTGACATGTAATGGTGACCTTAGGCACAAATACATGTGAAGCCTTCTTTGGCCTGGTGGTTTCCTTACTGTGCTTTGGTGATTAGGGTGCTTGGCTTGCATATGACCAACCTGGATTTGAGCTCCATTTATGATCCTTCAAATGTGGCCCCCATCTCTAATAATGTTTCCTGAACTCAAAATCTGGAGTAATCCCTGAGCATAGCTAAATGTGGCCCAAAATCCAGGGGGAAAAAACACTAGTCAAAGAAATCATAGATAAAAAATCTTCCACAGTTAATCACTCAGAGATAAGATTCTTCCAAGAGGTGAAGGGTGCTATCAAAAATAGACTCAAATAGAAAAATTTCAAGACTTAATGTACTTAGACTGACAAAAAGTAAAGAGAGACAATATTGAAAGCAACAAGATTAAAGAAGGAACTTATATCAAAGGAACTCCCCAACGAATATTAGATCTATAAAATGAGACTCTACAGACCAGAAAAAGAATAATAGGGCATAGTTAAAACAAAACAAAACCTCAAAAGAACCCTAATTCTTTATCAAGAATAATATTTCTATAATATTATCATTCAGATTTGAAGGAAAGATGCAAAGCTTCTGGATAAAGTACAGTTTAGAAAGTCCATAGCTTTGTAACCAATTTTACAAAAAATATTAGCATTTATTTACAAGATACCCTATATAGTATCCCAAGCCACACAAGGTGTGATTCCCCAAGCAATGCTGAGTGTGGCCCCTAAACAATCAATAGGATTAGAGAAGTAGTACAGCCCAATATGGTGGTGTTGTTCGATCTCTAGCACCCCATAAGATTCGCCAAGACCAGAGGAGTAAATCCTAACCACTGTTGGTATGCCCCCCTCAAAAACTCCAAAACATAATTATAAATAAATAAATACAACAAAAAGCATTTTATCATTAAGTATGGCAATCACTCATGATACTTATGATTGCCTATTATCAGATTAAGAAAGATATTTTTTATACCAATACAGAATATTCTCTCTCATATGTGGGATATAAAAATTATAATGTTAGAATAATGAATGCTTAAAGATAATAAAAACAAAGTACTGGTGTTCAGTAGGATACATGCCACTTTAGAGGATTGGGGAACATGACAGGGAGGGGAAAATGACTATGGTGGAGAGAAATGATCAATCCAGAGATAGATGTGGCACTGAAAGGTGGTAAAGTGTTATGTATGAAACCCTATTAGCAGCAGTATAAACACACACACACACACACACACACACACACACCTACCCATGCACACACATGCACACACATATATTAAGTGCCTCTTTTATAGGCAGACTGATGCTGGAAGGGAAATAGAAGGGTGTTGGTAGAGGGATATGGACACTGGTAATGGGATCTATGCTGCAACATTGTGTGCCTGAAACTCAATCGTAAATAACTTTATAGTTTTACAGGGACTAAATAAAAAAATTTAAAAAAGGAAAGAAGTAAAGAAAGGCCTATTTATTTAGCCTGTTAATATATATTGTTTGTTTTTGTTTTTGTTTTGGGGCCACACCCGGCAGTGCTCAGGGGTTACTCCTGGCTGTCTGCTCAGAAATAGCTCCTGGCAGGCACAGGGGACCATATGGGACACCGGGATTCGAACCAACCACCTTTGGTCCTGGATCGGCTGCTTGCAAGGCAAACGCTTCTGTGCTATCTCTCCAGGCCCATAATATTTTTATATTCTTTAGTGTTTCTATGTTCTTGGAATTTTTATTTATTTTTATTTTTAAAATAATATATTTATTTTAGCACCATGATTACAAACATATTTTTAGTTGGGTTTCAGTTATAAAAAAAGAACACTCCCCTTTCACCAATGCAACATCTCACGACCAATGCCCCCCATTTCCCTCCTCTCCCATCCCCTGCCTGTATTCGAGATAGGCATTTTATATATCTCACTCCCTACTGTTGTTATGGTAGTTGTCAGTGTAGTTATTTCTCTAACTGCACTTACCACTTCTTGTAGTAAGCTTCATATTGTGGGCTGGTATTCCCAGCCCTCATCTCTATTGTCTCTGGATATTATTAACATATTAACATACTGTCTTTTATTTTTCTTAAATCACACATTGCTAAAGGAATTGGCCTTTAAAGTTAAAAAAGGATAGAGGCCTTGTCTGAGAGGAATTTAAAAGTTCCTCTCTTGAGGCTGGAGCGATAGCACAGCGGTGGCTCATTTGCCTTGCATGCGCTGACCCAGGACACACCTCGTTCGATCTCCAGTGTCCCACGTGGTCCCCCAAGCCAGGAGCGATTTCTGAGTGCATAGCAGAAATAACCCCTGAGTGTCACCAGGTGTGGAACAAAAGCAAACAAACAAACAAAAAAACAACAAATAAAAGTTCCTCTCTTAAAATTAAAAGCCAGGGTTTTTGTTTGTTTGTTTGTTTGTTTGGGCCACACCCAGTGACACTCAGGGATTACTCCTGGTTATACCTCAGAAATAGCTCCTGGCTTAGCAGACCATATGGGACACTGGGGATTGAACCATGGTCCATCCTAGGTCAGAGCATGCAAGGCATATGCCCTCCCGCTTGCAGCACTGCTTTGGCCTCTAAAAGTCAGTTTTTTTTGTTTTTTGTTTTTTGTTTTTGGGCCACACCCAGTGACACTCAGGGGTTATTACTCCTGGCTATGCACTCAGAAGTTGCTCCTGGCTTGGGGGACCATATGGGACACCGGGGGATCGAACCGCGGTCCGTCCTAGGCTAGCGCAGGCAAGGCAGGCACCTTACTTCTAGCACCACCGCCCGGCCCCTAAAAGTCAGTTTTAAAGCAGTTAAATCATTTATTTAGTTGCAGGAATTGTGTCTGGGTGTAACATAGGAAGAGATAAAAGCTATTTAGGTGTGACCTCCTACTTGTCACTATGAAGATTGCATTTGCAATTACTATGGTAGTTCAGAGACTATGACCAGAGGTTCTAGCTATAGCTCAAGGCAAGCAACTTCTGGACTTTAGAGGAACTGGGTCCTTGCCCAAACAGGACTCCCTCCCTAACAGGGATCAAAAGAGACCAATCTTTTCAGTTTTTATTATCTTCACATTATATCTGTGTATAGGGCCAAGAAGGGGTTTCAGTTGGAAGCTAATGAAAAAGCAGACAATTTCCACAGCACTGAAACAATTCTATGAAAATGTGCTGTATGGCGAGTGGGTTCTTCTGCCCCTACAGGTTAGAGGAAGATAAGGTGGGTGCTGCTGAGACACACATCTTGAATTCTGTTCAAAGGGCCTCAGTTCTCGGTGTCCCACAGAGAGAGTCCCCCACTGAGATGGAAGAGACCTACCACCTTGCTTGGAATTCAAAAACCGATCTGGAATAAAGGGGCAATTTTAAAGCTAGTGCTTCCAAAACTTAAAGAATGTGACTTTGTAGCTATTTTTAAAATTCCCTCAAGCTATTTGTTTTGTTTTGATGTTATTTACTGAGGAATAGAAGTATGTATTTTTTGTTTTGTTTTGATTCGATTTTTTTTTTTTTTTTGGTTTTTGGGCCACACCTGGTGGTGCTGAGGAGTTACTCCTGGCTATCTGCTCAAAAAAAGCTCCTGGCAGGCATGGGGGACCATATGGGATAATGGGATTCGAACCAACCACCTCAGGTCCTGGCTCGGCTGCTTGCAAGGCAAACACCACTGTTCTATCTCTCCAGGCCCAGAAGCATGTTTTGTTATTTGTTCTGGTTTCAAGAATAGGGGCTACATATCCAGCAGTGCTCAGGGATTATTCATGACTCTGCTCAGGGATCACTCCTGGCAGTGCTTGGGAAACCATGTGTGGTGCTGGTGATGGAACCTGGATTAGTCATATGCAAGGCAAAAGCCTTAATACTTTATCTGTCACCTGAAAGGTCTCAGCACTCTAGAAACATGCTTAGACGAATAAAGCTAGTTACATCCATTTTCTGAAAGTTAGGAGTTCATTTAAAAAGCAATAGATTAGTAATGGTTAATTCTTGCCAAGAATACCCAGATTCTGATATATATACTATGATATTTTTCTTATTAAAAGGGTATATACATTTAGGGGGAGCTGAGATCAGACAAAAAGTGTCATTTGCCAATGGGATGCTCAGGTCCTCAACTCTGCCAGGAGCCAGTCTTGAACACAGAACTGGGAATTGCCCCCAAGTACCACTGGGTGTCACTCAAAAACCAAAAGAAAAAAAGTGCACATTTTGTATTTGTTGGCATTTAAAGAAATGGCAAGAGCCTCTAGTTAAGGTTGAGAATATTACAGCTAGTAAGGCACTTGCTTGCAGCTGGCTAACCCCAGGCATGATTCTTGGAATCACTTATAGTCACTGATCCCCAGGAGGAGTGGTCCCTAAGCACAAAGCCAGGAGAACGTCTTGTGCCTGGCCAGTGTGGCTCCAAACTCTAAAAATGATAAATAACTATAGTCAGCACTAACTGGTCATAAACAACAAAGCATATAGCTTCTTGCCAAGATGAAATTCAAAATAGTTCCTTTTTCCATATGAGAACACATGAACTTTACTTGTTCTTGAGATGCCCTTCCCAATATGGTTCTGAGATCTACCTGCCCCTCCCCTTCCCCTACTTGCATAAAACCCCAATTTTTGCGAGCCTAAAGCTTACACAGGAGAAATGCAGGCACATGGACCTTGGGTATTTTTTTTCCATTTGTTTTCTCTTCCAGCATTTGATCACTGTCTGGTGAACTGTTAGGGCCCACAGAGATCTCTAGACCACCAGCTCATGCATTTGAAAGGCATCTGTTTATTTTGGAAATGCAAATGTAGTTTACCTCAAAGACTGATAGGCAAGAAAGGGACCCACTGAGCAAGGGGAGAGGTTTCCAAGCTGGAGCCCTGTTCCTCCCTCTGTCACACCCAGATCCCTTGCTGTCAAAATCACTTAAACTAGCTCCAGAATCTGAGATCTGAGATCTGAAAAGAAGCAAGCAAATCCTCTCTCTCTCTCCTCTCTCTCCTCTCTCTCTCCTCTCTTACTCTCTCTCTCTCTCTCTCCTCTCTCCTCTTCTCTCTCTCCTCTCTCTCCTCTCTCTCCTCTCTCTCTCTTCTCTCTCTCCTCTCTCTCTCCTCTCTCTCCTCTCTCTTCTCTCCTCTCTCTCCTCTCTCTCTCTCCTCTCTCTCCTCTCTCTCTCCTCTCTTACTCTCTCTCTCTCTCTCTCTCACACACACACACACACATACAAACACACACGTGCATGAACACACACTCTCACACAGGCAGACCTTTTCTCACCTGGTCTAAAGTGATGATAAGATAATTTACAAAAAGACTGAGCCTTTGACATGGTGGCTCTGCCACTGAGGGTTGCCTGGAGAAGGGCCTGTAATGGGGATACCGGCCTTGTGAGAGGGCAGCCCACAGCCCGAGCTAGGGCATAGACTCGGAAGAAAGCCCAGGAAGGTTAATACCCCAGACTTTGATCTTTGTCAAGGCATACCAGCAAGAATTAATTTACATTTCAGATGAAAAAGGTTGACAGCATGAAAAGGCATCTTGTTTCTGGTATGTGAATGTGCCGTAATAGATCGGGAATTCTGAAAGGAAGTTCTGAGGAAGCTAAAGGGATAAGCTGAGCGGCTGCTTTTATTGGGAAAGAGATGAAAGGAAAACAAATTTCAATATGTGCTGCTCTGTAGCAACATGTAGGCCAAATGCTTCCTAAATTTCAAGGGCTGCTTTTTTAAAATATATAACATTGTTTAGAAATATTACTTTAAATAAAAAAGACTGGGTCAAAACTTGAAACACAAATGCAGCTACAAAACCTAAAATGTTGGGGGCCAGTGGAGGTTGTAGGCCACACCTGCCTGTGCTCAGTGTTCATATGGGATGCCAGAGATTTAACTCTTGTTGGGGCCTTACCAACTGTTGTCCAGCTACATAGAATCTAAATTTTTTAATGACCTGATTTGTTGGGGGAAAGATTCATACATTAGAGAATACTCTTATCAAACAACCCTCATGATTAGGCTCAGTTATTGTCTCTCAGCCACTTCTAGTGAAGGCTCAACCTTCTCAGAAATGTCTTCATGGCTTATTAGAGTGGGTGGTGGATCATACTTGGGAAGATCACACCCCAAAACAGATGTTGGAATGAGTTGCTTGGTTTTTAAGATAAGCACAATCATACCTATAAATTAGAAGATTAGGAAAGCATCCTCAAGTAAGAGCAAACTGCCTGTAGAATTGCAAATGTCTTTCGCCTAGCAGAAACCTACTTTCCTTTGGTGTATGATTTTTTTTTTTTTTTGGTTTTTGGGCCACACCCAGTGACGCTCAGAGGTTACTCCTGGCTATGCGCTCAGAAGTCGCTCCTGGCTTGGGGGACCATATGGGACGCTGGGGGATCGAACCGCGGTCCGTCCAAGGCTAGTGCAGGTAAGGCAGGCACCTTACCTCTAGCGCCACCGCCCGGCCCCTTGGTGCATGATTTACCTCCTGCCCTTTACTAAAGCTTCAGTGCCTGCAACTGCCTAGCCCCTGCACACTTGGTTAATGCAAGTTTCGCTTGCCACTTGAGAAGTAGACAAGAAACATGTTTTTGGCAGTTTTATTAAACAAAATGATCTACCATGGCCTTACTGCATCGGTGCTGCACTAATATGATGCCATAGTGACATCACAAGAGAAACCAGGCTGCCTCTTCCATGCAGCATTCACGGGTATTAATGGAATGTAAGGAGGCAGAAGCCTGGCAGATTTCTTAGTGAGGGAAATCTGCTTTATGCTTTTAGTACTGGACTCAGTGGATCCTCAATATAGAGATTCCAAGTTTATATTTTAAAACATATGTTGGGCTTTTGGCCAAACTGCCAGATCAGAAACCAATGGAATATCTTAGTAGGGACACTCGCGCGCATTTGTGTGTGTGTGTGTGTGTGTGTGTGTGTGTGTGTGTGTGTGTGTGTAGGGGGGGTGTTGCCATGAGTACAAGTAGAGAACAAACATATTTTCACATGTTGGTTTGTCTTTCTTAAATTGCAACTAAAATTGCATCCCTCTTCCCAACACTTGGAAGTTGTAGAGCTTAGAATTCCTAAGAATGGTGTTAAATACCATTTGCATTTAAATAGATTCCTCATTCCACCACATATTTTGTATTTTGAATGAAGATGTCAGCCCTCAGTAGCCTAAGAGAGTTTTGAGGAGTCTCTGGAGCCAAGTTCTAGGTCAGGCCTCTCACAAAAAGAATACATTCATTTAAAGTTTGCATCAAACATAGCAGTACCTGAGTCTTCATTTCTTCTTCTTTTTTTTATTTTTCTTTCTTCGCCCCTTTCTTCCTTCTGTCCCTTCCTCCTTCCCTCCCTCCCTTCTTTCTTCCTTTCCTCCCTCTTTCTTTCCTTCCCACCCTCCTTCCTTCCTTCCCTCCTTCCTTCCTTCCTTCCCACCCTATTTCCTTCCCTCCCTTCCTCCCTCCTTCCTTCCTTTCTTCCCTCCCTCCCTCCTTCCCTCTTTCCTTCATTCCCTCCCTCCCTCCCTCCTTCCTTCCCACCCTCCCTCCCTCGTTCCTTCCCTCGTTCCTTCCCTCCATCCTTGTTCCTTCCCTCCCTCCTTCCTTCCTTCTCTCCCTCCTTCCTTCCCTCCTTCTTTCATTCCCTTCCTCCTTCTCTCCCTCCTTCCCTTCCTCCCTCCATCCTTCCTTCCTTCCCTCCTTCCCTTGTTTCTTCCCTCCTTCCCTCCGTCGTCCCTTCCTTCCTCCCTCCCTCCTTCCTTTCTTCCCTCCCTCCCTTATTCTTTCCCTTCTTTCCTCCCTCATTCCTTCCTTCCTTCCTTCCCTCCCTCCCTTATTCCTTCCCTTCTTTCCTCCCTCATTCCTTCCTTCCCTCCCTCCTTCCTTCATTCCTTTCTTCCTTCCCTCCCTCCTTTCTTCATTCCCTTCCTTCCTTCCTTCATTCCTTTCTTCTTTTCCTCCCTCCTTTCTTCATTCCTTTCCTTCTTCCTTCCTTCCTTCCTTCCTTCCTTCCTTCCTTCGTTCCTTTGTTCCTTCCTTCCTTCCTTCCTTCCTTCCTTCCTTCCTTCCTTCCTTCCTTCCTTCCTTCCTTCCTTCCTTCCTTCCTTCCTTCCTTCCTCCTTCCCCTTCTCTCCTCTTCTCTCACTCTCTCCTTCCCCTTCTCTCCTCTTCTCTCACTCTATTTTTCCTCTTTCTCCCCTTTCTTCCTTATCTTCCCTATCTCTCCTCTCTCCCTCCCTATCCTGCCTCACTTCGGAGCCAAAGCCTTTCAGCTTCAATTAGGCATAGACAGCTTCAAATGGTAGAAGGGATCTGGCTTGGCAGCCTCTCACTATATTGCTATTTCCAGAAGAGCAGAGCAACCTCGAATCAAGGGAGTTCTGGTGGGAGAAGCCTAGAACCAGATACAGCCATTCTTGGGCTGTATCAAACTGAGCCACAAGAACCACCTTCTGGTCATTCTGTGCAGTACAGGAGCCTCAGCTACATCCTGGATATGGGAAAGCAAGTTTTCTGGGAAAGTCCTGAAGCTATACTCATCTCTATGGTGCTGAGACAACTGTGAAGTGAGAGAATTCCAGGGCTAAAACAATCTCCAGACCTTTAAATGCAGTGTTCTTGTTTGATGTGTGACTACCAGAGGGAAGAGGCTGTTTTAGCTGGCAGTAGCCAAACTGCTTCTTTCCAAACTGCCTGTGTGTGATGCCGGCCATGCCACTGAAGAAGCTGTGTGATACGGACACGCAACTTCATGTCTTTGTGCTTTGACTTGCCCTCTATGAAGTGATAAACAAGCAGGTACCTATTCTGAGTATCCAAGCTAAATCTGGTGGAAGAAAACACTTCCATGCACCTTTTTCTTCATCATATAGTAAGGGTGTGTAAGAATATTCTTTTGAACCTTGTCCCTCTTATTGCAGTACTCCTGGGTGATTAATCTTTCAGCTTTCTAAAATCATATAAATTCTATCACAAATGATTTCCAAGTGGACTCTATGAAAATTATGTTTTAATTACCTGCGTGAATATGAACAGCAGACTCACTCCTTCTGTTGCTTATTTTCATAAATTTCCTCCGAGCATCATATCCTCTCCAGGCTAAAAATATAAAACCATGTGCTACAAATGACATTAATTTAGAAATGTGCCAGAGAATTAATATAAGCTGTTTTTTCCCCAATTTATCATTCTCTTTCTCTTCTCTCCTGCTTTCTTGCCGAACAAAAAATGAGCAGAGAGACATGAGCTATGATTGGGGCTCTCTGTGCTTTCAGCTTAGTCCCCAAGATGCTTCTGAGGAGTTGATTTTGCCTGGGCTATGCATTTCCAGATCACTGGGTAAATAATTCTCGGTCATTTCAATTCCTGAAGGAAGCTCTATCATCAGAACTTGAGGGTAAGAAAGAACTAGAGTAGCCTCTACTCCTTCTGTTCCTTTATTGGGAAAAACTTATAAAATAGGGGTCTTCAACCTCTAGTCAATGTACCAGTGCTGGCCTGCATATGCATAAAGGTATAGAAATTACTGCTCTACTACCTTGATTACTGGTCCTTGAACGAGGAAGCAGGACAAGTGTTAACCGATGGATATTACAGATTGAAGAACACTAGTATAAAACATGAAAGTAGAAAGAGTAAAAAAAGTAAGGGATCAGAGAAATAGTACAGAATGAAAAATTGTTTTACATGATTGATCTATATTCAGTCTCTGGTTCTGTATCCCTGATTCCTTGAGACTTGTCAGGAGTAATCCCTGAACACAGAGCCAGGAGAAAGCTCTGAGCATTCTTGGATGTGGCCCAAAAACCAATAAATAAAAATAAACAAGCATTGAGGGGAGTAATTTATTTAACACTTGGATTTACTGATGAGGAATACAGCAAAGGAGAAGAAAGAAGTACAAAGAAAAAGGGCAGGAGAAATGACTGATGAGAAGATAGAGAATCAACACCAGAGTCAGTGTCCTATGGGGAGAGCACTAGGGCATGAAATCACCCACCAGAAGCACAGCCATTGCTTTGTAGGAACACACAGCCAGTCATGTTGCCAAGTACAATCACCAGACCAAAGGTCATAAACTAATTCTGGGTTTTGAGCACCCTAGCTTTCACCTGCAATATTCAAGATATGGTGCTTTTACAATGAAACAGTGATAGTTCAAGAGTACAAAAGCTGCATGTAACACAAAAAAAACCTACATGTGCACAAAAGCAGTTGCAGAGATGGAAATATGAGAGCCTGGTGATCATCTCATAAACTGGGCTATAAGAATTTCTGAAAAAAAAAAAAAAAACAGTAGTAATTCTGATGCTGCAATATATGTTACATTGATCATCTGGGAGTTGGATTGCATGTCTCCATGATTTGGATTTTACATGTGCCCACTTACACCTATGATGGCTTCTTTGCTGATCCAGAAATCAAGGACCATGGCCATCTCACTAGCAGCCAAGTCCCCAGTACTGAGCACAGGGTTTGAACTGGAGCAAATACTTGGCAATGGTTTGCTGAAGCAAGCAAGAAAGATGAGAAGAAGGGAAGGGACTAAAAAGTATATGAGTTGTACGTGGTGCATAAAGAATCCCAGGACTTACCTGACTGGATAACAAGGGCTCCCTTCTCTCTCTTTGCTCGAACCCTCTTGTACCTCCTGGCTCCAAGCCATCCCTTGACATAGGCCTGCAGCCTGACCACTCTGCCTATGACTTCTCGCAGCAACAAATTTAACTGCTCCACATGGTAATATTTGAGAAAAACCTGAAACAAGACATAGTTTGATTATTCTAAGGAATTCTTAACCAAAAATCCACTCTAGTCTAGTATCTTTTCATATTAATAGCAAAATTATAAGTGCAGTCACTGTATCTGCATTTGGCCGGCTCTACAGATTCACTTTGTTCTCGAAAGAGATGTAAACCAAGCCATGAAAAATTTTGGATATACCAACCACACAGCTGAGTGCTGGCAATCTTAGGAGGAGAAGTTGGACCAAGTCCTTGCTCTGCTAGAGTCATGCCTGCCACATCCATTAGTCACTACTGCCTCTTCACCTTGCTTCTCTACTCTTCTATGACTCTCTGCAGAGACATCAATCTAACTCTAAATCTAACTCTAAAACTCCAGGTATGCTGGTATTTAGTCTGATATCATCAGGACTATTTTTTGGAGTGAGTGTGAGAACCCTTCTCTTGCCTTCTCGTACTTCTAGAAGCCCTAGATGAAAATATACCCCACAAAAGCCAAAGTATCAGTAATAATGCGTGGAATCCCTGTATAACTCCATTTTTGTTTAATGCTGTCACCCCTATAGGAACACCTCAATTTATATGTGAATGTGTATCTGAAGCAAAAATAATAATAAAATGAACACCAAGCAACAAGAGCTACTAAACTTGACAATGGTGGGACCGGAGAGATAGCATGGAGGTAAGGTGTTTGCCTTTTATGCAGAAGGTCATTGGTTTGAAACCCGGCATCCCATATGGTCCCCCGAGCCTGCCAGGAGTGATTTCTGAGCGTGGAGCCAGAAGTAACCCCGGCCCAAAAAAACAAAAACAAAAACAAAAACTTGACAATGGCTTAATGACCTCATTGTGAGATCCAACAATTTTCACAAATTTTTTTGTTGCTGTACTCTTTTATTCTTTTTTTTTAATTTTTTTTTTTGGTTTTTGGGCCACACCCGGTGACGCTCAGGGGTTACTCCTGGCTATGCGCTCAGAAGTCGCTCCTTGCTTGGGGGACCGTATGGAACGCCGGGGATCTAACCGCGGTCTGTCCAAGGCTAGCGCTGGCAAGGCAGGCACCTTACTTACAGCGCCACCGCCCTGTCCCTCTTTTTTTCTTTAATTTTTCTTGTTTTGTAATTTTGCTCTCACTTATCTGGAAACAAATATATTATGATCAACTATGTCAACTATGTGATACATGGTTTTTAAATAAAGTAAATTACATGTATATATTTAAAAATAGCAAAACTATTCTCTTTACAAAGTTTGCAGTGACATCAGTCATGTGAATGTAATTGATTCATTTAGTTTTTTTTTTGTTGTTGTTGATTTATATATATTTTGGGACCACAGCCAGCAGTCCTGAGGACTTTCTGGTGCTGTAATCAGGAATCACTCAATCCTAGCAGTATTCAAGGGAGCATATGTGGTACTGAGGATCAAATCTTGGCTTTCTACATGCTAGGCACACATCTCAGGCTTAGTACTACCCTCCCATACTATAAATGATTTGAGTTAACTCTTGATTATTGATAAAAAAAAAAAAAAAAACAGTTAACAGGATTTAGAGATTCCTGATATTTTTCAGGCTGGCCTTCTTTTTGTCTGAAGTTCTATTTTCTCAGCTTAATCTCTGCTCTTTTCTCATAGTCTATGATAATGTACCAACCTACAGGATCTACCTGTGACCTACAAGGCAATTTCAAAGGAAGAATTGGACCTCCACAAAGATCACCTTTCTGCTGAGGAGCAGTATAGGGCTACTCAGAATGGATGATAAAAACCTAACTTCCTGCAATTGTGGCGTTCCCATACATGAAAAACTACACAGAGTGTGACTATAAGTCAGAGTTCATTGTAAAAACAATCTAAGCCTAATGGAAACTGGGCAAGTCATAAAAAAAATTCACATTGTTCATTAAAACAGCATAGTATTGGAATAAAGATAGACCCTCAGATCAATGGAATAGACTTGAGTATTTAGAAAATATTCCCTAGGACTGAGATCCCCCCCATGCCAGACTGGTCTTCAGGGCCACGCCTGGTAAATCAGGCCCTGCGGGGAGGGTGGGGGAGAGAAATTCCTCCCCTATGCATACACAAACTACAGAGGCAGGGGCTGCATCCAGAAGATTCCACATGCCAGTTCTTCTGTTTCTCTTCAGCTGGTATGTTGGGGGCTCTGAGCAGGACAGCTAGCCATAGGACCCTGGTCTGACCACTTAGTCCAGGGGACTGAGATTCCCCCCACCCATGCCATACTGGTCTTCAGGGCCATGCTTGGTAAATCGGGCCCTGGGGGGCAGGTGGGGGAGAGAAATTCCTACCCTATGGACCCCATTCAGGAGTTCTTTTCTTACTAGTATTCATTTTCAAAAGCGCGTGGGTGACATATATACTTTTTAACAACACCCCAAAATATTCTTAATTCTCGACTGTTTTTAGGGAAAAAAATGGAATTCCCTAGATTTGGAGGATAATATTCAAATAGGTCTCTAAAATCAGTGTATATGTAGACGTGACTTCCTCTACAATGGTCCTCTCTGACTGCCAAGCCTAATCCATAAACAATTCATCTATACAATGTATATAACCCCTCTGATATATTGCCCCTCCCCCACACCAGAGCCCCTTCTACTCCCTCATCTCCCAATCCCGATTTGTTATCTTCCCCTTAATTAACCCTCTTTACCCTCAGTTCTTTAATTTTTTAGGCACCAAGACCAACCTCCTGCCCCAAAAGATTCTGTCTTTCGCACACCCCTACAAAGCTCATTATTACTCCTTAACTCTCTCACCCCCAACCATCAGCACCTCACATTTACCCTTTTTAACTTCAGTACTACACAGTCCTAATCACAGACCAAAGTCATGCATTGGATTTAACAACCCCCAACTATTTCAAAAGACAGAAAATGGACATATATGTCTTTTGAATATTTTATGTGTATTTTCTTTAACAGCTATAACTCTTTCTAAATATTCTTTTTTTTTTTTTTTTTTTTGGTTTTTGGGCCACACCCGGCGTTGCTCAGGGATTACTCCTGGCTGTCTGCTCAGAAATAGCTCCTGGCAGGCACGGGGGACCATATGGGACACCGGGATTCGAACCAACCACCTTTGGTTCTGGATCAGCTGCTTGCAAGGCAAACGCCGCTGTGCTATCTCTCCGGGCCCTCTAAATATTCTTTTACCATGAAGATTCTACCCACTTTTTATCTTGTCTTCTCTTTGTGAGCTGTTCAATAAAGAATTTTGGTGGAAGAGTCCCTCAGTTTAATGCTTATGATTGAACCATGTCATGGGGATTGTTGGACTTGTTCTTATGGCCCCCATATGTGCCGATAATGCCACGTGGCATTGTTCCTTGTTTGCATAGGCACATTAAAATGGGAAAATACTATACCTACAAATAAGTTCTTATCTAATAAAGATTGGAACACACAAATCTTGTAGTGCAATGGGACCTTACACCCTGAACATTGATATAATGACCTGGCACAGGCCTCAGAAGAATGGGCATCTTCCATTCACCCCTGAACCAGGGAAGCTATCTACAATACATCCAAGGTTTTTTATAACAACACTTGGAAGCAATCCTCTACCAGGGAAGACCCTACCACTGCTCTGACATCAACCTGCTCAAAAGAGACTTCCCTTAACACTCAGAAGACTTGACAACAACAACGACCTGCTTATAGGACAGGGTTCTCTACATTGCCCTTTAATTGTGAGGTGAAACGAGAGGACACATCCTGACTGCAATATAGGATATCCAGATTCCAGGATCTTTAATACAGAAACATGACACCAACAACAGAGACTGTGTGAAAAATAAAAGTGTAATGGCACTACAGACAATGACTTGGATTGGACAAACTAGTTTGCCTGGAGCCTAGAATTGGTCTTATGCCAGGAAACTTCAGAGGTAGGGTCTCCTTGTATTTAGGCCAAGGCTTTTCCTTTATATGCCCCCCATATTTTGCTGGGCCTATGCAAACAATAATTGCCACTCTAACACCTTTTTTACTGTGCTCCTTTGACTCTAATCCTTAAGAAAAACAACCCACTTAAACTTTTGAGGTTAACTTAAACTAATATGCATGTGCATGAAAATGTAAAAAAGTACTTTGCCTTCAATGTTTAAGGAGTTACATAAGTTTTTTGGCTTTAGATTGCTTTGTGTGCTGCTAAGCAATATTATGTACTACAATCTGGGGACTTGAGAGACAAAGTAATTGTACATGGGTTCTGTTTTATTTTTCTTAATGTTCTTTGGCTGAAAGTTCAAAGTTAAGATATCAGCAATGGGACTACTGAGAATTCTGTTTATGAGTGATTGTCTTTCCACTGTAACTTTACCTTGTCCTCTTTCTTTACATCTTTGTTTTCATAATTAAAAATAAAAAATTAATAAAAAAGAAAATGTTCCCCAGACATACAATCAGCTAATCTTGATAAAAGGGCAAGAAATGCAAAATGGAGCAAAGAAAGTCTCTTCACAAGTGGAGTTGGGACAACTGGTCAGCCACTTGCATAAAAACAAACTCAAATATTCACTAACACCCTGCACAATGGTCAAATGCAAATGGATTAAAGACTTTGATATCAAATTAGAAACTATAAGGTATATAGAACATCACCTAGGTAAAACACTGCATGACATTGAGATTAAAGGCATCTTCAAAGAGAAAATATCACTCGCAAACAAGTGGAAGCAGAGATAAACAGATGGGAATATATGAAGCTGAGAAGCTTCTGCACCTCTAAGGATATAGTGCCTAGGATACAAAAGCCACCCACAGAATGAAACTATTCACCCAATACCCATCAGATAAGAAGCTAATATTGAAGATATACAAGGTACTGACAGAACTTAACAAGAAAAGAAATCTAACCCCATCAAAAAATGGGGAGAAGAAATGAACAAACATTTTCTCAAAGAAGAAATACAAATGGCCAAAAGGCATATGAAAATTGCTTCAGGTCACCAATCATCAGGGAGATGCAAATCAAAACAACAATGAAGTACCATCTCATACCACAGAGACTGGCACATGTCACAAAGAACAAGAACTATCAGTGCTGGCGGGGATGTGGAGAAAAAGGAACTCTCATTCACTACTGGTGGGAATGCCAACTAGTCCAGCTTTTATGGAAAACAATATGGAGTTTCCTCAAAAAAACTGAAAATAGAGCTCTCATATGATCCAGCAATGCCACTCCTAGGAATACACGCTAGGAACACAAAAAGATAATACAAAAGTGCCTTCCTATATTATTTGCAGTGCTATTTACAATAGCCAGACTCTGGAAACGACCAAATGAGTGGCTAAAGGAAACTGTGGTACATATATACAATGGAATATTATGCAGCAATCAGAAGGTATGAAGTCATGAAATTTTCCTATACATGGATGGACATGGAATCTATTATACTGAGTGAAATAAGTCAGAGGGAGAGAGATAGTCACAGAATAGTCCCACTCACCTGTGGGTTTTAAGAAAAACAAAAGACATTATTATAATAATGCCCAGAGACAACAGAGATAAGGGCTGGAAGGACTGGATCTCGATGTGAAGCTCACCACAAAGAGTGGTGAGTGTAGTTAAAGAGATGACTACACTATCATGACAATGTTAATAAGTGAGAGAAGTAGAATGCTTGTCTTAAATACAGGCAGGGGGTGGGGAAGGAGAGTAATGGTATTGGTGGTGGGAATGTTGCACTGGTGAAGGGGAGGAGTGTTCTTTTTATGACTGAAACCCAACGATGATGGCATTGGTCGTGGGAATATTGCACTGGTGAGGGGGGGGTCTTCTTTTTATGACTGAAACCCAACTACAATCATGTATGTAATCGTGGTGTTTAAATAAAAACATTTTAATTAAAAAAGAAGTTACTTATGGGTTAAATATGTCATATGCTGTGAAAATAAAAGTATGAACGTTATCATTAATACATTTGGATGTTTTGCATATGATGCTGGAATATATAGCACTACAGAAAGGAATGTTTTCCTCCTCTGTAGCATAGAAACAAAGTTTATCTATATAAACTTATCTATATAAAGTATATATCTAAACTACTAGATCCAATACTACCATAAACATGAAGACCAAATTACAATAATTAAACCTAAATATGTGATTGTTGGGGCTGAAGCTATGATACAGAGGAAAGGGCACTTGCGTTGTAGCTGAACTGGTTTGCTATCCAATATCCCATATGGTCCCCTGAGCAGTGCTAAGAGTGATATTTGAGAGCAGAGCCAAGAATAAGCCCTAGCACAGTTGTATGTGATCCCCCAAACAAAATTAAACAAAAAAGTACTGGAAAGAACCAAGTTGTATGTGGGAGGGAATTGGGGGTCTGTAGTGGAAAGATAGGGACATGGAGTGGTGGGATTTGAGATGAGACATTGTAACCCATTGTAACTCATTGTAAACAGCCACTCACTCAACCCATAGTGCCTAGACAAAAGAAATTGGGGACGAGGACATACTTGGTAGTGCTGGGGTTTATTCTTGGCTCTTTGTTTAAGGACCACTTTTAGTGTGGGGTGGGGAACCATAAAAGGTGCTGGAGATCAAACTTAGGTCAACTGTCAGCAAGCCAAGTTCTTTCTGCTGCACTGGCTTCTAAACATTTTTCTTTTAAAACATTTTAAAGTGAACTCAAATATGTCATCCTAGAAATATTAAAGAAAGGCCCCCTGGGGCCCGGAGAGATAGCACAGTGGTGTTTGCCTTGCAAGCAGCTGATCCAGGACCAAAGGTGGTTGGTTCGAATCCCAGTGTCCCATATGGTCCCCCATGCCTGCCAGGAGCTATTTCTGAGCAGACAGCCAGGAGTAACCCCTGAACACCGCCAGGTGTGGCCCAAAAACCAAAAAAGAAAAAAAAAAAAAAAAAAAAAAAAAAAAGAAAGGCTCCCTCTCTCTTCTAGTCCAAGAACAACCAATGCCATTGGTAGACTATGTCTTGTCTGCTAAGCTATATCTTAGAGAGCATTCACATGCCCCAAGAAGAGAAAGAATTACCTTTGTTTCCCCCAGCACCCAGTGCTCTAATCCTGATTTTTCCAAGATAGCTACACAACTCTCTTTGCTTGGAAGAGGAGTTTTATGTGCTCTGAACGCCAGGTAATAATACCTACAAAATAAAAGAGAGAAACAAAATTATTTTTAGTTCTCATTTCACCCAGTACAGTAAAATGGCTCTGGGCCCATTGGCTTGCCTTGTTTTGTAATAGTAAATATTTCACACTCACAATTAATTTGATTTTATTAGTGACAGCAGAAGATATTTTATTTATTTTTGGTTTGAAGGCCACACTTACCAGTGTTCAGGTTCTTCTGGCTATTTTCTCAAGGGTCGCTCTCAGTTCTGAATTTAGGGACCATTTAGTGCTGAGGTTTGAACCCACACATTCAGTATTCAAAGCATGTACTCAGCCCATTAAGCTATTTCTCTAGCCCCAGAGAAGCAATTTGTGCCTGCTGCCTCTTCCATAAACTCATACTTTCTGCTATGTGTACTTAATTTTAATTTTGCTACATAATTTATATTCTACTTAACAATCTAATCCTTTTAGAAATTTTAAATTCAAATAATCTGCCTGTTAAGAGTCCAAATGTAATTAAACCAGTGATACTAGGGATTGAATCTGAGACTTCACATATGCAAGGCAAGTGCTATGGCTTTGATCCCTAAAACTCATTATTTTAAATATTATTAATACTAGGATAAAAATAATTTGTAATCCCATTGTGCAACTTGCAACTCTTTGAATGGCCCCACTTAAAACAATGTGTAGACAGTGAGAATGATCCTGATTTAACACTATTGACTTGCTAGTTGATTTGCACATTTATCTTCAGATATGGAGAATATTTGCTTGATATAATTACCAAAACATTGTCTTTTGAAGTTGCTCATTTTAATAAATTTCCATTGTCTCTGATAAATCTTTGAATAGATTCAATAAACACCCAAATTTTATGTATTCTTTTAAAAAAATTCAGCTCAAAACATATGTAGAATGATCTCAGACCTAGATCTCAAAGAAGTCTTCAACATATGATGCCAATGACAAAGGCTACAGAATCAAATCTGAAAAAATGGGTCTACATCAAACCAAAATGTTTCTGCATGGCAAAATAAACACAGGCTAACACTATATGACAGCTAACTGAGTGAGAAAAAAATATTTGTACTCAACACATCAGATAAAGAGTTGATATCTAGTATATACAAAATACAAAGATTTACCCTCCCAAAATCTAAAAGCCCCATAAAAAAAAAGAAAAGAAATGAACAGACACCTCTCTGAGAAAAACCAACAGGTACATTTAAAAATGCTTATCATCACTTATCATTAGGAAAATCTAAATCAAGGTGACAATGAGATACCATCTTACACCAGGGAGGATGGCACATATCAAAAATACTGGGAACAATCTATGATGGTGAGAATGTGGTGAAAAAGGAACTCTCATCTTCCGCTGGTGGGAATGGTGTCTGCTCAAACTTTATGGAAAATAAGATGCAATGTTTTCAGTACATTCAGAATATCCAGCAATTTCACTTTTGGGTGTCTATCTCCAGGGCAGAATAACATTCATTCAAAAGTATGTATACACACTGCTATTCATCAGAGCACATGGTAAAATAGCTAAGAGTTGGAATCAACCTAGATGTCCAACAAGAGATGAGTGGATCATGAAGATGTGATACATATAAATAATTGAATACTACGTAGTTGTAAAGAATCATGTAATTCACCCCAACATGGATGGAACTGGGAGATACCATGTCAGATGAAGTTACCCCGAGGGAGGAGAAATACAGGATATCACTAATATGTGATATTTAAAATAACTGCATGAGGGAGTGCAATGGTTTAAAGGGAAGCTATCTAAAACACTCTTGGCCCCAGAGTTTAAAGAGAAAAAAAGACATAGAGTGAAGAAGAAAGGCTGATGTGAAATAAGGGGGGACAGGGCTCTAGGGGACTTAAGTGCAATGATAGTGTTAAGGAAGGACAGACTAAACATCTACCAGGGGTCCTCAAATTTTTTAAACAGGGGGCCAGTTCACTGTCCCTCAGACCATTGGAGGGTCTGACTATAGTAAAAATAAAACTTATGAACGAATTCTTATGCACACTGCATATATCTTATTTTGCAATGAAGACACAAAACAGATACAAATACAATATGTGGCCTGCGGGCCATAGTTTGAGGACCACTGAAAGCCATGGAGTCAACAACAATGAAATCATGAGACCCAAACTTTAACAACCAAACTTATAAAGGTGCCTGTTGGCAGTCTGGGCCAGGTGAAGGTATATGATGGACTCTGGGAATACTGGTTGAGGGAGTTTGACAATGGTGTTGGGATTGGTGCTGAAACATTGTATGTCTAAAACTTAACTGTGAATAACTTTGCAAATCACAATGCTTCAAATTAAATAATATCTTATTTTTAAATATGGAATGCTTCACAAATGTGTGTGTCATCCTTTCACAGGGGCCATGTTAATCTTCACTGTATTCTTCCAATTTTAGTATATGTGCTGCCGAAGCAAGCACCAATATCTAATTTAAAAAAAGGAAAAAAAACTTAAAAAATTATCTTATTAAAAATAACTTAATAAAAGCCAGAGAGATAGTATGCTTACTTTGCAATTCAGCAGACTGATCTCCATCACTGGTATCCCATGTGGAGCCCCAAGCCCTAACAGTAGTGACCCCTGAGCATAAAACCTGGAGTAAGCCCTGAGCACTACTGAGTGTAGTCCCACCCACCCCCAAATTATTAAAAAAATAATTTGATAAATGTATTTTTTTTGTTTTACTTGGGTGTCATACCTAAGTGGTACTCAGAAGCTTTTTTCTTTTTCTTTTTTTTGGGGGGGGGGTCACAACCGGCAGCATTCAGGGGTTACTCTTGGCTCCACACTCATAAATCACTCCTGCAGGTTCGGGGGACCATATGGGATGCCGTCCTTCTGCATGCAAGGCTAATGCCCTACCTCCATGCTATCTCTCCAGCCCCAGAAGTTTTTTTCAAATCATGTATGGTTATGATTGCTAACAGTAGACTAGAAATAGTGGGGCCAGAGCAATAGCACCGTGGAACGGCATTTGCCTTGCATGCAGTGGACCCGGGATGGACCCAGGTTCGATCCCCAGCATCCCATATGGTCCCCTGAGCCTGTCAGGAGCAATTTCTGAGCAGTCAGGAGTAATCCTTGAGCACCACCAGGTGTGTCCCCCCCCAAACAAAACAAAACGAAACAAAAAGAAATAGTATGGTGTCAGGGTCTGAATCCAGGAGATTGGGGCATTGATGATGGGAAGGTTGCACTGGTGAAGGGGGGTGTTCGTTTTATGACTGAAACCCAACTAATATGTTTGTAATCATGGTGTTTAAATAAAGATATTATTTCTTTTCTGTTAAATTTTTTTATTTAAACAACTTTATTACATACATGATTGTGTTTGGGTATCAGTCATGTGAAGAACACCACCCATCTCCAGTGCAACATTCCCATCACCAATGTCCCAAATCTCCTCCCCACACAACCCTCACCTGTACTCTAGACAGGCTTTCTATTTCCCTCGTACATTCTCATTATTAGGATAGCTCAAAACATAGTTATTTCTCTAACTAAACTCATCCCTGTTTGTGGTGAGCTTCATGAGGTGAGCTGTAACTTCCAGCTTTTTTCCTTTCGTGTCTGAAGTTGTTATTCCAAGAATGTCTTTCATTTTTCTTAAAATCCATAGATGACTGAGAAAATTCTGCGTCTTTCTCTCTCTCTCTGACTTATTTCACTCAGCATAATAGATCCCATGTACATCCATGTATAGGAAAATTTCATGACTTCATCTCTCCTGACAGCTGCATAATATTTCATTGTGTATATGTACCACAGTTTCTTTGGCCATTCATCTGTTGAAGGGTATCTTGGTTGTTTCCAGAGTCTTGCTATGGTAAATAGTGCTGCAATGAATATAGGTGTAAGGAAGGGATTTTTGTATTGTATTTTTGTGTTTCTAGGGTATATTCCTAGGAGTGGTATAGCTGGGTCATATGGGAGCTCGATTTCCAGTTTTTGGAGGAATCTCCATATTGCTTTCCATAAACGGCATTCCCACCAGCAGTGGATAAGAGTTCCTTTCTCTCCACATCCCTGCCAACACTGCTTGTTTTCATTCTTTGTGATGTGTGCCAAATTCTGGGGTGTGAGGTGGTACCTCAGTTGTTTTGATTTGCATCTCCCTGATGATTAGTGATGTGGAGCATTTTTTTATGTGTCTTTTGGCCATTTGTATTTCTTCTTTGTCAAAGTGTCTGTCCATTTCTTCTCATTT
This sequence comes from Suncus etruscus, assembly GCF_024139225.1. Taxonomy (NCBI): domain Eukaryota; kingdom Metazoa; phylum Chordata; class Mammalia; order Eulipotyphla; family Soricidae; genus Suncus; species Suncus etruscus. Next base: position 96,178,511 of record NC_064852.1, read on the forward strand.
TTTGATGGGATTAGATGTTTTTTTTCTTGAATTTCTGTCAGTGCCTTGTATATTTTGGAGATTAGCCCCTTGTCTGATGGGTATTGGGTGAATAGTTTCTCCCACTCAGTGGGTGGCTCTTGTATCCTGGGCGCTATTTCTTTTGAGGTGCAGAAGCTTCTCAGTTTAATATATTCCCATCTGTTAATCTCTGCTTTCACTTCCTTGGAGAGTGCAGTTTCCTCTTTGAAGATGCCTTTAGTCTCAATGTTCTGGAGTGTTTGAGCAACGTGTTGTTCTATGTATCTTATGGTTGCGGGTCTGATATCGAGGCCTTTCATTCATTTGGATTTAACCTTCGTACATGAAGTTAGCTGGGGGTCTAAGTTCAATTTTTTGCAAGTGGCTATCCAGTTCTGCCAACACCGCTTGTTGAAGAGGCTTTCTTTGCTCCATTTAGGATTTCTTGCTCCTTTATCAAAAATTAGGTGATTGTATGTCTGGGGAACATTCTCTGATTATTGAAGCGTATTCCACTGATCTGAGGGCCTGTCTTTATTCCAATACCATGCTGTTTTGATAATTATTGCTTTGTAGTACAGTTTAAAGTTGGGGAAAATAATTTCTCCCATATTCTTTTTCCCAATGATTGCTTTAGCTATACTAGGGTGTTTATTGTTCCAGATGAATTTCAAAAGTGCCTGATTGAAGAATGCCATGGGTATCTTTAGAGGGATTGCATTATATCTGTACAATGCTTTGGGGAGTATTGCCATTTTGATGATGTTAATCCTGCCAATCCATGAGCACGGTATGTGTTTCCATTTCCTTGTGTCCTCTCTTATTTCTTGGAGCAGAGTTTTGTAGTTTTCTTTGTATAGGTCCTTCACATTTTTAGTCAAGTTGATTCCAAGATATTTGAGTTTGTGTGGCACTATTGTGAATGGGGTTGTTTTCCTAATGTCCATTTCTTCCTTATTACTATTGGTATATAGAAAGGCCATTGATTTTTGTGTGTTAATTTTGTAGCCTGCCACATTGCTATATGAGTCTATTGTTTCTAGAAGCTTTTTCGTAGAGTCTTTAGGGTTTTCTAAGTAGAGTATCATGGCATCAGCAAACAGTGAGAGCTTGACTTATTCCTTTCCTATCTGGATTCCCTTGCTATCTTTTTCTTGCCTAATCGCTATAGCAAGTACTTCCAGTGCTATGTTAAATAGGAGTAGTGAGAGAGGACAGCCTTGTCTTGTGCCAGAATTTAGAGGGAAGGCTTTTAGTTTTTCTCCATTGAGGATAATATTTGCCATTGGCTTGTGGTAGATGGCCTTAACTATATCGAGAAAGGTTCCTTCCATTCCCATCTTGCTGAGAGTTTTGATCAAGAATGGGTGTTGGACCTTATCAAATGTCTTCTCTGCGTCTATTGATATGATCATGTGGTTTTTATTTTTCTTGTTGTTGATGTTGTGTATTATGTTGATAGATTTATGGAAGTTAAACCATCCTTGCATTCCTGGGATGAAACCTACTTGATCATAGTGGATGATCTTCTTAATGAGGCATTGAATCCTATTTGCCAGGATTTTGTTGAGGATCTTTGCATCTGCATTCATCAGTGATATTGGTCTGTAATTTTCTTTTTTGGTAGCATCTCTGTCTGGTTTAGGTATCAAGGTGATGTTGGTTTCATAAAAGCTATTTGGAAGTGTTTCCGTTTGTTCAATTTCATGAAAGAATCTTGCCAGGATTGGTAGTAGTTCCTCTTGGAAAGTTTGAAAGAATTCATTAGTGAATCCATCTGGGCCTGGGCTTTTGTTTTGGGGCAGACATTTGATTACCGTTTTAATTTCATCAATGGTGATGGGGGTGTTTAGATATGCTACATCCTCTTCCTTCAACCGTGGAAGATTATAAGTGTCCAAGAATTTATTCATTTCTTCCAGGTTATCATTTTTTAGTGGCATAGAGTTTCTCAAAGTAGTTTCTGATTACCCTTTGAATCTCTGTCATATCAATAGTGTTCTCTCCTTTTTCATTCCTAATATGAGTTATCAAGTTTCTCTCTCTCTCTTTCTTTGTTAGGTTTGCCAGTGTTTTATCAATCTTGTTTAGTTTTTCAAAGAACCAACTTCTGCTTTCGTTGATCTTTTGGATTGTTTTTTGAGTTTCCACTTCGTTGATTTCTGCTCTCAGCTTTGTTATTTCCTTCTGTCTCCCTATTTTTGGGTCATTTTGTTGAGCACTTTCTAGTTCTATTAGCTGTGTCATTAAGCTACTCAGGTAAGCTCCTTCTTCCTTCCTGATGTGTGCTTGCAAAGCTATAAAATTTCCTCTCAGTACTGCTTTTGCTGTGTCCCATAAGTTCTGATAGTTTGTGTCTTTGTTGTCATTTGTTTCCAGGAACCTTTTGATTTCCTCCTTGATTTCATCTCGGACCCATTGGTTATTGAGTATGAGGCTGTTTAACTTCCAGGTGTTAAAGTGTTTCTTCTGAGTCCCTTTGGAGTTCACAAATAATTTCAGAGCCTTGTGGTCAGCGAAGGTAGTCTGCAAAATTTCTATTCTCTTGATATTATGGAGGTATGTTTTATGTGCCAGCATGTAGTCTATCCTGGAGAATGTCCCATATACATTGGAGAAGAATGTGTATCCAGGTTTCTGGGGATGGAGTGTCCTATATATATATCCACTGGGCCTCTTTCTTCCATTTCTCTCCTCAGGTCTAGGATATTCTTGTTGGGTTTCAGTCTGGTTGACCTATCCAGTGCTGACAAAGCCGTGTTGAGGTTCCCCACAATTATTGTGTTGTTATTGATATTATTTTTCAGATTTGTCAACAATTGTATTAAATATTTTGCTGGCCCCTCATTCGGTGCATATATGTTTAGGAGAGTTATTTCTTCCTGCTCTACATACCCCTTGATTAATATAAAATGTCCATCTTTGTCCCTTACAACCTTCCTGAGTATAAAGTTTGCATTATCTGATATTAGTATGGCCACTCCAGCTTTTTATGGGTGTTGTTTGCTTGGATAATTTTTCTCCAGCCTTTTATTTTGTGTCTATGTTTGTTCTGACTATTCAGGTGTGTTTCTTGTAGGCAGCAGAAGGTTGGATTGAGTTTTTTGATCCATTTAGCCACTCTGTGTCTCTTGACTGGTGCATTTAGTCCATTGACATTGAGAGAAAGAATTGTCCTGGGAATTAATGCCATCTTTATATCAAAATTTGGTGTGTCTTTTGGTTAGTCTTGTCTTAAATTAGGTCTTTCAGTTTTTCTCTTAAGACTGGTTTTGAGTCTCTAATGTTTTTGAGCTGTTTTTTGTCTGTGAAACCATGTATTCTTCTGTCAAACCGGAAAGTGAGTTTTGCTGAGTACAGTATTTTAGGTGAAGCATTCATTTCATTCAGTCTTGTCACATTATCCCACCACTGCTTTCTGGCATTGAGTGTTTCTGGTGACAGGTCTGCTGTAAATCTCAAGGATGCTTGCTTGAACGTAATTTCCCCTTTTGATCTTGCTGTTTTCAGAATTCTTTCTCTATCTGTGGGATTTGTCATTGTGACTAGAATGTGTCTTGGGGTGGTTTTTCTGGGATCTCTTTTGGTTAGTACTCTTCGAGTATACAGGATTTGATCACATATATTCTTTAGCTCTGGAAGTTTCTCTTTAATGATGTTCTTGACCGTTGATTCTTCCTGGAAATTTTCTTCCTGGGTCTCTGGGACTCCAATGATTCTTAAGTTGTTTCTGTTGAGCTTATCATAGACTTCTATTTTCATCTGTTCCCATTCTTTGACTAATTTTTACATTGTCTGTTCATTTGCTTTAAGTTTTTTTTCTAATCTCTCCTGCTGTATGGAATTGTTATGTATCTCATCTTCCACAGCACCAAGTCTATTCTCAGCTTCTGATACCCTGTTCCAGAGCTTATCCATTTTGTCATTCTCTTCATTTACTGACTTTTTCAGTCCTGTTAGTTGACATGTTATTTCAGTTTGGAGTTTTGTGATTTCTGTCTTCATATTTTCTTGGTTCTTATTAGTGTTCTGTTCAACTCCATCCATGGTTTCTTTGAGTTTGTTGAGGATCTTCCATATTGCTAGTCTAAAGTCCTTATCTGAGAGGTTGATTAGTTGGTTGGTCATTATCTGGTCATCAGAATTGTCATCTTCATTCTCTATGTCTGATGCTGGCCTGCGTTGTTTCCCCATTGTCACACTTGTATTGTGGGTTTTTCTACGTGTTGTTGTGGTATTCATTGGCTATATGATGCAGGCAGCACACTCCTCTGGCTCCGCCCTTTCTGGATGGGCCTGCTTGCCTCCAAGGTAGGGGAGTCCTCCGTGGATGAAGCCTCACACAGGATCAAAACTTAGGCCCGAGCATGCAGCAGAGAAGACAGTCCGGAGAGAAATGCTTGCTTCTGTGATCCAGCACAGTTCTTAGTGTGATTTTTTTTCTTCTTGTTGCGATGGTGTTCTTTTCTTAGAAAGAGCGCACGGCTGCGTAGCGAAGCGAGCCAAAGTGCTCTGCTGGAGCCTTTTTTTCGGCCCACTCCCAAGAGGTTCACATGACAGGACAGTAGACAGACACTCACAGGCAGCACTCACAGTTTTTCACAGTCTGGCCCCACTGGGCAGGCGTAGTTTCATGGATTTTCCCAGCCTGACGTCACAAACAGGGGACCCGGCTTCTGCAAAGCCTAGCCGGTTTTCATGTTATGGAGTCCACCCTGGAATTGGCCTCTGGGAGAGCGAGTTTTCTGGAGCCTCTTTTCGGCCCACTCCCAAGAGGTTCATGCAAGAGGACAGTAGACAGACACACACAGGCAGCACTCACAGGTTTTCACAGTCGAGCCCCACTGGGCAGGCGTAGTTTCCTCCCTATTTTTCTAAGTAAATTTAGTTCAATGTAAACAATAAATAAATAAATAAATATCTGGCCAGAGATGGAAGGATTAACATCATCAAAATGTCAATGATCCCCAAAGCATTATACAGATTCAATGTAGTCCCTTAAGGATACTCATGAGACTTATGGGACTTTAGTTACATAAGGATGCTCATAGTATTTTTTAAAGAAATAGATCAAATATTTCTGAAATTCATATGAAACAATAAATTCCCCAGAATAACCAATGCAATCTTTGGGAAAAAGAAGATGAAAGGCATCATTTTACCCAACTTCAAACTTCTACAAAGCAGTAATAATTAAAACAGCATGATATGACACTGGAATAAAGACAGACCCTCCAATCAATGAAACATAATTGAAAATACAGAGGCAGACCTCAGGTATATGAACAATTAATCTTTTTTGTAGGAGCAAAAAATATGAAGTATAAACAGAAAAGTCTCTTCATCAAGTAGTGATGGGAAAATAGGTTGGATAAATGCAAAAACAAACAAAAAATTTAGATCTCTTCCTGACATCTTGCACAAATGTCAAATAAAAATTGATTAGTAACCGCAATGTCAGATCTAAATTCACAAGGTGTAAAAAAGAAAACATAGCTAAATCTCTTCATTACACTGAAACTAGAGGGTTTTGTGTGTGTGTGTGTGTGTGTGTGTGTGTGTGTGTGTGTGTGTATGTGGTTTTGTTTTGTTTTGTTTTTGGGGTTTTTGGCCACATCCGGCGGTGCTCAGGGGTTACTCCTGGCTGTCTGCTCAGAAAAATAGCTCCTGGCAGGCACAGGGGACCATATGGGACACCGGGATTCCATCCAACCACTCTTGGTCCTGGATTGGCTGCTTGCAAGGCAAACACCTCTGTGCTATCTCTCCGGGCCTGGAACTTGAGGTATTTTTAAAGATAAAATGCCACTGACCAAACAAGTGGAAGTAAACATAAATGAATAGAACTACATCAAATTAAGAAGCTCCTGCACTTCAAAGGAATTAGAATCAGCATACAAAGAAAGCCCAGTTATGAGGGGGAGTGATTTACCCACTGCTCATCTGATGAAGGGTTAATACTAAGATATAGAAAGCACTGGTAGAACTTTATAAAAGAAATTATCCAATCTCATCCAAAAAATGAGCAGAGATGAATAATCTTCCCTAAAGAAATACAAAATGCACATGAAAGAAAAATGTGGTTTACTACTAATCATTAGGGAAATGCAAATCAAAACAATAATGAAATATCACCCCACATCAAAGAGACTGGCACTTATCACAAAGAACAACTAGTGTTGGCATGGATGCATCCAAAAAAGGACCTTTCTTCACTGCTGCTATGTAGGAGAACCTCATATTTAAGAAAACTGAAACACCCCTAACTGAGATAAAGAATCTTATGGAAGAGAGGTAATAACATACATGACATTTCCTTAGAGAAACTAAGGAAAGCACCACAGTTCTCCAACATCTTTTTTCATTGTTGGACCCAAATGACTTATAGTTTCTGGAGCACTTAATTCCTTGGAAAGGCCAACTTTTCAAAATTTTTCTTAAAGAAATTTTCACACACTTAATACATAGTAGTGCTGTTCATGGAGCATAAATGGCAAATAATAGGTAAAATATCAATATCCACCAGTAGAGGACCAGCTAAATCAATATTACCTATTTCGATTTGGAAATAAAAAGAGCCCATGTAGACTAAAGGCAGTATTCCTTCTATAAAGTCTGTTAAATAAAAAGCAAGTTGACAAATATTGGATTTGGTCACAAGACAAAAATATCACCAGCTTTCCCCCCCAAAAAAAACCCAAAACATAATGTTGGAAGATAGAATTAGAGGTTAATGGAAAAAACTTTAGCTTTATAACTTTAGCTATATATTATTTTTAAATTCTAGAGACGAGGGTAGTCACATTCTATTTTCCCAATTTATTTTTTTTATTTTTGGTTTTGGGTCAAACCCAATGATACTCTAGGATTACTCTTGGCTCTGTGCTCACTAATTATTCCTGAGCACAGCAGCCTTGGAGGACCATATATTTACTATAGCTCAAACCTGAATGGAAGGCAAGTGCCTTAAATGCTGTACTAAGACTCCACCCTGGCCACTCAGATAAAAATGCAATTTTTTTCTTAGGAAGTTGGAAAAGTTTGGGCCACATTTGTTGATGCTTAAAGATTATGCCTGTGCTCAGTATGTGATACTGGGCATAAAATTGGGGTGAGCTGCATGCAAGGCAAGTGCCTTAACCCCTATACTATCTCGATGGCCCCAAAACTTAATTTAAATATTAAATTAAGTTTGCTATGTTTAGGGGCTGGAAAGATAGTTCAATAGGCAGGGCATTTGCTTTTTATGAGGCTGACACCCCATTTGTCACCTAAGCCCTTCCAGGAGAGATCCCTAAACACAGAGTCAAGAATTAGCCCTTATGGAGCTATAGAAAGATAGCATAGTGGATACTTGCATTGCACATAGCTGAGCTGGGTTTGATCCCCAGTATCCCATATGGTACCCTAAGCACCATTAGGAGCAGTTCTTGAGACCAAAGTAAGTCCTGAGCATTGCTGGGTGTGACCACAAAACAAACAAACAAGCAAGCAAGCAGAAGAATAACCTCTGAACACACCCAGGTGTGACTCCAAGAACAGCAACAAAATATTGTTATGTTTAATTTTAAAGGGCACAATCCTGGAGGGGAAATCACATTTCTAATTTGATTAATGTCCCTGACACAGGAATAAAAGGGAATAAAAGAGGGGAAACAGCAATTTTAAAAAATCACTTACAGCTAAGTACAAATGTTTCCATTCATATGCAAAGAATATCAACCTTTTCTTACTTTAAAATATTACTTGGGACCCTCAATTTATATCAGTGGCCACCCAGGTTGTATACTCAGATAACTCAAATAAGAAATAATTATTTGAACAATTTAATCCATGTAAATAATTTGTACTAGGTAGATAGATAATAGAGGGAGCTGGGTTATTTTGATTTGGATAATTTGATAATTACCCTCCAATTGCTCACTTCCCTTAAGCATCTATAAAAATCTAGATTTAGTTTTTTAACTTCTCACTTGTATTCACCATAAGCCTCTTTATTTAAAATTTCCCCCCTTTATGTTTGGCTTTCAGAAAAGTCAAAACAGCTGGCTGCCATCTGCTTCTCAGAGAGAAAAAAAGTTATTATATTTATTATATCCTTAGGAAGGCCTCTAATTTTGGACCTGGGGATAAGAAGTCATATTGATGTGTGCTATTAGATTGTGGAAGGTCCTGAGATTACAAATGCCTCCTAATTCAATTCATTCTCTGCAGCACTGAGCAAACACACAATAAGTACTTCTTAAATGTTTCTGGTGCAGCCTCCTCATCAGTTTTAAATGAGGCATTCTATTTAATAATGAGGAATAGGAGGAATATATATATATACATATAAAATATATATTAGAATATGAGACTATTTACAAATTAATTATAACATAATGTTAGATTTTAAAGTAATTATTCTAGTTTGCAACTTGTAAAATTGTGTTTTTTTAATTTAAAAAAAAATTTTTGTTTTGGTTTTGGGACCATACCTGGTGATGTTCAGGGATTACTCCTGGCTCTGCACTCAGGAATTACTTCTGGCAATGTTTACAGAACTATATGCAAGACTAGGGATCAAACCCCGATCAGCCACATGCAGGGCAAGTATCCTTTCCACTGTATTATCACCTCAGCCTATAACTAGAAACAATATTAGTGTATTTTTCTGATTCAATTCTATGGCTAAGTTTAATAGTGTCAATTATAAATTTTGCATATGGAATTTGAAATCAGATCCTCATTTTACATCCTAAAACTATCATATGATTTCCAGCTAGTTTCCTCACTTCTAAAATTGAGAAAATGTCATTGATTTGGGGGCAGGGGCTGTTATCAATGTTATGAACTGATTTGGGTTAAGAACTAGTGTGAGGGGGCTGGTGAGGTGGCGGTAGAGGTAAGGTGTCTGCCTTGCAAGCGCTAGCCAAGGAAGGACCGCGGTTCGATCCCCCGGCGTCCCATATGGTGCCCCCAAGCCAGGGGTGATTCCTGAGCGCTTAGCCAGGAGTAACACCTGAGCACCAAACGAGTGTGGCCCAAAAAAACAAATAAAAAAAAAGAACTAGTGTGAGGGGCCAGAGTGGTGGCACAGCAGTAGGGCATTTGCCTTGCATTTGCTAACCTAGGACAGACTGAGGTTCGATCCCCCACATCCTATATGTCCCCCAAGCCAGGAGTAATTTCTGAGCACATAACCAGGTGTAACCCCTGAGCATCATCAGATGTAGCCCAAAAAGCAAAACAAAAAAAAAAAGAACTAGTGTGAATTCTATCCTAAAAAGGTGTTCAGGGACTGGAGAGATAGTCCAGAAGTTAAGGCCCTTGCCTTCTAGATGGTAAACTCTGGTAGATTCCTACAAACCATCCAGGAGACCTATTTCTTTAGAATTGCTTTTCCTGGGGTCAGAGTGATAGCACATCAGTAGGACATTTGTCTTGCACACAGCTGACCCAGGACAGACGAGGGTTCAATTCCTGGCATTCTATATAGTCCTCCAAGCCTGGCAGGAGCGATTTCTGAATGCAGAGCCAGGAGCAACCCCTGAGCACTGCTGTATGTGGCTCCAAAACAAACAAAAAGAATTGCTTTCCTTTCCTATAACATTAGGTATTCCAGGGGCCGGAGAGATAGCATGGAGGTGGGGTGTTTTCCTTGCATGCAGGACAGTGGTTTGAATCCTGGCATCTCATATGGCCCCCTGAGCCTGCCAGGAACAATTTCTGAGCATAGAGCCAGGAGTAACCCCTGAGTGCTGCCAGGTGTGACCCCCCCCCCAAAAAAAACCCCAAATTAGGTATTCTAGTTCCTCAAAGCATCACTGAATATTGGAAATTCAAAATTAGAATATTGTTTATAATATCTTTTAATAACAAACAAAAAACCTACTTGCCAGCAGTTCTTGATTTAGGTAAATTTTTACTTAGGGAATTTCTGGCAATACCTGAAGATATTTTTTTCTTTTTTTAGAGAAGGCTATCTCTCTTTTCTCTCTCTCTTGTCTCTCTCTCTCTCTCTATCTCTATCTCTCTCTCTCTCTCTCTCTCTCTCTCTCTCTCTCTCAGCCACATTTAGCAGTACTTAACTCCTGTCTCATTGCTCAGGAGTGACCCCTGGCAGTACTCAGGGGATCACATGGGGGTGTCAGCATTGAATCAGGATCAGCTTCCTGCAAACAAGAACCTTACCCACCCACTGGACATTCTTGTTGGTCCCAAAGAGACATATTTTATATCACAGCTTTTTGGGCTTCTTAGTAGGGACACCATCACTGTTACTGTATATCTTACCCATGGTGTGGGCTAAAATTCCACAATAAAAAATTTTTCTGTTGGAAATGTTGACAATGCTAAGATAGAGAAACTCCTTTAAAGCCACAAGAAATGTTTGTTATTCAGAGTCAAGTGCTAATGGATCTAGACATATGTCTGGATAAATATATATTTCCTTTGGTGGGGTGGTAGTGGTTTATGGGTCATACACAGTTTCATTCAGGGATCAATCCTGGTGGTGCTGAGTGGGTAGGGCATATGTGGTATCTGGGATTGAACTGAGGTCAATTGTGGTCCAAGGAAAACACTTTATCCACTGTACTATCTCTCCAGTCCCTTCATATCTGAATTCTACTAGGCAACATCTTAATCTCTTTTAACTTCTGCTTCAACTTATTTCTCAGTCCCTTGCTTAGGGAAGAGTGACTAATACACTAAAGAACTATTTTCTACAGGATATAGCATCAGGTATATTCTGAGCTGTGTTAGGAAGCACTAAGGGGTCCTTTTCCCCCTGGAATGTGAGATGAAATAAGTCAGAAAAGAGTCAGAGCTAATCATCTTTCTTGTCCTATTAAGCTGGTTTCAATGTTTGCCAAGAGAGAAGGAAAGCAAATTTGCTTAAATGTCACTCTTCTGATGCATTAAACTCTAATAATAGCATTTTAAAGCTGGGTTAAGACTTATCAACTTATTTATCATTTCTGACATTTCTTCACAAAGAACTATTTATGATTTACCTGAAATCTTCAGCTCTAACAATCTAAATTCTACCTTGCAACACAAGTTAAACTTAATTGCAGCAAGCCAGTTCATTAAACCTTTATGTACCTCAAAAGAGCGAGAACTAGAGTCAGTGAGGAGGTGATAAAAGAAGATATAATGAGAAGACAAATATGAGTTTTATTCAGTTAAGTACATGTTTTTTAAACACTGCATTTGAGTGAGATATTGAGTTGGATGTAGAGTAGAATGTTGGCTGAAAATTAGCCACACCTCCCAGGCAATGAATGGCTAACAAGAAGAAATAGACATGCAGATTCACTACAGTAAATATACTGAGTGGTACTAATAAAACTCACCAGAATTTGGGGACTTCAAAGTGGATGTCACAGCTAAAACAATAACTGTGGGGGTGGAGGGATAGTACAGTGGGTAGGGTGCTTTCATTACATGTGGCCAATATGGATTTAGTCCCTGGGACCCCAGGATAAGAACAAAGTACTGCTGGGTGTTGCCCCAAAACAAAACAATTTTATACCCCACTTTGTAAAAACAATAGTAATACTGAATTGGAGAAGAAAACCAGACACACTATTGAGTCAATCAATGGTTAAAAAAAAATTGTCCTTAGATTTATGGGCATCCATCTGTGCTCATTCTGTAACTCTATGCTGACTCTAACTTCTTGCTAGCACCTGGATATTGCCAGCAGCCACCTGGACTGGCTCTCTGATTAGAAAAATGTGTGCTGACACTGAGCAGTGTAAAAGAAATTGTTTTCTCCCCATTTGATCATCTGTCTGTAACCATATCTGATTCCCCTGGAATATGGGCAATGCTTTGTTTAACTACAGATTGCAATTAATCTTGCATGCTTTAATTAAAGCTTTGCTTACTATGTACTGGAATATAGTTTTAGGGTATAAATGTGATTGCAGTTCTGAGTTCTGAATCGAGGCTCAAAGCCTGCTGTGCACTGTTTAAGAAGAATGAATAAGGGGGCCGGCGAGGTGGCACTAGAGGTAAGGTGTCTGCCTTGCAAGCGCTAGCCACGGAAGGACCACGGTTCGATCCCCCGGTGTCCCATATGGTCCCCCCAAGCCAAGGGCAATTTCTGAGCGCTTAGCATTACGGGTGTGGCCCGAAAAAAAAAACAAAAAAAAAAGCAGAAGAAGAAGAAGAAGAAGAAGAAGAAGAAGAAGAAGAAGAAGAAGAAGAAGAAGAAGAAGAAGAAGAAGAAGAAGAAGAAGAAGAAGAAGAAGAAGAAGAAGAAGAAGAAGAAGAAGAAGAAGAAGAAGAAGAAGAAGAAGAAGAAGAAGAAGAAGAAGAAGAAGGAATGAATGAATAAAAACTTCTTGTCTATCTCTCCTATCTGGCCTCTCTAACTCTCATTGGGTGCAGCACAATGACAAAAGACAATGACTGTTTAAAAGTCCTGAGGAAGGAGGAGGTGTTAGCCTGTTCAGTCACTAAGAAAACTTGGAGAAAGAAATTTAGATAACAAAGCATGAGCAAAGGCATCAAAGCATGGATTTACATTGTGCATTTATGGAGCTCCAGATTGTTACATTTTTGTTGGAGGTGAGTTGAAAGGAAGTCAGGCAAGAGAGAAAAACTGGGGAGATGGGAGGATTCCCTTGTATCTGATAGCAGAAACAAAGCTTTGTCAGTAACTGTCTGGATTTCAATAAAGGATTTTAATAAAGGAAGCAAAAAATGCTTAAGAATTTTATTTTATTTTTTTAATAAAAATATGGAACGCTTCACAAATTTGCGTGTCATCCTTGCGCAGGGGCCATGCTAATCTTCTCTGTATCATTCCAATTTTAGTATATGTGCTGCCGAAGCAAGCACAAAATGCTTAAGAATTTTAGGTAAATTGTATTCTGGTGACTTTCTGGAGAAAATAGTAGGCAGGGTGTTCATTAAGAAAGCTATGGCGGGGCTGGAGAGATAGCATGGAGGTAAGGCGTTTGCCTTTCATGCAGAAGGACGGCGGTTTGAATCCCTGCGTCCCATGTGGTCCCCTGTGCCTGCCAGAGGCGATTTTCTGAGCATAGAGCCAGGAGTAACTCCTGAGCACTGCCAGGTGTGACCCAAAAACCAAACAAACAAACAAACAAACAAAACATTTCATTGGGGCCGGAGAGATAGCATGGAGGTAAGGTGTTTGCCTTTCATGCAGGAGGTCATCGGTTCGAATCCCAGCATCCCATATGGTCCCCCGTGCCTGCCAGGAGCAATTTCTGAGCATAGAGCCAGGAATAACCCCTGAGCACTGCCGGGTGTGACCCAAAAACCACACACACACACACACACACAAATTAACTAAAAATGGATCGCAGATCTATCTGGAAGAACTAAAGCTATAAAACTCTTAAATGAGAACATGAATAAACCTTCATAACCTTGGTTTAAGCAACCACTTCTTAGATATGATGCCAAAAGCACAAGCAATAAAAATAAAAGGTCATGTTGTTCAAAGAACATCAAGAAACTGAAAAGAGGTCTGAAGAATTAGGACTGGGGTTAAGGCACTTGTTTAGCATATGGCTGAACCCAGTTTGATCTTTGGCACCACATAGTTTCCCTAAGCATCTGGGTAGAGCTTTGGAGAGTATTCTACTCTCAATAAATTCCAGAGTGGCCCAGGGAATCCCAGCACCACAGAGCTTGAGCAGCAGCACCATGTCCTAGGGTCCTTACATGGAACCACCAACCAAGTTGGATAAAAATCTCAGACCTTCTGAGCACTACTTGAAAGACAACCCCCAACAACATGAAGAAAAATAATAAAGAAAGAAAAGAAAAGAAACAGAGATGACAACTCACAAAACAGGAGAAATTATTTGTAAATCATTCATCTGATAAACAATATCTGGAATATATAAAAAAGCAACAATAAATCAAAGGTTTGAATAAATATTTCTCTAAAGAGATATATAAATGACACAAGGAATATGCTCAGGTTAGCAGATAGTGGTGATGTTTGTCCAGCCCTGTAATTATACTAAAACCACTAAGAGTGATTTTTGCTATATGTTTATCATATTTCAATTCAGTTGTGACTTTTTTTTTTAAATTATTATTAAGAAGACTAGGGAAACACAATCACTGTGTCTGCACCTGGCCAGCTCTATGGACTCACTCTGTTCTCAAAAGATATGTAGACCAAGCTGTGAAAAATTATGGGTACACTGGAAATGCAGCTGAAAGCCAGTAATCTGGGAGCAAAGAATGGGCTAAATCTTTGCCTGCCAAAGCCACGCCTGATACACCATAACCCACAATTTCTGCTTCACCAATGGCCCTATTTCACCACTTCTCCAGGGCTCTCTGCAGAGATACCAATCTAATCAAAACTCCAGCTATGTCAGTATTTGGGCTGACATTACCAGGATTTTTTTGGAGCAAGTGTGCAAAACGCCCCCCCCCCCCCCCCCATACATCTCAATGCCATGGCAGCCAAAAACACACCCCATAAAAATCACAGTATCTGGGCCCGGTGAGATAGCACAGTGGTGTTTGCCTTGCAAGCAGCCGATCCAGGACCAAAGGTGGTTGGTTCAAATCCCGGTGTCCCATATGGTCCCCCGTGCCTGCCAGGAGCTATTTCTGAGCAGACAGCCAGGAGTAACCCCTGAGCACTGCCGGGTGTGTGACCCAAAAACCAAAACAAAAAAAAAAACCAAAACAAAACAAAAAAAATCACAGTATCTTTTTTGCTCCCTTCCCCCCACCCCCATCTCTGCCCCTTCCCCAGCCCGAGCTCTGCCCGCCCTCCCGCCCTCCTGCCTGAAAAAAAAAAAAATCACAGTATCAGGGGCCGGAGAGATAGCACAGCAGAAAAGTGTATGTTTGCCTTGCACTTGGCCAATTTGGGACGGACCCGGATTGAATTCCCGGCGTTCCAAATTGTCCCCCGAGCTTGCCAGGAGTGATTTCTGAGTGCAGAGCCAGGAATAACCCCTGAGAGTTGCTGGGTGTGCCCCCCCACAAAAATTGCAATATCAGTAATAGTGCTTTGAATTCCTGGACAACTTCATTTTTATTTGATATTGTCATGCCCATAGGAACACACCAATGTGTAGCTAAAGTCACCTAATGTTCAGAAACAAATAAAATAGCAGCATGATCAGCTAGCAACAAGAGTTTATTTCTCTTCTCTTTGTACTTCCTTTGTTCTTTCTTTTTCTCATTTTTGGGTTTTTTTGGGGGGGGGTGGGACACATCTGGCAGCGCTCAGGAGTTACTACTGGCTCTGTGCTCAGAAATCGCTCCTGGCAGGCTAGGGGGACCATATGGGATGCTGGCCATCAAACCTGGGTCAGTCCCGGGTCAATCGTGTATCTCTTCGGCCCCTAGATTTTTTTTCTTTTTAAATTAATTTTGCTCCCACTTATCATGAAACAAATGTATTACTAACAACTATGTCAACTATGCTCTTTAAATAAAGTAGTTAAAAAAAAAAAAGAAAGACTGGGGAGAAGGTCTAAGAGATTAATAAAAAAAAAACCTTGGGAGAAGAATGATATACTCCCAAGAAAACCTGCAAATGGAGAAACATTAGCAGGTAAAAGGCAGAGAGGGAGGAAAAATTAGAATTGTCTCCTAGATTTCCAGAGGAGAGGAAAAAGAATAGAGAGAAGGAGATATAATGTGAGATAATAGAGATTTCTGATGGAAAAGAAGAGGAGGAAAGTTTCCTTCTGTTCAATAGGCTTTGATTTAACAACTGGTAGGAATTAGGTCCTGGAAAATGCAGCTCTCCGTGCTCTCAAATTGTCAGCAGAGGTTGTCCTCCCTGGAATAGCGGTACTTAGGATGAAGTTAAAAGACTTAGAGAATCCTCAGATACCTTCTTGCCATGAAAATAGAAGAACATCTTTGATACAATGTTTGATTAATTGCTAAGAGATTAGAACTCAGACATCCTTCTGAATTGCACTGTTTACTTCTTGAATGTCCTATCTTTGGGACATTTTCAAGGACAGATCCCAACAATGCAGTTGTATGTGCTTGTCCCAGTTGTGCCCTCCCTCAGGACTGTGTTGCAGAGCCTACTAACCACACAAATGAGAAACGTTTGTAGCATAATCAGTGATACTTCTTGGCAGAGTGACCAGCAGGAGTTTTCAGGCTCCTTAGCAAAACTGCCATGAGATGTGTGTGTGTGTGTGTGTGTGTGTGTGTGTGTGTGTGTGTACACGTGCACATGTGTGCTTAACTGAGAATAAATACTTCCAACACATCTGAAACCATAGTTTTGGTTTGGGGTGCAATATTTTTCTGGAAGATTTCATGAACGAAAGCTTCTGCTGGGTCATTTTACCAGAAAAGTCAAGGGTGACGGGGCAAGGAAGTATTTTAGGCTTGGTTATGTCAACAAATTTAAGAAACTAAAGCTATTTAGTGAAACACTTCCCTAGGTTGGTCTTTACATGTGCAAGTCCTGACCACCAGACAAATATAAAAAAAAGGTGAAGAGTAACATTAAACAAGGCTTTATCTTTTATTTACCTCCACCTATAACCCTTGAATGGCTCTTGACTCAGCCTTTGTTTTGTCTGCATATTTTCTGCTATGAGTTTACACAACAGCTCTCCTGGACAGGAAGAGGCAAATCTATTTGTTGAATCACATCAAGGGGAAACTGCTAACTCATCCATTTTGTTGTTAAGTTACTCAAAAGGATCAAAATACCAATTAACTGGCTGCCTTAGAAATCTTTGATATTCTCAGATTTACTGACATTTTGAAACTCTTGTTCATACTTGCCTAATGGCTTTCTGATTTCGAACAAAGAGGCACCAATCTATTTAGCATTTGACCTCTTTTCTTACATTTTTTTGTATACTCAACACATTTTGTGTACTCCAATGGCTAAAAATACTTGACTAGTCACATTCATGTGCTAAAATAATCTTTTTGTCTTGTTCATTTCCAAATTTTAAGAGGATAGAAGTCTGTAATATACTTTTTGTTTTGTTGTTTTTGTTTTTGGGACACACCCGTTGTCGCTCAGGGGTTACTCCTGGCTTGGGGGACCATATGGGACACTAGGGGATCGAACTGCTGTTTGTCCTAGGCTAGCACTTGCAAGGCAGGCACCTTACAACTTGCACCACTGCTCCATCGCAAAGAAAAGTTTGTAATATACTTTTAAAAAAGCCTTTCCTCCCTCCCTCCCTCCCTCCCTCCCACCCTCCCTCCCTCCCTCCCTCCCTCCCTCCCTCCCTCCCTCCCTTCCTTCCTTCCTTCCTTCCTTCCTTCCTTCCTTCCTTCCTTCCTTCCTTCCTTCCTTCCTTCCTTCCTTCCTTCCTTCCTTCCTTCCTTCCTTCCTTCCTTCCTATTACGTACAAAAAGCTTAATCTCTATTCTCTATGGAAATGAATAGTATTTGGAAAAATGAGCAAAACAAGTTATAATTTTGTATAGATTCTACCTGTAATCTTAAGCAAATTCAAGCCCTGCTGATGGTAGTTGTGTAGAAAAATACCATTTTTTTTGGTCTGGGTCTATAGTTTTAAAGTTTAGGAGGCAACCCGGCAATGAAAGCCAATAAACATTGAATGCAGTGGACAAAAAGGATTGAAAGTGCAGAAACTGAAGCCCAATACCTTGGGTTTGATTTTGGCTCTACTATTTGCTGACATGTTATCCTGACATGTTATTAAAAGCAATTTAATTTCTATGCCTTAATTCTTCTGCAAACTGAGGAAAATATCAGAGTTTAGACTAAAGGTTTTGTGTTAGCTAACATTTTCTCAGGTCAGATCCTGGGAGAGGAATCCAGACTTTGGTGCAATGAAATTTGCCAGAATCCTGACCCACTTTTGAAATGACGCTTTTATCATACTGATTATAAATATTGAGAGGTTATAAAATCTAAGAATATTTTAATATAAATATTGGTGGAGAATTACATTTTTGATTTTTTTGATTTTTGTTTTCTTTTTGGCCACACCTGGTGGTACTCCTCGCTCTGCACTCAAGAATCACTCCTAGTGTGTTCTGGAGACTATAACAAATGCTGAGGATTGAACCCCAGTCGACCGCATGCAAGACAAATTTTCTACCTGTTCGATTATTGCTCTGGCCCCAGATTAAATTTTTTTATTACTTTTTTTTTTGTTTGTTTGGATACTACACCCCATGGTACTCAGCACTTATTACTGGCTCTGAGATCAGGGATCACTCCTGAGAGTGTTCAGGAGACCATATGTGATACTAGGGATAGATCAAGGGACTACTACTTACAAGGCAAGTGCCATAACCTCTATACTATTTCTTTGGTGCCACATATATATATATATTTTTTGGGGGGGGGATTTTGGGGCCACACCCATTTGATGCTCAGGGGTTACTCCTGGCTAAGCCGCTCAGAAATCGCCCCTGGCTTGGGGGGACCATATGGGACACCGGGAAATTGAACCGTGGTCTCTCCTTGGCTAGCGCTTGCAAGGCAGACACCTTACCTCTAGCGCCACCTCATCGGCCCCAATATATTTTTAAAATGAATGGGACCTCCCAGTTGTTGGATTCTGGGAAGTTGTTTCAAGTAGACCCTTAGATTTTAGAGATGTGGTGCTACTTTACCCAGGGTACTGGGCCATGCATGCAAAAGGGCCATGCAGACCCAGACTCAGACTTAAGATCTCACATCGAATATATGTATCCTATCCCTTTGAGCTATTTGCCCAGTTACAGATTTTACTATTTCAAATGTGATCAGAGGAGTTTAATTTTTCTTCCATATCACTGAGATTTGGTTGTTGCTCAATTAAAATACACTTAAGTAAGTTAATGGTAATGGGTAAGTAGCCAATTGCATGTTTGGAGGAGCAATTCCTAAGGAATGGACATAGCCTTGGAGCAACCATATAGAAAACAAGGTATTTCCCCAGATGCTAGTCTGACCTTTTCACAAACTCTTCAAAGAGGATGCGGTGGGAATAGCCCTGCTGGCGGATTCTGACTGTCTCCAGGATTCCTGTGGAGCGGAGCTGGGCTAGCACTCTCTCCTGGGAGAACTTCAGGGCCTCTCGATCATCATTGGGTTTGATGCAGCGCACAAAGTGGGGTTGTCCCACTACCATTTTGGAGAGCAGGTCCATGAGAGAATACTACCAAAGGGAAAGAACGGCACATAAAAGAAACTGTAAGTGAGCAAGCATCAGCTACTTTATCATTTTCCACCCACACACTTCCATAATCGGGGCTTTGGTCCAGTCTGTTTCTCATAAGAAAGAGTGTTTTTCTATATTGTATATTTAATGTTGAACCTGGAATCAGTTAGGGATGAACAGAAAAAAAACAATTCCCTAAGCCTCCAGAGAGAGAGAGAGAGAGAGAGAGAGAGCACTGAACGCTGTCACAGAGGCTCCTGGAGATCAACATAGTTATTTCATTGCACCTACCATAAGCAGACTCCTATCAATAAACTTGGACACCAGATTATGTCCTGTTCATTGTCCCTCTATTCTTTTTTCCCCAATCCCCAACTGAGAGTAAGATTTCTATTTATTTATTTATTTATTTATTTATTTATTTATTTATTTATTTATTTATTTATTATTACTACTACTACTACTACTAACTACAAGTCCACCATCTTAGGTTACTTGAATAAAACTTGTTTTACTCGGGGGCCAGAGCAGTGGTGCAGCGGTAGGGCATTTGCCTTGCACGCAACTGACTTAGGACGACCGCTGTTTGATCCCCCAGCATCCTATCTGGTCTCCCAAGCCAGGAGCAATTTCTGAGCTAAGAGGTAGAAGTAAGCCCTGAGCATCACCAGGTGTGGGCCCAAAACCAAAAAACAAACAAAAAAAAAACAAAACAACAACTTGTTTTACTCAAACCAATTTAAAAATGATTTCACTACCCTTCCCTTGTTGTTGAGATTTCTTGGGGAGGGGACCACACACTCTTGGCTGCAGCATTGTGCTGGTCATCAGACATTTTGTGCAATTCCTGGGACCCAAATGGCTGTGCTCCTCAGTACTCAGGAGATTGTGTGCCAGGGTTACATTCACAGAACAGGTGCTTTGTGAGGTGCTTTGTTTACTTTATGCTCTTCCTAGGCCCCTCTATCCTCCTCTCTTTTTTGGGGGGGGGGGTACACCAGCAGTGCTCAGGAGTTACTCCTGGCTCCATGCTCAGAAATCATTCCTGGAAGACTCTGGGGACCATCTGGGATGCCGGGATTCGAACCACCATCCTTCTGCATGCAAGGCAAATGCCCTACCTCCATGCTATCTCTCCAGCCCCTCTATCAACTCTGGTTTATCAAGAATTAGTCTTCAAGCTGTGAGCAAGTAGAGTTACATTTATTTATAAGGATCGATAATTTTATATTAAATGAATATGAAGTACCTTGAGTCTTACCTTTCATAAACAATGTCTATATCACATAGTCTATCCAGAGATAATGCTTTCACTAGATTAAGTAATTTTATCATTTTAATTTATGAAACTTGGCAGGAAAAAACTTGGCTCAAACAAATGATTCTAAAATATTGGTCTATTCAATATAGGGAAATTATGTTGAAATTAAAGGATTCGGGATTTAAATATAATTAGCCACCTTTTAAATTTTTATGAGTGATTTTACTTTTCCATTAACATACTAGAAATGTGGCAGACTCCAGAAACTGTAAGGCCAAAGATCAGCTCACAAAATCAGCACAGCAGATCAGGGCTGGGTGCCCAGTGACACAGATAATGGTGTAGACTCTTGGGATTTCATCTGCTCTTTCTGAGCTCTGAGAACATTATAAATACACTGTGCTCAGTTCTATTCCACTGGTAGTGCTTTGATTTTTCCCTTCCTGCACCTCCTTTTTTTTTTTAATTAAAACTCTTGTGCTTGTTTCTTTGTCTATCGCTATCCGAATCTCTCATGGGATGAAATGATAAGTGGGCAGAAGAGTAAAGAAAAGGACGTTTTCTTACCCGGAAGTAAGACGCCATGGTCTGTCTCTTCATGTTGGTAGTCTCTTCTGGGTGCCGGATCACCTCCAAAGTGTCCACCTGGTGGAGGGAAGTGATTTGAGAAACAAAGACAATTCATTATCTAGCTCTTGCAAAGAAGAGCTGGAAAATATCTGTTAGTCAAATATCTGAGGAACTTGGATGGTTACATTATCAGAGTATACACAATGGGGGAAGTTTAAAGGAAAACCAAGCATACCCTGTTACACTCATGTTGAAGCATGTACTCAATGTTGAGAATTGTCACAGTCTGAGAAGTATGTCTGGCCTCACTTGGATCCCTATGCTGAGTCATGTCTGTGTCTCCATGTTCTAATGAGATCCTATTCAGTACTTCAATAAGGTCTCACTGTACAATCTCACTGAGCAATATCCTCTACCCACGAGAAAAGGAGGCAAACTCCAATTGGGGAGGGACAGGTGGCTGTTGGGCCCCAAGCATCTATCTCAGGAGTTACTCCTGCCTCTGCACTAAGGGATTACTCCTGTCAGTCACAGAGGACCATATGGGATGCCAAGGATTGAACCCTGGGTTGACCTTGTGCAAAACAAGTACCTTACTGACTGAACTATCTCTCCAGGCCCAGAATTCCAATAATCAAAGTTTTCTTAAGCATTCCCCTCCTCACCTCACCTTCTTGGGAACATCTCCACTAATTCCCCTTTATTCAGAGACCATCCCTAAGCAGCACTCCAAACTAAGACCATTGGTGCCTTCCAATTCCCTCACTCTTCACTGAGATTGGCCAGAGGGAATAAAGGTGATGACTAAGAAGTTCATCTATGTCTCCCTCTTAGAAAGACAGACCCTCCCCTCAAGAGCAATGGTACAGCTACTTGGCATTTGAAAATTCAAATAGAGAGATCAGAAAATTTCTGCTTTCTATTAATTCTGCTGTGATCAACTGAAAACGGACAAAATGTCTTGTTTTTCCTCTAATAAACTGGTAAATACAGAATGAGTGTAATTTTCACTTCAAAAATTTTGAGGTGGTGGGCACTGAGTCAGTATGTAATGCTTTGGTTTGAATTTTTTAAATGAGTGAATGGACTTGATGAGTGGGACCAGAAAATTGGTTTAATAAATGTTTCTTGACTGGGCAAAATAATTAAATTAAATAAAGCTTAGAGGGCTAGAATAAGGATTAAGGAACATGCCTTTCATACACAAGACCCCAATTCAATGCCCAGCTCCCTTTCCCATTGTGAGCATTGCTGGTTATAATTCTGGAGATTTCTGGCACAGAAATACCAGAGCAGCATCATATCCTTGAGTACTAGCATTAAGTTTTCAGGTCCGGTTAGCCAAAATCCATCAGAAATGGCCTCCAGGTTTCCTGATTATTACTTGGGAAGTCACACTTCAGAAAAAATAAACCCCAGAAAATTTTAAAAATAAAAGAAAGAGGCCAGAACACTAGCATAATGGGTAGGGCATTTGCCTTGTGGCTGATCTAGGTTTAATTTTTGGCATCCCATATGGTCCCTACCAGGAGTAATTTCTGAGTGAAGAGCCAGGAGTAACTCTGAGTATCTCTAGGCCCCAAACCAAAATAAATAAATTAAATAAAAAATAAAAGAAAGGGGTCAAAATACTAGCAGCAGGTAGCATGTTTTCCTTGTCTGAGGCCTGCCTGGTTTTGATCCTTGGTATCCCACATGGTCCCCTGAGCCTGCCAGGAGTAATTTCTGAGCACAGAGCCAGGAGCCTGAGCATCACTGAGGATGACCGAAAAAAATTTAAATTAATTAATTAAAAAAGAAAAAGAAAAGAAAATATCAACAAGGGCATAACACAAATTGAATCTTTTGACTCTTCAAATTAGATCTCTCTGCACCAAGCCTCCCACACAACCTTGATATAACTTCAATAAACTATTAAGTCAGGGGAGGGAAAAAGATAAACTCTATTAAGTTAAAACTCTATAAGCTAAAAAGACCAACATGGTCTTCCCAAGCTAATTTAGTTAATAGTGCCATCTATTCATTTTCTTAAAAATTAAAAAATAATTCTCAGGAGCTGGGGCAATAGCACAATGGGTAGGGTATTTGCTTTGCATGTGGCAGATCTGGACTTAATCTCCAACATCCCATATGGTCCCCAAAACCTGGCAGGTGTGATTTCTGAGCAGGGTGCCAGGAGTAACCCCTGAGTGCCACTGGTGCATTCTCAAACCAAAGGGGGAAAAAAAAGAATTCTCAAAAAAAAAAAGTCCAGAAAGTAAAAATTCTATTATCATCAGTTAGGTGTATAGTGGAATATTTTCCTCGTTGTATTAGGAATTTCACAAGAAAAAAAAAACCCAGTTCTCTCTAGAGCCATTTACAAGATTTTACTCAGATAGGAAAAAAAAAATGACTAGACATACAGTCCTAGACACTGAGAGTCTGTGCCATCAAGAACCAAATAACACTGGCTTTCCCTTGTACTAGTTGTGAGGGTGGGACTTGTTATTTCACTTTTTAGAACCTCTCTGTTCCTCATTAGGAAAACTGATTAGTATAAACTACTGCTCTATACACATGGCAGAAGCAGTAGAAGTTTCCATGCATCGTTACCTTGATTGATTTTTAGGTCAGTAATCATTATCAAGGATGCACACAAAGGCAGAATGTAAATACTAGTACACATGCAATACAGCAAAAAATAGTATTTTAATTTTTTTCAAAGGGAAAAATATCTTTCATTGAAGCATGCTTCAAAATGATCAGCAAGAGAGAAATTTAGGATAAAATCACTGTTTGTTTTTTTTTTTAGAATAAAAACAAACCACTGATGTTTAGGATAAAACCCAGTATACATAACATTTTCCTTACACACCATACATGTCATTTGAAGCTAAGCAAGTTACTTTCTGTCTGCATGACAAATGTCCTTCCAGATTCTTTGTGAGAGGTGCTAGTTAGCCTTCAAAGTATTTTTAAGTAAGCTTTACAAATTGTGTTACAAATCTCTAACCCACAGAAAACAAGCAAGCTGCTGTATAAATGTGGATACCAAAAATGAAGTTTTAGATGGTTATTCAAGCATGAGTAATAAAACATCTACAGTTTTTTTATGTGAAAGTAGTGTTCTAAACACTCTCCAGTATCTATGTTATGTCACTGAATTATAAAAATGACCCTGTGAAGTCAGTCCGCTAAGCTAGGAGCGATCCCTGAGTGCAGAGCTAAGAGTAAGCTCATGATTAAAATCTCTTCTCTTATTTTCCCTCTTGCCAATCTTCTGGTTTGAGTACAATTCACAGAATTTTCATGGTTTAATTTGAGAGTAAAGCTTTTCTAGAAGATGTATGTCCAAGGATTCCATGGTACTTCAATTTCCTAAGACCTAATTTCTGGAATGCCTTTGCTCTCTTCTCCAGACTGCCAGATAAAGGAAAGTAATGCTGCCCACCCAAGTATTATCTCCAGGACAGGATCTTGCATGATCCACATGGATCTTGGCTCTTACCTTAGCTCTTCCTGCGTTGAAGTGAGGAGGCAAAGATCTTGAAGCTGCTGTTATCCTGGCTCTTGTCTGAGCCAAATTACCTGTGAGTGGTAGGGAAACAAAAGGGTAAAATTGAAAAAAAAAGTTAAGATCCTACAGCCAGAGAGATAGTATAGGAGGTCAGACACAACATACATCCTTGCATGACTGCTTGATGGTGTCTATCCACTCTTGGTTGGATACCTCACACCATTTAGCCTTATCGAGTACCTGAGCCCACCAGGGGTCAGTCACTCCTGAGCACAGAGATAGAAACAGCTTCTGAGCTTTATCAGTGTGGTCCACCTATCCCTTCCTCTCAGAAAAAAAAGAAAGAACGAAAGAAAGAATGAAAGAAAGAAAGAGAGAGAAAGAAAGAAAGAAAGAAAGAAAGAAAGAAAGAAAGAAAGAAAGAAAGAAAGAAAGAAAGAAAGAAAGAAAGAAAGAAAGAAAGAAAGAAAGAAAGAGAGAAAGAAAGAAAGAAGAGAAAGAAAGAATGAAAGAAAGAAAGAGAAAAAGAAAGAAAGAAGAAAAAGAAAGAAAGAAAGAAAGAAAGAAAGAAAGAAAGAAAGAAAGAAAGAAAGAAAAGAATAAGAAAGAAAGAAAGAAAGAAAGAAGAAGAAAGAAAGAAGAAAGAAAAGAAAGAAAGAAAGAAAGAAACAAAGAAAGAAAGAAAGAAAGAAAGAAACAGGTTCTTGAACAATCTTTTCTTTTGTGTCTGTGGTTTGGGGACATTTTTTTTTTCAAATGATTTGCTTTGAATTTAATTTTTTTAATTCTAAAAATATATGTACTATATAATTATAAAAACTAATAAGTTATAATCAGTTTATAGTATAAATAGAAGGTATTTTTTAAGCAAAAATGAAACAAGGGAAATGTCTCTAGTGATTAATGAGATAATTCAAAGTAATTTATTCAACTAATGCTTTGGAAAAATTGAACATCTTCATGAGAAAACAAAAAGAGACTCATTGCATATACATAAATGAGACTTAAAACCATAAAACTCAAAAAGAAAATGTCAAAGGAAAACTTCATAGCAATGGCCTTCAAAAGTTTCTTGGTAGGAGAGCCAAAGCATTGACAACCAAATCAAAGTAGAAAAGCAGGAGACTGTAGGGAGCACTCAAGAGGCAGAATACATGCTGACAATATGTGAGCCCTGAGTTCAATCTACAGCACCTTATATAGCCAGCCTTTAACCCCCATCAGCACTTGCTGACACTGGGGACCCACTGCACTGTTGATCAAAGCATCAAATCAGACCAGGTTTGGTTGGCTGAGGCCTCTTTGAAAAGAAGACAAGTGGAGGGGCCAAAGAGATAGTAGAGGGGGTTAAAGGTACATATCTTGCATTCAGCTTTCCCTACTTTGATCCTTGGCACAGCAAGATCCTCTGAGCACTGACGAAACACCTGAGTGCCACTGGCATGACACAGGTAACCCTCAGCACTGCAAAACATACTACATCCCTGTGTCCTCACATTGAAATGCCAGAGGCTCCCTGGGCCTCCCAAGCATCACTTGGGAGAATCTACCAAAGAAAAAAAGAAAAAAAAGTAGCACTAAGAAAAAAAGTAGCACTAAGAAAACAAATAAAAAAAACTTGGTACAGCAAAGTAAATAATCAAAATGGAAAGGACAATTTATGGATTGGGTTAAAATATTTGCAAACTTGTGCTTAAGGAATTAATTTAAAAAATATAAAGGTACTTGACAGGGGCTGGAGAGATAGCATTGGAGGTAGGGCGTTTGCCTTTCATGCAAAGGGTCATTGGTTCAAATCTAGGCATTCCATATGGTCCCCCGTGCCTGCCAGGAGCGATTTCTGAGCTTGGAGCCAGGAGTAACCCCTGAGCACTGCCGGGTGTGACCCAAAAACCAAAATAAATAAATAAATAAATATATAAATAAATAAATAAAGGTACTTGACAACAGCAAGAGAATAAAGTAAAATAAGCTGATAAGTGGGTAAAAAGATTTATTAACATATAAATGGTTGAACGGCAAGTACATGGAGAGATAGACCTACATCATCAAAATCAGAAAAATGCAAACCAAAACTACAATTATCACCAACTCACACCATATAGAATCATCATTACTAATGGTCATTACAAAAATAGAAAGTTATAAATTATGGTGAGGATGTGGAGAAAGTGGAGCCCTTCACACTATGGATGGGAGCCATTATAAAAAATAGTGTGGTTATTCTACAAAAATTAAAAATCAAACTATTATATGATCTGGAAATCCTGCCTCTGGATATTCTCACAAAAGAATTTAAAACAAAACCTCAAAATGACATTTGCACTAACAGTTAACTATAGCTATATTCACAATAGTTAAGAGGTAGGAAAAAATTAAATTGCCTTTTCCCACTTTGTGTGTTGTGGGGGGGACATACTCTGCAGTGTTTGGGGACTATTCCTTGTTTGTTTTTTTGTTTTATTTATTTATTGTGTTTTTTTTTTTTTGAGGTCATGTTCAGCAGTGCTCAGGGGTTACTCCTGACTCTGCGCTCAGAAATCACTACTGGCAGGTTTGGGAAACAATTTGGGATGCCAGGGATTGAACCTGCATCGGCCTTGTGCAAGGCAAACACACTACCTGCTGTGCTATTGCTCTGGCCCCAATGGGGACTCTTCCCTATTTGTGCTCAGGAGTGACCTTTGACTGCGCTTGAGGGATCATATGTGGTGCCAGATAATCAAACGAGGGCCAGTGGGATGCAAAACAAGCATCTTTTTCTTTCCTTTTTTTGGTTTTTGGGCCACACCCAGTGTTGCTCAGGGGTTACTCCTGGCTGTCTGCTCAGAAATAGCTCCTGGCAGGCACGGGGGACCATATGGGATACCGGGATTCAAACCAACCACCTTTGGTCCTGGATTGGCTGCTTGCAAGGCAAACGCCGCTGTGCTATGTCTCCGGGCCCCTCAAAACAAGCATCTTAATCCCTGTGTTCAATGCACCTTGGGGTCACACCTAGTTGCTAGGGATTTCTCTTGCTTGTTACTCGGTTCTCAGGGGTCATTTCTGGTTGTGCTGAAGAACCCTGCAGTGCTGGGGATCAAACCTGAATGTAAAGTGGATGCTCCATCCTACTGAGCTATAGCTCCAAATCCAGACTAAATATTTATCAAAGGAAAAGAAAACTATACATATACTTAAACGATGTTATATTTTTCTATTTTAAAAAGGAAGAAAAGGGGCCAGAGTGGTGGCACAGTGGTAGGGTGTTTGTCTTGCACGTGGCTGACCTAGGATGGACCTGGGTTTGATCGTCCGGTGTCCCATATGGTCCCCCAAGCCAGGAGCGATTTCCGAGCGCATAGCCAGTAGTAACCCCTGAGTGTCACTGGATGTGGCCCAAAACCAAATAAATAAATAAATAAATAAGGAAGAAAATACTGACATTTGTTACATAAATAAATCTAGAGAACTTTATACTATATAAAATAAGTCAGTCACAGAAGAAAAACACAGTGAGAGGTATCTAAAGTCATCAAATAATTGCATTAATGCATGAAAAGAGATTATATTGCTGGCTATTGCTGGAGGGAGACAGGAAAATAAGAAAAGCCTGGGTATAAAACTTTAGTCATACAAAATGAAAAATATCTATAGGTATTTTCCTACATTAATGTGCATATATCTATAGATATAGCATAATTTCCATATAATATATACCAATAATACTGTACTATAATTAGAAAACTTGTTCAGACTGTAGCTTTCATGTTATCAACTCAATTTTTTTAATTTTTAATTTTTAATTTTTTAATTTTTTTTTGGGGGGGGGTTTTGGGCTACTCCCGGTGATGCTTAGGGGTTACTCCAGGCTATACGCTCAGAAATTGCTCCTGGCTTGGGGGACCATATGGGACGCTGGAGATTGAACCATGGTTTGGCCTAATCTAGTGGGGACAAGGCAAACACCCTACTAGTTATGCCACCACTCCGGCCACCCAAATTTTTTTATTTAAAGAAAATGTATCACATAGTTGACATAACTGATACATTTGTTTTAAGATAAGGGAAAGCAAAGTTATTGAGAAAATAGAAAGGAAAAAACAAAAAAAATTTTTTTTTTTTTTTTTTGGTTTTTGGGTCACACCTGGCAGTGCTCAGGGGTTACTCCTGGCTCCATGCTCAGAAATTGCTCCTGGCAGGCACGGGGGACCATATGGGACGCCGGGATTTGAACCGATGACCTTCTGCATGAAAGGCAAACGCCTTACCTCCATGCTATCTCTCCGGCCCCCAAAAAAATTTTTTTAAGTACAATTAGGTCACTACTAATTAACTAAAGAGAGGCATTTAGAAGGCAAATGCTGGGAAATTTTTGCAAGAAGTTGCAGACAGTTATGAAGAATTTATCTGCAATTAATGTAAGGCAGCGAGGTCACTAATTATTTCAATGACCCAGAAGATGTTGAGAGAGTAGGCAAGCAGCCTAAGGACTGGGGACAGACGGTCTCAATATCACCTGGACTTGCAAATTATTATTTTAGAGCTTCCATTTATTATCTACCACATGAGGATAAAACCTAGTCAAAGATCAATTTTAGGGCCGGGCGGTGGCGCTGGAGGTAAGGTGCCTGCCTTGCCTGCGCTAGCCTAGGACGGACCGCAGTTCGATCCCCTGGCGTCCCATATGGTCCCCCAAGCCAGGAGCGACTTCTGAGCGCATAGCCAGGAGTAACCCCTGAGCGTCACCGGGTGTGGCCCAAAAACCAAAAAAAGATCAATTTTAGACAAAGACAACTATTCTTGCCCCAAAGCCCAATGAAAAGGACAATTTGTCTTCAGTTTACTCTCCCTCAAAGCCTAACCTTTACTTTGTTTAGTTTTTTTTGTTTGTTTGTTTGTTTTTGTTTTTTTTTTGGTTTTTGGGTCACACCCAGCAATGTTCAGGGGTTATTCCTGGCTCTACGCTCAGAAATCACCCCTGGCAGGCTTGGGGGACCATATGGGATGCCGGGATTTGAACCAGAGACCTTCCGCATGTAAGGCAAAGGCCTTACCGCTGTACTATCTCTCCGGCCCCTACTTTGTTTAGTTTTATAGTTTACACACTGTGCCTCAGGTATCAATGTGTTTCATCCTAAAAACACATTTCCATAACACTTGCTTTGCATGCAGCTGACATGGATTCAATTTCTGGCACTGCATAAAGTTTCTTGAGCAAGCAGGAGTGATCTCTCTGAGCACAGAGTCAGGAGTAAACCCTGAACACTGCATGGTGTGCTCCCCCCCCCCCACACACACACAACACCACCAAAAATAAAAAACACTTCTTTGCTGATCTCTTTCTCTCCTAAAAACCCTTTCTTAGAACCGTAAAGTTAAGACAGCTGCTCTGAGGACATAAGACCATCTCCAACCTGGGTTTGTTGCCAATAAAGCTCTTTCTCACCATCTATTTCCTTTGATCCTCAGCAGTGCTGGAACCAAACTTTCATAGTTACCGGGACAAGACTATCCAATTCATAGTGCAACTGTGGACATTCAACAAGTTCATTGATGAAAAGTGCTTGCCAACAAATACAGGCCTGGGACAAGTTAGTGCTTACTTCATATTAGCTAGCATGGCTTGTTATTATTAATAGTATTTGCTGTGAACAGCTCTTATGATTCTCAATACTTCATAAAAGGCAAGAGAAAGCCAGGGAATCTCACTGATTTGTAATTGTGAGCACTGGTTAGTAGAACAAAAACAAAAACTAAAGCAGTGAAAGGAAATTCCCTTGAACCTCAATCTTTTGGTTACTCTGATTCCTCTCACTTTTTACCTCTGAAGGGTCAAGTAGTCTGACTCTTGTCCCTCGCACCCATCCTCCACATCCTCTGGAATCCTGGACCTCCTAACTCAAGAACATAAAGAAAGACATCTCCTTTTCTGTCTGTATCTTTTAGCTACAATATCATTGAATTCTGTAGCAAAATTAAAGCTATCAATAAAGGGAAATGCTGCAATTTGTGTAAAGGCAAACTACTCAAGATTTTAAAGTTTATAGCAAGTCTAGCACAAAGATGTCCAAATGTTTTCTCTGGTGATATTTTCAGAGGCTAAACTGTGATTAATAGCCCAGAAAGAACCCTTTGAAGCAGGATTGGTGACATCAAAGTCCTAATCCAGGGGTGGCAGGAGCTTTATAATGAGTGGGAAGCATTTTAACACATTTCAAAGGATTTACAGCATGATTAAACAATAGGCCTCAGCAAAAGCACCACACACACCTTTGAGAAACATAACCTATAAGAAGTTTCCATTTTAATTTAAATGTAAATACAGTGTTCACACTTCTTTCAAATGTTAAGCATCCTCAATGCATCACCCCTAGAAAGCCTCTTCAGTAAATGATGCCTCATTACCCGCAAAGCACCCTCCTGCTGCTTCTGATGTGTCCACCGATGTGTGTCAGGGAGAGAAAACGGAAGTCAGAGTCATCTAATGGAATTTACATCCGATGTAGGGATTGAATTAAGAATCTGAAATGGAGCTTCTAACTTGCGAGGAGAGGAGCCAGAGCCAGAGCTAGAACTTTTAAAGGTGGCAATTTCCTGTCTGATTCAGAGGATTTTTATCTTTTGGAAAGTACCCAGTGTCCCATGATTTCATTTTTAGTCATCTCCTAAGAATGACCCTATTATCATGAAAGGCTGCTCTTTGAAATACTCAAGCACAGATTTCAGCTTCCCTCTGCTGCCCTCTCTGGGTTTGTAGGATTTGTTGCAAGGTTGCAGTGAAGACTGTGAGTGGATTGTTTGTATGGAAATGTTTGCTTTAATTTCCATTCAAACATAGACTAATAAACTGAAAAATAATGCTGAAATGTAAAAGGCCCGTGTCAAATTGCTACCCCAAAAAACTGCTGCAAATTAAAAAATCAAATGCTTCAGTTGTCTGTTAACAGATTAAATAGCAGAAAATTGAAATCTTAAATTTTACAGCTTGGATTCTGAGAATTGAAATGATACCTCACTGTTGTGGAAACTGTTTTGAGATATATTGAACAGAGTATCTGACCTCTAGCTACCATGATGGAACTCATAGGTAAAAACTAAACAGTCTCAGTCAATTGGTAGTTTAAGAAACAACTAAAAACCTAGAGATCATTTGTTGTTCATGGTAACACCCTATCTGGAGCCTTCTTTCTAGAGACTTCTGCCCAACAATCTAAGGAAAAGATTGTTGTGTGAAGAGAAATGCTGTAAGAATCAATCTTAAAGTTTTACTACAAATGAGGGACCAGAGCAGTAGTACAGTGGATAGAGCATTGGCTTGCAAATAGTTAACCTGGGTTCTATTCCAGAATCCCATACTGTCCCTTAAAATAGCCAGGTGTAATTCCTGAGTGCAGAGCTAGGAGTATTACATTTGAGCATCACCAGTTGTGGTGCAAAACCAAAACCAAAAAATGTTTTACTACAAATGACCTAATCTCACACCATCTTTATTTGATCTTTTAAAAGTTCTCCTGGGGCCAGGAATATGACTTAGTGGTAGAGCATGTGTCTTGCATGCAGAAGACCTGGGTTCACACAAAGAAAAGGGAAGAGAAAGGGGAAACAGAAGGAAAGGAATCAAAATTCTCTATGCTCTAACTCTAAAGTACAAACCATGGGACTGTCCCAGAATTGTGAAACTAAACTATAAGCCTAGTATCAAATAAATGCTCTCTTGAGCTCTTTGCAGATACACAAACATCTAACAAAGGAGTAAATAGGGCCCAACAAATGGGCCAACAAATCTGTATCTTATACTTTTTCAATCCTCCTTTCAAAATCCTTACTTAGCTATTTCTTTTTTTTTTTTTTTTTTTTTAAATTTTTTTTTATTTAAACACCTTGATTACATACATGATTGTGTTTGGGTTTCAGTCATAAAAGGAACACCACCCATCACCAGTGCAACATTCCCATCACCCAAGTCCCAAATCACCCTCCTCCCCACCCAACCCCCGCCTGTACCCTAAACAGGCTCTACATTTCCCTCATACATTCTCAATATTAGGACAGTTCAAAATGTAGTTATTTCTCTAACTAAACTCATCACTCTTTGTGGTGAGCTTCCTGAGGTGAGCTGGAACTTCCAGCTCTTTTCTCTTTTGTGTCTGAAAATTATTATTACAAGGGTGTCTTTCATTTTTCTTAAAACCCATAGATGAGTGAGACCATTCTGCGTTTTTCTCTCTCTCTCTGACTTATTTCACTCAGCATAATAGATTCCATGTACATCCATGTATAGAAAAATTTCATGACTTCATCTCTCCTGACAGCTGCATAATATTCCATTGTGTATATGTACCACAGTTTCTTTAGCCATTCATCTGTTGAAGGGCATCTTGGTTGTTTCCAGAGTCTTGCTATGGTAAATAGAGCTGCAATGAATATAGGTGTAAGGAAGGGGTTTTTGTATTGTATTTTTGTGTTCCTAGGGTATATTCCTAGGAGTGGTATAGCTGGATCGTATGGGAGCTCGATTTCCAGTTTTTGGAGGAATCTCCATATCGCTTTCCATAAAGGTTGAACTAGACAGCATTCCCACCAGCAGTGGATAAGAGTTCCTTTCTCTCCACATCCCCGCCAACACTGTTTATTCTCATTCTTTGTGATGTGTGCCATTCTCTGGGGTGTGAGGTGGTATCTCATCGTTGTTTTGATTTGCATCTCCCTGATGATTAGTGATGTGGAACATTTTTTCATGTGTCTTTTGGCCATGCATATTTCTTCTTTGTCAAAGTGTCTGTTCATTTCTTCTCCCCATTTTTTGATGGGGTTAGATGTTTTTTTCTTGTAAAGTTCTGTCAGTGCCTTGTATATTTTGGAGATTAGCCCCTTATCTGATGGGTATTGGGTGAATAGTTTCTCCCACTCAGTGGGTGGCTCTTGTATCCTGGGCACTATTTCCTTTGAGGTGCAGAAGCTTCTCAGCTTAATATATTCCCATCTGTTAATCTCTGCTTTCACTTGCTTGGAGAGTGCAGTTTCCTCCTTGAAGATGCCTGTAGTGTCCTGTAGTGTTTTGCCTATGTGCTGTTCTATATATCTTATGGTTTTGGGGCTGATATCGAGGTCTTTAATCCATTTGGATTTTACCTTTGTACATGATGTTAGCTGGGGGTCTAAGTTTAATTTTTTGCAAGTGGCTATCCAATTGTGCCAACACCACTTGTTGAAGAGGCTTTCCCTGCTCCATTTAGGATTTCCTGCTCCTTTATCAAAAATTAGATGGTTGTATCTCTGGGGAACATTTTCTGAGTATTCAAGCCTATTCCACTGATCTGAGGACCTATCCTTATTCCAATACCATGCTGTTTTGATAACTGTTGCTTTGTAGTACAGTTTAAAGTTGGGAAAAGTAATTCCTCCCATATTCTTTTTCCCAATGATTGCTTTAGCTATTCGAGGGTGTTTATTGTTCCAAATGAATTTCAAAAGTGTCTGATCCACTTCTTTGAAGAATGTCATGGGTATCTTTAGAGGGATGGCATTAAATCTGTATAATGCCTTGGGGAGTATTGACATTTTGATGATGTTAATCCTGCCAATCCATGAGCAGGGTATGTGTTTCCATTTCCGTGTGTCCTCTCTTATTTCTTGGAGCAGAGTTTTATAGTTTTCTTTGTATAGGTCCTTCACATATTTAGTCAAGTTGATTCCAAGATATTTGAGTTTGTGTGGTACTATTGTGAATGGGGTTGTTTTCTTAATGTCCATTTCTTCTTTATTACTGTTGGTGTATAGAAAGGCCATTGATTTTTGTGTGTTAATTTTGTAGCCTGCCACCTTGCTATATGAGTCTATTGTTTCTAGAAGCTTTTTGATAGAGTCTTTAGGGTTTTCTAAGTAGAGTATCATGTCATCTGCAAACAGTGAGAGCTTGACTTCTTCCTTTCCTATCTGGATTCCCTTGATATCCTTTTCTTGCCTAATCGCTATAGCAAGTACTTCCAGTGCTATGTTGAATAGGAGTGGTGAGAGAGGACAGCCTTGTCTTGTGCCAGAATTTAGAGGGAAGGCTTTCAGTTTTTCTCCATTGAGGATAATATTTGCCACTGGCTTGTGGTAGATGGCCTTCACTATATTGAGAAAGGTTCCCTCCATTCCCATCTTGCTGAGAGTTTTGATCAAGAATGGGTGTTGGACCTTATCAAATGCTTTCTCTGCATCTATTGATATGATCATGTGGTTTTTATTTTTCTTGTTATTGATGTTGTGTATTATGTTGATAGATTTACGGATGTTAAACCATCCTTGCATTCCTGGGATGAAACCTACTTGATCGTAGTGGATGATCTTCTTAACGAGGCATTGAATCCTATTTGCCAGGATTTTGTTGAGGATCTTTGCATCTGCATTCATCAGTGATATTGGTCTGTAATTTTCTTTTTTGGTAGCGTCTCTGTCTGGTTTAGGTATCAAGGTGATGTTGGCTTCATAAAAGCTATTTGGAAGTGTTTCTGTTTGTTCAATTTCATGAAAGAGTCTTGCCAAGATTGGCAGTAGTTCCTCTTGGAAAGTTTGATAGAATTCATTAGTGAATCCATCTGGACCTGGGCTTTTGTTTTTCGGCAGACATTTGATTACTGTTTTAATTTCATCAATGGTGATGGGGTGTTTAGATATGCTACATCCTCTTCCTTCAACCGTGGAAGATTATAAGAGTCCAAGAATTTATCCATTTCTTCCAGGTTCTCATTTTTAGTGGCGTAGAGTTTTTCAAAGTAGTTTCTGATTACCCTTTGAATCTCTGTCATATCAGTAGTGATCTCTCCTTTTTCATTCCTGATACGAGTTATCAAGTTTCTCTCTCTCTCTTTCTTTGTTAGGTTTGCCAGTGGTCTATCAATCTTGTTTATTTTTTCAAAGAACCAACTTCTGCTTTCGTTGATCTTTCGGATTGTTTTTTGAGTTTCCACTTCGTTGATTTCTGCTCTCAGCTTTGTTATTTCCTTCTGTCTTCCTGTTCTTGGGTCCTTTTGTTGAGCATTTTCTAGTTCTATTAGCTGTGTCATTAAGCTACTCAGGTAAGCTCCTTCTTCCTTCCTGATGTGTGCTTGCAAAGCTATAAATTTTCCTCTCAGTACTGCTTTTGCTGTGTCCCATAAGTTCTGAGAGTTTGTGTCTTTATTGTCATTTGTTTCCAGGAACCTTTTTATTTCCTCCTTGATTTCATCTCGGACCCACTGGTTATTGAGCATGAGGCTGTTTAACTTCCAGGTGTTAAAGTGTTTCTTCTGAGTCCCTTTGGAGTTCACAAATAATTTCAGAGCCTTGTGGTCAGCGAAGGTAGTCTGCAAAATTTCTATCCTCTTGATCTTATGGAGGTATGTTTTATGTGCCAGCATGTAGTCTATCCTGGAGAATGTCCCATGTACATTGGAGAAGAATGTGTATCCAGGTTTCTGGGGATGGAGTGTCCTATATATATCCACTAGGCCTCTTTCTTCCATTTCTCTCCTCAGGTCTAGTATATTCTTGTTGGGTTTCAGTCTGGTTGACCTGTCCAGTGTTGACAAAGCCGTGTTTAGGTCCCCCACAATTATTGTGTTGTTGTTGATATTATTTTTCAGATTTGTCAGCAGTTGTATTAAATATTTTGCTGGCCCCTCATTCGGTGCATATATGTTTAGGAGAGTGAATTCTTCCTGCTCTACGTACCCCTTGATTAATATAAAATGTCCGTCTTTGTCCCTTACAACCTTCCTGAGTATAAAGTTTGCATTATCTGATATTAGTATGGCCACTCCAGCTTTTTTATGGGTGTTGTTTGCTTGGATAACTTTTCTCCAGCCTTTTATTTTGAGTCTATGTTTGTTCTGACTATTCAGGTGCGTTTCTTGTAGGCAGCAGAAGGTTGGATTGAGTTTTTTGATCCATTTAGCCACTCTGTGTCTCTTAACTGGTGCATTTAGTCCATTGACGTTGAGAGAAAGAATTGTCCTGGGATTTAATGCCATCTTTATTTCAAAATTTGGTGTGTCTTTTGGGTAGTCTTGTCTTAGATTAGGTCTTTCAGTTTTTCTCTTAAGACTGGTTTTGTGTCTGTGAAGTTTCTGAGCTGTTTTTTTGTCTGTGAAACCATGTATTCTTCCATCAAGCCGGAAAGTGAGTTTTGCTGGGTATAGTATTCTGGGTGAAGCATTCATTTCATTCAGTCTTGTCACAATATCCCACCACTGCTTTCTGGCATTGAGCGTTTCTGGTGACAGGTCTGCTGTAAATCTCAGGGAAGCTTGCTTGAACATGATTTCCCCTTTTGATCTTGCTGTTTTCAGAATTCTGTCTCTATCTGTGGGATTTGTCATTGTGACTAGGATGTGTCTTGGGGTGGTTTTTCTGGGGTCTCTTTTGGTTGGTACTCTTCGGGCATGCAGGATTTGATCACATATATTCTTTAGCTCTGGAAGTTTCTCTTTAATGATGTTCTTGACCATTGATTCTTCCTGGAAATTTTCTTCCTGGGTCTCTGGGACTCCAATGATTCTTAAGTTGTTTCTGTTGATCTTATCATAGACTTCTATTTTCGTCTGTTCCCATTCTTTGACTAATTTTTCCATTGTCTGCTCATTTGCTTTAAGTTTTTTGTCCAATCTCTCCTGCTGTATGGAATTGTTATGTATCTCATCTTCCACAGCACCAAGTCTATTCTCAGCTTCTGATACCCTGTCCCAGAGCTTATCCATTTTGTCATTCACTTCGTTTACTGAGTTTTTCAGGCCTGTTAGTTGACATGTTATTTCAGTTTGGAGTTTTGTCATTTCTGCCTTCATATTTTCTTGGTTCTTATTAGTGTTCTGTTCAACTCGATCCATGGTTTCTTGGAGTCTGTTGAGCACCTTCCATATTGCTAGTCTAAAGTCCTTATCTGAGAGGTTGATTAGTTGTTCAGTCATTATCTGGTCCTCAGAATTGTCATCTTCATTCTCTATGTCTGATGCTGGCCTGCGCTGTTTCCCCATTGTCACATTTGTATTGTGGGTTTTTCTACGTGTTGTAGTGGTATTCATTGTCTATATGATGTAGGCAGCACACTCCTCTGGCTCCTCCCTTTCTGGATGGGCTGACTTGCCTCTAAGGGAGGGGAGTCCTCCGTGGATGAAGCCTCACACTGGGTCAAATCTTAGGCCCGAGCATGTAACAGAGAAGACAGTCCAGAGAGAAATGTTTGCTTCTGTGATATAGCGCCGTTCTTAGTGTGATTTTTCCTTCTTGTTGCAATGGAGTTCTTTCCTTAGAAAGAGTGCACGGCCGCGTAGCGAAGCGGAGCGGCCGTGCTCCTCTGAGCCTCTTTTTGCCCCACTCGCAAGAGTTTCACGCAAGAGGACAGTAGACAGACATAGACAGGTCACACTCACAGTCTTTCACAGCTGAGCCCCACTGGGCCGGTGTACTTTCGCGGATTTTCCCCGCCTGGTGTCACACACAGGGAGCCAGCTTTTGCAAAGGATAGCCGGTTTTTATGCTCTGAAGTCCCTCCCTGAAAATGGCGTCTGGGCGAGCGAGGTTTCTGGAGGCTCTTTTTGCCCCACTCGCAAGAGTTTCATGCAAGAGGACAGTAGACAGACATAGACAGGTCACACTCACAGTCTTTCACAGCTGAGCCCCACTGGGCCGGTGTACTTTCGCGGATTTTCCCCGCCTGGTGTCACACACAGGGAGCCAGCTTTTTGCAAAGGATAGCCGGTTTTTTATGCTCTGAAGTCCCTCCCTGAAAATGGCGTCTGGGCGAGCGAGGTTTCTGGAGGCTCTTTTTGCCCCACTCGCAAGAGTTTCACGCAAGAGGACAGTAGACAGACATAGACAGGTCACACTCACAGTCTTTCACAGCTGAGCCCCACTGGGCCGGTGTACTTTCGCGGATTTTCCCCGCCTGGTGTCACACACAGGGAGCCAGCTTTTGCAAAGGATAGCCGGTTTTTATGCTCTGAAGTCCCTCCCTGAAAATGGCGTCTGGGCGAGCGAGGTTTCTGGAGGCTCTTTTTGCCCCACTCGCAAGAGTTTCACGCAAGAGGACAGTAGACAGACATAGACAGGTCACACTCACAGTCTTTCACAGCTGAGCCCCACTGGGCCGGTGTACTTTCGCGGATTTTCCCCGCCTGGTGTCACACACAGGGAGCCAGCTTTTGCAAAGGATAGCCGGTTTTTATGCTCTGAAGTCCCTCCCTGAAAATGGCGTCTGGGCGAGCGAGGTTTCTGGAGGCTCTTTTTGCCCCACTCGCAAGAGTTTCACGCAAGAGGACAGTAGACAGACATAGACAGGTCACACTCACAGTCTTTCACAGCTGAGCCCCACTGGGCCGGTGTACTTTCGCGGATTTTCCCCGCCTGGTGTCACACACAGGGAGCCAGCTTTTGCAAAGGATAGCCGGTTTTTCTACTTAGCTATTTCTACCAGTCATGGACAGTTGTAGTGTGATCCTTACCCAGTCTAATTAAGAACTCTCCCTTTCAAATATCTATCTTCAATTAATCTTGATTTCTGAAAAAATTTAGACCTATATTTCTTATCTAAGGAAAGATGATTGTAAAGCTAAAGCAATAGACTTTATTTAATCTCAACAGCAGATGGTATTCCAGTTTCATTGGAAGTGAGAGAGGGCTAGATAATTAAGACTTCGATTGGTCATCCACAAAACTTAATTTGTAGAATACATTCTTAATTTGATTATCCTATAAAAGCTTTTTTTTTTTTTTTTTTTGGCAGAGGGCTTAACTAAGCAGAAAGCAGAAACAACAGAGATACATAATACATAAACACAGTTCACTGTCTTGATAGCCCATACATAGATAGAAGAAACAGAGAAAGGGCAACAAGAAGACAGGACCAACATATGACAAAGAACTGATGGTGAAGATAGATGGCAAGGAGAGGACTGTGGTTGAAGATACACCAAGGAGTAAATCCATAGACTTTAACTATGTGAATATAAAATAAAAAGCTGTAACACTGAAGAAATACAGTGGTTGGTGTGCTGATCCTACACTGTTCACAAAAACCCAAAGTTAATTGGATTTTGTACAACATGGGTAATGCTTAGGGTATCAGCTTCCAACAGATGTATGCCAGTGTGATACTTACACAGATTGATGTTTTCAATTACTACCACTATAGGTTTTAATTTAATACAAAGTTAGTTTTATATAACATATTGCTGCATTTTTATATTAAAAATTATTTGATTGGGCCAGAGAGATAGCATGGAGGTAGAACATGGGTCTCAAACTCAATTTACCTGGGGGCCACAGGAGGCAAAGTCAGGGTGAGGCAGGGCCACATAAGGGATTTCACAAAAAAAAAAAAGTCCTCAAACATCATTATTAACAGTTTTAATTATTTCTTCTGAACATGAATAGAACATTGAGGGAAGATCATGAACAGTTCTTCTGAACATGGCATCTTTTGCCTATTCCTTGCTGCCAGAGACTTGACAGCGCTTCTTCTCACAAATCTGAACCACATTTGGCTTTAGAGAGGAAGCAGTTGAGACCCTCAGTATGGCTTGAAGATGATCATCATTAAGTCTAGACCTGTACTTTGACTTATTGAAGTTCAATGTGCAGAATAACTTTTCCCTCAAATATGTTCTCCCCAAAAGGCACATACCATGGTGCACTAGAACATTCGGGAAAGCTCAGGGAAGCTGTGGGGCAATTCTCTCAAAAATTGTCCATGCATGTCTGCTTTCCACTAATCTCCCTGAACTTGGCATTGAGATCAGAGTTGCATTGCAGGTCAATGAGCTCCATTGATGCACAGGAGGGGCATCTTGCACATCAAAGGAAAGGGGGTTCACAAAAATTGGGAAAGTGGCTCTGTGCTTTTTGAAGTCTGCAAATCTGTGATCAAATTCCTTCTCTAGCTTAAAAATAGCATCAACATATTTCTCACCACTGAATGGTATGCCTGCATCCACAAGTTCCTTGCATGCTGGGAAATGGCAAAGGTTTGTCTGAGAGAGCTGAGATTTCCATAACACAAGTTTTGTGAAGAATGCTCTCACATTGTCATAGGCAGCACTGATAAGCTGCCCTGGGCCTTGTAACATCTTGTTTAGTACATTTAGCTTATGTATGATGTTAACAAGAAAAGCTAAGTCCATGAACCATTTGTGATCACTCAACTCAGAAACAGCATTCCCATCCTTTTCCATGAAGGCTTTCACTTCTTCTCTCAACTCAAAAAATCTTTTCAGGACATTTCCCCTACTGAGCCAACGTACCTTGGTGAAATAGAGCACATCTCCATATTATGACTCCATTTTCTCTAAAAAAGCACAGAACCTCCTATGCTTTAAGCCCCAGGATCTGATTTGGTTGATGCATTTCACAACAACAGACATCACATTGTCACAGGGCAGGCATTTACTGCAAAGGGCCTGCGGATGGATAATGCAGTGAAGAGCAATGGCCTTCTCTACACCCTCCTCTTCAACTTTTTTTTTGAACAAGTGCCAACAGTCCAGTTTTCCTTCCTGTCATCGATGTAGCTCCATCGGTTATTATTCCAACAAACCTCTCCCATGGCAAACCTGCATTCTCAATGGCATCACACAGATGCCGAAATATCTCATTAGCGGTGGTCTGGCCATGCATTGGAATTATTGTGAGCAGCTCCTCTGTCAATTCAAAATTGCAATCAACACCACGGACATGAATTGTGAGCTGCACAGTGTCTGTTTTATCTGTGCCCTCGTCAAGAGCAACTGAGTATGCATCAAAAGATTTGGCTTTCTCACACAGTTGATAATAAATGTCACTTGACATGTCAGAAATGTGCTCTGCCACAGTGTTGGCAGAAAGGCTGATTTTGCTAAACTGACCTTTCTTTTCCGGACAAATAATACTTGCAGCCTGTAACATGCATTTTTAAACAAACTCTCCTTCTGTGAATGGCAAAAGTTAACAAACTCTCCTGCCTTAGCAATCATCTCACTAACCATGTAACTAGCTTTGACTGATGCAACATTCTCTTTGGTTGCTTTCTTGAAGAAATCTTGTTGCCTCATTAGACATGCTTTAAGACTGGCAACCCGCTTGGCTCTCTCATTTCCTTGATATTTTGCACATTCCTCAGCATGTTTAGTTGAATAATGGCTTTTCAAGTTGTATTCCTCATGCACTGCAACTTTCTCTGAGCAAATAAGACATGTGGGGATGCCCCTGTGCTCAACAAAGAAATACTGCGTCTCCCATTTTTCCTGAAATTGTCTGTGCTCATAATCAATCTCTCTCTTCACTGCAGGCTTTGATGAAGTCATGATGAAGGTATGACAATATCTAATTCTGTAATAAACTTTTCTCCCTTCTCTCCCTTAGGCCTCTGATAATGCAAGGGACAGTGGGCAGGAGCAGCGGAAATGACGTCTGAGCTTAGGCGCAAAGTATTCGCGATTATTCATTTGCGATTATTCGCTTACAGAATATTCGCAATAAAAAATCACATTAGTAAGAAAAAAAATTGCATTAAACATTTGCATACCCCGAACGGAACTTCTCAGGGTCTGCGAATGTTTAATGTGATTTTTTTCTTACTAATGCGATTTTTATCGCGATTATTCGGTAAGCGAATAATCGCAAATACTACGATATTTGAAGGCCGACCGCGGGCCACAAAATGTTGTACAGAGGGCCGCAAAGAGCCCGCGGGCTGCGATTTTGAGACCCCTGAGGTAAAGCGTTTACCTTGCATGTAGAAGGTTGGGGTTCAAATCCCGGCATCCCATATGGTCCTCCGAGTCTGCTGGGGGCGATTTCTGAGCTTAGACCCAGGAGTAGCCCCTGAGCACTGCTGGGTGTAACCGAACCCCACCCCCCAAATATCGGATAACTAAGTTATGACAAAGAAGTATAAAATAGAATAAGGAAAACTCTTCTATAAATAATGCTAAGACTGGGGCTGGGAGATAGCAGAGCAGCAGGGCATTTGGCTTATATGTGGCCGACCTTGGACAGATCTCTGGTATCCCATATGGTCCCTCTAAACTACCAGGAGCAATTTTTTTTTTTTTTTTTTTTTTGGTTTTTGGGTCAGACCTGGCAGCGCTCAGGGGTTACTTCTATCTCTATGCACAAAAATCACTCCTGGCAGGCTCAGGAGACCACATGGGATGCCAGGATTCGAACCACCGACCTCCTGCATGCAAGGCAAATCCCCACCTCCATGCTATCTCTCCAGCCCCTACCAGGAACAATTTCTAAACACAGAGCCAGGAGTAACCCTTGAGCAATACCAGGTGTGGCACCCAAACCCTATACAAACAACAAATAAATAAATAGTGTTGAGAATGTTTGACAGAGAGTCATATGTAAACATTTGAAATTAGGCCACTAGCTTATACTTATTAAATTAAATTAAACTGAAGAACTGAAGCTATGAAACATATATAGTAAAAACAGGTTACAAGATTATTGGCATTAGTGTTAGTAATGTCTTCGTGGATATGTCTTCTAAGTATAGAAAAACATGCAAAAATAAGCAAATGAGATTATATAAAATAAAGATGCTTCATAAAACAAAAGAATCTATCATAAAATTAGAATGAGAATTTCTCTTTAGTGTAAGAATTATATTAACGAGAATAGTAATATCCAAAATTTATAAAGAATTTACAAAATTCACGGCTGGAGCAATAACACAGCAGTAGGGTATTTGCCTTGCATGCTGCCTACCCAGGAGTGAGCCCCGTTCAATCTCTGGCTTTTCATATGGTTTCTTGAGCCTCCCAGGAGCGATTTCTGAGCACAGAGCCAGGAGTAGTCCCTGAGTGCCTCTGGATGTGACCCCAAAATAACAACAACAAAATTTCATAAAATTCAATAACAGCAAAAAATTTAAACCCAGTTTAAAGAAAACTAGAAGAATATAAGTAGATACTTATTTAAAGAGGGCATACAAGAGGCCAACACACACATAAAAAGATGGTCAAAACTCTTTGGGATTTTTTTTGGTGGGGGGGGGGAAAATGCAAACCCAAAGAACTTGGAGATAATATTTTCATTCCTTGGGAATAGTTATGTTTTAAAAGATAAGAAACAAGTATTGGTGGAAAAAAATGTTATGAAAAAAAGTCCTTGTACACTGTTAACTGGAATGTAAACTGATGTAGCCAATATGGGAAGCATTTAAGAGTTCTCAAAAATATTAAGAAAAATACTATATGACTCAGCCATCCACTAATAAATATATCCCCAAGGTAAAAACTGTACATACACTCCATGTTCACAGCAAAGTACTTATTAAAACTAAGGGTTAGAAACAATGTAAGTGCCCTCAAGGATTGAGTGGATTATAAAACACATGGTATGCAAAATGGAATACATTTCATATAAATGCATATATATGATAGGAATTCATTTTTCCTGTGCTCCCCAAAAATATGGAATCTTACCATTTGCTACATGAGAAACCTAAAGGATATTATGTGTGAAATAATGACTCCAAGTGGACTGCCTTCAAACATATGTAGAAGACAAAAAAACAAATGAACAAACAAGAAAAAAAATCCCTCCTATAATTCAAGATAAAAAATATTGTTCACTAAAAAGAAAGGAGTAAGATAGGGGTTAACAGGAAAAAGGGATGTATTGTACAACGAGGAACCCATTCCTTAGACATTTAGGGGATTCTGGAAAGCTGGGGAACAAATCCAGCAGTGTTCAGGTATCACTTTTGGAGGTCTGGGCCTAGGGCAATATTACAGTGATTAGTACACTAGTCTTGCCTGTGACAGACCTGGGTTTGATCCCAGGTACCCCATATATTGGGGCTAAGAAAAACACAGCAAGTAGGGTACTTTCCTTGCATGTGGCCATCCCAGGTTTAATCCCCAGCATCTCATATGGTCCCCCAAGCCAGCCAAAAGTGATTTCTTTAGTGCAGAGCCAGGAGTAATAGCTGACAATT
This sequence comes from Suncus etruscus, assembly GCF_024139225.1. Lineage (NCBI taxonomy): Eukaryota > Metazoa > Chordata > Mammalia > Eulipotyphla > Soricidae > Suncus > Suncus etruscus. Next base: position 96,222,880 of record NC_064852.1, read on the forward strand.
GCTGGGTGTGACTCAAAACATAAATAAATAAATAAGAAGCAAAACAAAAATATTCAGAAACTTAGTTCAACTTCATAAAATTCTACATTAAGGTTTTTTTTTTCTATTTTTTACATTGAGATAATTTTAAATACTACATGTTTGCAGCAAAGTTAGAAACAATGTGCTATGTTTGACTTTGTTTAGCAGTTTTTATGTTTTTCCCTGCCTAGCATATGGTTCTGAGTGCCAGTATAAGTAAATGGGCAGGGCTGGGATGGGGTGGATAGAAAAATTCTCAAGTGAAGAATATGGGCAATTTACATGAACAAAGAAGGTACATGTGCATTTGCACAAACACACATATAAAAGCTACTATACTTATATTGGCAGAAGGAATCAAAGGTAAATTATAAATCACTCTGTATTCCCAGCTAATTTATTAAAGACTATTAACGACTCCACTCTCTTTGCCTTTAATATACATGTGGGCAAATTCAAAGCCCAAGAAATATTTTTTCTATTTCTGTTTTTGTTTTTTTTTGTTTTTTGTTTTTTTTGTTTTTGTTTTTGGGCCACACCTGGCGGTGCTCAGGGGTTACTCCTGGCTGTCTGCTCAGAAATAGCTCCTGGCAGGCACAGGGGACCATATGAGACACCGGGATTCGAACCGACCACCTTTGGTCCTGGATTGGCTGCTTGCAAGGCAAACGCCGCTGTGCTATCTCTCCGGGCCCTGTATTGACTTTTAATTAGCAGATTTTTAGTATCTTCAGGAATTGTTGCATCATTAATACTTCTAAAAATTTGTTTGTTTGTTTGTTTGTTTTTGCTTTTTGGTCACACTCAGTGACGCTCAGGGGTTATTCCTGCTTATATGCTCAGAAATTGTTCCTAAAATCCAACTACAATCATGCTTGTAAACATGATGCTTAAATAAAGATTTTATATATTAAAAAATAAAATAAAATAAACTCTGTACTACCTTAAAAAAAAGAAATCACTCCTGACTTGAGGGACCATATGGGACTCCGGAGATCAAACTCGGGTCTATCTTGGGTCAGCCACATGAAAGGAAAACTCCCTTGTGCTGTGCTATTGCTCCGGCCCCAAACCTGTAAATTCTTTGCTAGCAGAAAACCAAACCAATGAGTTCAGGGATTATTTTTTCTTTTGCGTTTACAACGTGAACTATTGCTTCAAAGATATGTGACCCACCCAAAGATGTTAAAATTGTGGAGTTGAGTCCACAGAAATAGCACAGCAGGTAGAGTGCCTGCCTTGTACATAGTTAACCTGGATTTGATCCCTGGCATCCCATGTGGTCCCCTGGGCAACTCAAGAGTGATTCCTGAATGCACAGTCAGGAGAAAGTCCTGATTTTCACTTCATGTAGCTCAAAAACCAAAGCAAAAAAAAAGAAAAAAAAAAAAAAGAAAAAAGAAAAACTGTAGACCTGATAGAAAAGTAGTACCTCATTTTTCCCCTTAAAATAAAAACAAAAACAGTACATCAGTCAAGCAAACAATGATATCAAATCATTAGTATGTTCCTAGGTAGTAACAAAGCTCCTCTTTCCAAACTTTGCTAATAAAAAAGCATCAGTCAGCCCATTTTTTTCTGCATTTTAGTGTTCCTTGGGTAAAAGTTGCCAGTTCACTATATCTTAATGACTAGACTCTCCCTTTATATAAGGCCAGTCTTTAATAAGTTCTAGATGTCTATAACTTATTATTATCTGCCTTTCCACATTTTTGGGTAACATTTGCTTGGAAATACTATGGTTACCAAGTGAAATTGTGTGTTCATAAAGTTACAGAGCCTAGACTACTTATATTATCCCTATTCAGGAAGAAAGGAAGGAAGAAAGGAAGGAAGGAAGGAAGGAAGGAAGGAAGGAAGGAAGGAAGGAAGGAAGGAAGGAAGGAAGGAAGGGAGGAAGGGAAGGAAGGAGGAGGGAGGAAAGGAGGAAGGAAGGAAGAAAGGGAGGGAGGGAGGAAAGAAGGAAGGAAGGGAGGGAGGGAGAAAGGAAGGGAGGGAGGTAGGAAGGAAGGGAAGAAGGGAGGGAGGGAGGAAGGGAAGGAGGAAGGAAGGAAGGGAAGGAGGGTGGAAGGAAGGAAGGGAGGGAGGAAGGAAGGAGGAAGGAATGGAGGAAGGAAGAAAGGAGTGAGGAAGGAAGGAGGGAGGGAGGAATGGAGGAAGGAAGGAAGGAGGGAGGGAGGGAGGAAAGGAGGGAGGAAGGAAGGAAGGAAGGAAGAAAGGGAAGAAGGAAGGGAAGGAGGGAGGAAGGAAGGAAGGGAGGGAGGAAAGAAGGAAGGAAGGAGGAAGGAAGGAGGAAGGGAGGAAGGAAGGGAGGGAGAAAGAAAGGAAGGAGGGAATGAGGGAGGAGAGAAGGAGGGAGATAGGAAGGAAGGGAGGAGGAAGGAAGGGAGGAAGGAAGGAAGGAAGGGAGGAAGGAAGGAAGGGAGGAAGGAAGGGAGAAAGAAAGGAAGGGAGGGAGGAAGGAAGGAAGGGAGAAAGGAAGAGAGAAAGGAAGGGAGGGAGGGAGGGAGGAAGGAAGGGAGGAAGGAAGAAAGGGAGGAAGGAAGGAAGAGAGGAAGGGAGGAAGGAAGGGAGGGAGGGAGAAAAGGAGGGAGGAAGGAAGGAAGGAAGGGAGGGAGAAAGGAAGGAAGGAAGGAAGGAAGGGAGGAAGGGAGGGAGGGAGAAAGAAAGGAAGGAAGGGAGGGAGGGAGGAAGGAAGGAAGGAAGGAAGGAAGGGAGGGAGGGAGGGAGGAAGGAAGGGAGGGAGGAAGGAAGGAAGAAAGTGAGGGAGGAAAGAATGGAGGAAGGAAGGGAGGGAGGAAGAAAGGGAGGGAGGAAAGAATGGAGGAAGAAAGGGAGGGAGGAAGAAAGGGAGGGAGAGAGGAAGGGAGGGAGGAAGGAAGGAAAGGAGGGAGGGAGGAAGGAAGGAAGGAAGGGAGGGAGGGAGGAAGGAAAGAAGGGAGGGAGAAAGGAAGGAAGGAAGGGAGGGAGGAAGGAAGGAAGGAAGGAAGGGAGGAAGGGAGGGAGGAAGGAAGGAAGGTAGGAAGGAAGGGAAGGAGGGTGGAAGGAAGGAAGGAAGAAAAAAGGAAGGAAGGAAGGAAGAAAAAGGAAGGAAGGAAGAAAAAGAAAGAGAAAGAAAGAAAGAAAGAAAGAAAGAAAGAAAGAAAGAAAGAAAGAAAGAAAGAAAGAAAGAAAGAAAGAAAGAAGAAAGAAAGAAGAAAGAAAGAAGAAGAAAGAAGGAAGGAAGTAGGACGGAAGGAAGGAAGGAAGGAAGGACGGAATAAAGAAAGAAAGAAGGAAGAAAGAAAGAAAGAAAGAAAGAAAGAAAGAAAGAAAGAAAGAAAGAAAGAAAGAAAGAAAGAAAGAAGAAAAAGAAAGGAAGGAAAGAAGAAAGAAAGAAATGACCTGAAATATGAGACATGCTTATTCTAGATTAGTACAACATCTACATCTAGAGGAACAGTTTTTTAAACTCAATCAGGGTTAGCCCTGGATCAAAACCACAATTTAAGAAAAGGAGGTACTCAAATTCTTCATCCTCTTTGCATATCCTTATTTCCATTTCTCCAGGCATACTATTGCTTTAATGCTGTGTCTTTTCCTACCCAATAAACAATTTTCCCTAATTCTTTTTTCTTCAGGGAAAAATACCTCACACACCCCGCTGGGTTATTCTAGGAGTGGACAAGAATCAAGTTTAGTTAAGTAATTAAATTACATCAGGCAGATTAGCAAAAGAAAAATCTATTATGAACATATGTATCGAGAATTTATGAGGAAGGACATTCTGGAGAAAAATAGGGTGAACCTAAAATTTTTTATCTTGTGTCAAAGTTTTATGGTAGAAAAGGAGTAGGAGAAGGGAAGGAAGTTAGGTAATCTAGTGCAATACAATTGCTTGTTTTCAATTTCACCTGCAGGAGATTGTAATAGCTAGTCAAGTAGACAATGATAAAGTGTGGTGTTAGGGGGTTGGAGAGATAGTAACACTTTAAGGCCACACTTTTTTGACCCAATTAGAGGGTATCTTCTCTTTGACCCTTCAGACAGACTGCAGGAAAAGAAGAGGTTCTCACCCACATGTTTATGGCTAGGGCAGTGGTCCACAAGCCGAGACTTAGGAGCCACATGCGGCTCTTTACACTTTCTTTCTTTCTTTTTAATTATGTGAACAATAATGCAAAGAAAGAGGACAAGGTAAAGTTACAGTAGAAGGACAATCATCCAAAAACAGTGTTCTCAGAAGAAATCCCCCTGCTGACACCTTAAATTTGAACTTACAGTCAAAGAACATTAAGTAAAATAAAACAAAACCCATGTACAATTACTTTGTCCCTCAAGACCCCAGATTGTAGTACATTATAACATTTCTTAGTGGTACACAAAGCAATCTAAAGCCATAAAATTTATGCAACTCCTTAAATTTGAAGGCATGGTAGTTTTTTATATTTCCATGCACATGCATATTAGTTTAAGTTAACCTCAAAAGTTTAAGTAGGTTTTTTTTTTTTAAGGTTTAGAGTCAAAGGAGCACAATTAGAGTGTCAATTATCATTTGCATAGGCCCACCAAAGTTTGGGGGACATGGAAAGAAAAAGCCTTGGCCTAAATACAAGGAGAGCCTACCCCTGAAGTTTCCTGACATAAGACCAACTCTAGGCTCCAGACAAACTAGTATGTTCAATCCAGGTCATTGTCTGTAGTACCAATACAGTTTTATTTTTTACACAGTCTCTGTTGTTGGTATCATGTTTCTGTATTGAAGATCCTGGAATCTGTATATCCTACATTGAAGTCAGAATGATGCGGAGCGTCCTCTAATTTCAACCCACAATTAAAGGGCAATGCAGAAAGCCCTGTCCAGTAAGCAGGTCGTTGTTGTTGTTTAAGTCTTCTCAGTGTTAAGACTCTTTTGAGTAAATCGATATCAGAGCAGCAGTAGGATCTTCCCTGGTAGAGGATTGCTTCCAGGTGATGTTATAGACAACTTTGGGTGTTTCATAGATGTTTCATAGATGGCTTCCCTGGTTCAGGGGTGAATGGAGAATGCCCATTCTTCTGAGGCCTGTACCAGGTCATTATGTCAATGTTCAGGGTGTAAGGTCCCATTGCACTACAAGATTTGTGTGTTCCATCTCGATTAGATAAGAACTTATTTGTATGTATAGTATTTTCCATTTTAATGTGCCTATGCAAACAAGGTATAATGCCACGTGACATTATCAGCTTATATGGGGGCCACAAGAACAAGTCCAACAATCCCCGTGACTTGGTTCAAACATAAGCATTAAACTGAAGGACTCTTTCACCAAAATTCCTTATTGAACAGTTCACAAAGAGAAGACTGCATCCTCTCCCTCTATCCCTTCCAAAGGAGGGGAAGAAGGATCATCAATGGCAAGAGGCAGCCGCAGAAGCGACACCTAGAGCTGGCTTCACACTCAGGAGAGGACACTCTGGCTACAGGTGGCTTTGGGTGCTCTACACGATTAGAGAAACTTCTCTAGTCACATACTATAGAAATGATCTCTGTAAGTACAGTCTTTCTTTACACATTTTAATGTGGCTCTTCTGTGTGTCGGGTGGCTGCTCCAGGAGTCAGGACTCTGCTCCTAGCCTCTGTCAGTGCGCACCCTGTGTGACTCTCAAAATAAATTTCAATCGTGGTTTTGGTGAGATTTGGCTCAGTTGAAATAAAAGGTTGCCCACCACTGGACTAGGGACTCAAGAAAAACAAAAAGAAAAGAACTAACTCTATCATAGAATAGTGTATCATGGGGAATCAGTGAAACTAATGGCCTTTGGGGGCTGCAGGCACCACAGGACACTGGACTTGTAGACATAGGGAGATACTGATCCCTAGATGACATACACAGGACGTCAGGGTACCCAAAGTTATAGACTTAAAGCTGTTAAACAAATAGCAGATGGATCAAAGAGATAGCACAGTGTTAAGGCATTTGACTTGAATATTGCTGACTTTGCCACACCACGTAGACTACAATATCATAAAAAAAAAAGAATTTCTTGAAAGTTTATTTTTTTTTCTAAAGATCTTTCTATCCACTGAAAAGATCTCACCTGACTGAAGTAATATACTTCGATATTTACAAATTAAGCCTAGATTCATTTTCAGAGAATATTAATCTGAAAATTCGGTACACCACCAGTGGAGGTTTGGTTAGACTATGAAGTTCTAAGATGCCTGGGAAATTTTCTGGGACCAGTTTCCCTAAAAGGACCTGATTGGATTTTAGTCTCCCTAAAAGGACCTGATTGAATTTTCTGAATTTTCTCAGAAGAACCCTTTTCACTAAGTAGTACCTTGGACTGGGGAACTAAGGGTTCATAAAGTTCCTGTGAACCTTGAGTGAATTTATCATTACTTAAGAATTCAGATTCTTGGGGCCATAGCATTAGCATAGTGGAGAAAGTCTTTACCCTATATGTGGATGACCTGAGTTCAATCCCTGGCATCCCATATGGTCCCCTGAGCCTGCCAGGAGTGATTCCTAAGTGTAGAGCCAGGAGTAACAGCTGAGCACTGCCAGGTGTGGCCCCAAACTAAAAATTAAAAAAAAAAAAAGAATTCAGATTCTTTCAAGAATAATTAAGGCCCTGGAGGCTGAGAAGTTTTGTCTTTTTTTCATTCTTTTGCCTTTTTCCTAATGGAAGACTCTATCACTGCTGCACCCATTTCCCAATACACAGACTTAGGATCTAGAAAAATAGTATTCATTGTTTTGGGTAAAACAAGGTATAACTAACAAACCTCTACTGGAAGTGATCTCTGAGCACAGAGCCAGGAGTAATCCCAGAGTACCACTGAATATGACTCCAAAACTGATAATAATAATAATAATAATAATAATAATAATAATAATAATGATAAACTTTTTCTTCATTAATACTTGAATTACTAACTGGTATGGGTGGCTTTATCCAAATTACCCACTTTTAGCTACACAGACAGACGAATCTCTACTTAAAGGCTCTGTGAGAAACAAACTGAAGATTTTTGTTCAGTGTCCTACCAGTGACTTGTGGTACCTTAGCAAAGCTTCCTTTCCTTTGTTTTGTCTTTCTCCAGCCCAAATTGCCTTCAGAGTTGATTATTTCATTGGTAGATGATTCAAATTACTTGTGTTTATGCTTGAAAGGGTGTTTATGTGGTTGCTAAATGTCATAAAAAATGAGAAACCCTTTGGGAATTTGCTATGTAAACTCTAAAACTCTGGAATTTTTAAAGCTCTCTCCTAGTTGAACCTTATGTATTTTGCAAAATCCTTTGTTTCCCAGTCAAGAATTAATCCTACACAGTCACAATAAGTGGTTTTTAGGGTTAGAAAGATACTACAGGACAGATAGCATTTATCATGCATTTAGCTGACCCCAGTACCACCCATATATGTAAGGACTACTACTATAAGGACTACTGGGAAATCGAATCTGAGTGCAGTGTTCCAAGAATATTCCCTGAGGACCACTAGGTGTGACCCACACTTCTTATCTCCCCAAAGAAGTGGTTTTCATATAAAAGAGAATAGGGAAACACATTAAGAGATAGGAACAAAATGAACGGGATCTGCAAACAAGACAATAAGGCAGAGTGTTTTCAGGGCACCAAAGAAGCTTTGATTGACATCTGATGATAGAGACCTCATTAGACATTTGCCCAAACCCCAGGATGTAACCATCCAGAGGGAACCCTAGGGTCACACAGATGATGTGTGATGATGATGTAAGTGCTAGCTCATCAACTTTAACCAATGTACCACTTGGGGTGTGTGTGTGTGTGTGTGTGTGTGTGTGTGTGTGTGTGTGTGTGTGTGTGTGTGTGTGTGTGTGGAGGGCAGATGATGGGAGGGAGACTACACAAATGTGAGTGTAGGATGGAAATAGAAAACCTCCGAGTCTTTTCCATTTCTCTGTGTACCTAAATTGCTCTAAAAATATAAAGTATTTTTTTGTTTTATTTTGTTTTTCAGAAAAAAAGTAGTTTTATTTCTGAGTAAAGTAAAATTTAAGAAATAGAGTTTATTCATTTCATACATTTTTAACCTCTGTAGATTAATTGTTGTAAAAGGTTCAAATGCAGTTTAACAAAGGAATGATGTGAGATATTTGTATGTTTGATTTTAAAAGCCAAAAGTAATCTCAAAAGTTTAACATAGTGTTAAACTATATATAAAAGCAGTCTAAATCTCACATTGTTCCAAGTAGCTACTGATCACTTGGGAAACGTTTATACGTTTTGATTTCTAGTAAGAACACATTAATTTACATTGTGTACTATTTTAAATTCTCATAGAAAAATATCTCCCAATGAACTTTATTTTAAGAATTTTTTTCTTTATTTAAACATCTTGATTACATAAATGATTGGGATTAAGTTTCAGTCATGTAAAGAAAACCCCCTTTACCAGTGTAACATTCCCACTGCCAATGTCCCAAATCTCCCTTCATTCCACCCCACCCCCACCTGTACTCTAGACAGGCTTTCCAGTTCCCTCATTCATTCACATGATTATGGTAGTTCTCTGTGTAGTTTTTTCTATAACTGCACTCACCACTCTTTGTGGTGAGCTTCATGAAGTGAGCTGAAAGTTCCAGCCCTCCTCTCATTGTCTCTGAGGATTGTTGAAAAATGACTTTTATTTTTCTTAAAACCCATAGATGAGTGAGACTATTCTGCGTCTCTCTCTCTCCCTCTGACTTATTTCACTCAGCATGATAGATTCCATGTACATCCATGTATAGGAAAATTTCATGACTTTATCTCTCCTGATGGCTGCATAATATTTCATTGTACTCCATTGTACCATAGTTTCTTTAGCCATTCGTCTGTTGAAGGGCATCTTGGTTGTTTCCAGAGCCTGGCTATTGTGAAAAGTGCTGCAATAAATATAGGTGTGAGGAAGAGGTTTTTGTATTGTATTCTTGTGTTCTTAGGGTATATCCCTAAAAGTCGAATACCTGGGTCGAATTGGAGCTCAATTTCCAAATTTTAGAGGAATCTCCACATCGCTTTCCATAGAGGTTGGACTAGACGGCATTCCCATCAGCAGTGGATAAGAGTTCATTTCTCTCCACATCCCTGCCAGCACTGATAGTTCTCATTCTTTGTGATGTGCGGCAATCTCTGCGGAGTGAGGTGGTATCTCATCATTCTTTTGATTTGCATCTCCCTGATGATTAGTGACGAGGAGCATTTTTTTCATGTGCCTTTTGGCCATTTGTATTTCTTTTTTATCAAAGTATCTGTTCATTTCTTCTTTCCATTTTTAGATGGGATTAGATGTTTTTTTCCTTGTAAAGTTCTGTCAGTGCCCTGTATATATTGGATATTAGCCCCTTATCTGATGGGTGTTGGGTGAATAGATTCTCCCACTCGGTGGGTGACTCTTGTGTACTGGGAACTATTTCTTTTGAGGTGCAGAAGCTTCTCAGTTTAATGTATTCCCATCTGTTGATCTCTGCTTCCACTTGTTTGGAAAGTGCAGTTTTCTCCTTGAAGATGCCTTTAGTCTCAATGCCATAGAGTGTTTTACCAATGTGTTGTTCTAGATACCTTATGGTATCAGGTCTGATATCAAGGTCTTTAATCCATTTGGATTTTACCTTCATACATGATGCTAACTGGGGATCTATGTTTGCTTTTTTGCAAGTGGCTAACCAGTTCTGCCAGCACCACTTGTTGAAGAGGTTTTCCCTGCTCCATTTAGGATTTCTTGCTCCTTTGTCAAAAATTAGGTAATTGTATGTCTGGGGGACAATGTCTGAGAACTCAAGCCTATTTCACTGATCTGAGAGTCTGTCTTTATTCCAATACCATGCTGTATTGATAACTATTGCTTTGTAGTACAGTTTAAAGTTGGGGAAAGTAATGCCTCCCATTTTCCTTTTCCCTAGGAGTGCTTTAGCTATTCGAGGGTGTTTATTATTCCAGATGAACTTCATAAGTGTTTGATCCACTTCTTTGAAGAATGTCATGGGTATTTTTAAGGGGATCACATTAAATCTGTATAATGCTTTGGGGAGTATTGCCATTTTAATGATGTTAATCCTGCCAATCCATGAGTAAGGTATGTGTTTCCATTTCTGTGTGTCCTCTCTTATTTCCTGGAGCAGGGCTTTATAGTTTTCTTTGTATAAGTCCTTCACGTATTTGGTCAAGTTGACTCCAAGTTATTTGAGTTTGTGTGGCACTATTGTGAATGGGATTGCCTTTCTGACTTCCATCTTTTCCCTATCATTATTGGTGTATAAAAAGGCCATTGCTTTCTGTGTGTTGATTTTGTAGCCTGCCACCTTGCTATATGAATCTATTGTCTCTAGATGCTTTTTGGTAGAGTCTTTAGGGTTTTCTAAGTAGAGTATCATGTCATCTGCAAACAATGAGATCTTGACTTCTTCCTTTCCTATCTGGATTCCCTTGATATCTTTTTCTTGCCTGATTGCTATAGCAAGAATTTTCAGTACTATGTTGAAGATGAGTGGTGAGAGCATACAGCCTTGTCTTGTATCAGAATTTAGAGGAAAGGCTTTTAGTTTTTCTCCATTGAGGATAATATTTGCCATTGGCTTGTGGTAGATGGCTTCAACTAGATTGAGAAAGGTTACTTCCATTCCCATCTTGCTGAGAGTTTTGATCAAGAATGGGTGTTGGACCTTATCAAATGCTTTCTCTGCATCTATTGATATGATCATGTAATTTTTATTTTTCTTCTTGTTGATGTTGTGTATGATGTTGATAGATTTACGGATGTTAAACCATCCTTGCATTCCTGGGATGAAACCTACTTGGTCGTAGTGTATGATCTTCTTGATGATGCATTGGATTCTATTTGCCAGGATTTTGTTGAAGAACTTTGCATCAGCATTCTTCAAGGATAATGGTCTGTAATTTTATTTTTTGGCAGCATCTCTGTCTGTTTTTGGTATCAAGGTGATGTTGGCTTCATAAAATCTGTTTGGGAGTGTTCCTGTTTTTTCAATTTCATGAAAGAGCATGGCTAGAATTGGTAGTAGCTCCTCTTGAAAGATTTGAAAAAATTCATTAGGAAAACCACCTGGGCCTGGGCTTTTCTTTTGGGGCAGATGTTTGACTACAGTTTCAATTTCCTCAGTAGTGATGGGGGTGTTTAGATATGCTACATCCTCCTTACTTAAATGTGGAAGGTTATAAGTGTCCAAGAATTTTTCCATTTATTCTAGGTTCTCATGGTTAGTAGCATAAAGTTTCTCAGAGTAGTCTCTGATTACTCTTTGGATCTCTGCAATATCTGTTGTGATCTCCCCCTTTTCATTTCTAATACGGGTTATCAGATTTTTCTCTCTCTTTCTTTGTGAGTTTTGCCAATGGTCTATCAATCTTGTTTATTTTTTCAAAGAACCAACTTCTGCTTTCATTGATCTTTCGGATTGTTTTTTGGTTTTTCACTTCATTGAGTTCTGCTTTCAGCTTTGTTATTTCCTCTGTCTCCCTATTTTTGGTTCCTTTGGTTGGTCATTTTCTAATTTTTTGGGCTGCATCATTAAGTTATTCAGGTATGCCCCTTTTTCCTTCCTGATGTGTGCTTGTAGAGCTATAAATTTTCCTCTCAGGAGCTCTTTTGCTGTGTCCCATAGATTCTGGCAGTTTGTGTCTTCATTATCATTTGTTTTCAGGAAAGTTTTGATTTCCTTTTTGATTTCATCTCAGACCCACTGGTTGTTCAGTAGCAGGGTGTTTAATTTCCAATTGTTAAAGTTTTTCTTCTGTGTGGCTTTGTAGTTCACATCTAATTTCAGAGCCTTGTGTTCAGTAAAGGTAGCCTGCAAGATATCTATCCTCTTGATTTTATGGAGGTATGTTTTATGTGTCAGCATGTAGTCTATTCTGGAGAATGACCCATGTGCATTGGAAAAGAATGTGTATCCAGGTTTTTTGGGATGGAGTGTCCTGTATATATCTACTAGTCTTCTTTCTTCCATTACTCTTTTTAGGGCTAGTATGTTTTTGTTGGGTTTCCGTCTGGTTGACCTATCAAGTGTTGACAGGGCCTTGTTGAGGTCTCCCACAATTAAATTGTTATTATTGTTTTCTTCTTTCACATTTGTCTGTAATTGTATTAGATAATTTGCTGGTCTCTCATTGGGTGCATATATGTTTATTAGTCTGATTTCTTCCTGTTGCACATATCCCTTGATTAGTACATAGTGTCCATCTTTGTCCCTTACCACTTTTCTGAGTATAAAGTTTTTGTCATCAGATATTAATATGCCACCCCAGCTTTTTTGAGGGTGTTGTTTGCTTGGATGATTTTTCTCCAGCCTTTGATTTTGAGTCTATGTTTGTTCTGACTATTCAGATGTGTTTCCTGTAGGCAGCAGAAGGTTAGATTCATCTTTTTGACCCATTTTGCCACTCTGTGTCTTTTAATTGGTGAATTTAGTCCATTGACATTGAGGGAGATGATTGTCATAGGATTTAATGTCATCTTTGTAGATAAGTTTGCTGTGTTTATTGGTCTCTCTTGTCTTAGAATAGACCTGTCAGTTTTTCCTTTAAGGCTGGTTTATCATCTGTGAAGTTTCTGAGCTGTTGTTTATCCATGAAGCTATATTCTTCCTTCAAACCTAAACGTGAGTCAGGCTGGGTGCAGTATTCTCAGTGAGGCATTCATTTCATTCAGTCTTGTCACAATATCCCACCACTGTCTTCTGGCCTTGAGAGTTTCTTGTGACATGTCTGCTGTAAGTCTTAGGGATGCTCCTTTGAATGTAATTTCCTTTTTTGATCTTGCTGCTTTCAGTATTCTATCTCTATCTGTGGGATTTGTCATTGTAACAAGGATGTGTCTTGGGGTGTTTTTCTTTGGGTCTCTTTTAGCTGGTACTCTTTGGGCATGCAGGATTTGATTGCATGTAGTCTTTAACTCTGGGAGTATCTCTTTGATGATGTCTTTGACAGTTGATTCTTCCTGGAGATCTCCTACCTGGGTCTCTGGGACTCCAATGATTCTTGTGTTATTTGTGTTGAGTTTATCAAAGACTTCTATTTTCATCTGTTCGCATTCCTTGACTACTTTTTTCATTGCCTGTTCATTTGTCTTAAGGTTCTTTTCCACTTCTGTTGTGTTGAGTTTTTCTGCATCACATCTTCCAGTACTTTGATTCTCTCCTCAGCTGATGATACCCTGCTGGCGAGGCTATCTATTGAAGTTTTCAGTTGAGCTACCATGTTTTTCAGATATGTTATTTCAGTTTGGAGTTTTCTGATTTCTGTCTTTGTGTTCTGTTCAGATTGATCTATGCTTTCTTTGAGTTCTTCAAACATCTTCCATATTGCTATTTTTAAGTTCCTTATCCGAGAGGTTAATCAGATGTTTGGAATTGATTAGGTCATCGAGTTTTCATCTTTATTCTCTGTGCATGGTGTTTGCCTGTGAGGTTTCCCCATTGTCACGCTTGTAGTGTGGTTTTTCCTGCGTGTTGTGGTGGAGTTCATTGGTTAGAAAGAGTGTGTGGCTGCAAAGCGATGCTAAGCAGCCATGCTTTCTGCTGCCTCTAGTTAACAGTCCTCAGAGTGAACAAAGGCACAGCAGGGTGGAGCCTCCACAGGCCAGAGAGCTCAGCTTATTGGACGGCGACCCCAGAGCCAGAATGTGCTCATTTGGCAGCTTCAAAATGCAGTTTTTTTTGGGGGGGTATGCTCCCTAGGCCTCTGAGGAAACCTTCAGGGATTCAGAAACACAGGCAGATAGGCACAGGAGAAGTTTCCCTTGAAGTCCTCAGAGTGAACAAAGGCACAGCAGGGTGGAGCCTCCATAGGTCAGAGATCTCAGCTTACTGGAGGGCAACCCCCACAGCCAGAATGTACTCACTGGGCAGCTTCAAAATGCAGTTTTTTGGGAGTGGCTCCCTAGGCCTCTGAGGAAACCTTCAGGGATTCAGAAACACAGGCAGTATATAAAGTATTTTTTAAAGCAACATCATGCAAACTGAAGCGACTCAGCTCATTAGTAAAATTTATAACAGAATGTAAATGGGGCTTAAAAGGGTGAGCAGTACTAATCTTCCATCCAGCTCTGAAAGTCTATCCAGGGTTATAAAAATGCATACTAAAATAAATTCCTGAATTGAAAGAATAAGTCAGGAGGAGATTAAGAACATAAAACTGGGGCCAGAGAGATATCATGGAGATAGGGCATTTGTCTTGCATGCAGAAGGACAGTGGTTCGAATCCTGGCATCCCATATGGTCCCCTGAGCCTGCCAGGAGTGATTTCTGAGCCTAGAGCCAGGAGTAACCCCCTGAGCACTGCCGGGTGTGGCCCCAAAAGAACCCCAAATAAACAAACAAAAAAAAAGAACATGAAACAAAAATCTTCATGACACATTATTTCACAGCAGCTTGGCATACAACAGAAGGGGAAAGGAGTGGAGAGAGAAGTTTAGATAAAGGGAGGGAGTGGATATCATGTTGCACTGCAGTCTGGACATTTCATGTGCCAATGTTCTCTCTATCTGTGTCACCAACATCATTAATATAGGCTCTGTTTCTGCCATTTTTCTAGTTCTTTTTCCTTCCCAGTGTTGCGGATTTAATTAACAACATATACAGCATTAATGGTGCTCGCTCAGGGTGGTACCCTTTTGTCTTAGTTTCAGTGTTACACAACACATGCCCACTGGGGGTCACACTCATTTACACTTTGAAGTTTGGACACATTCTGTTCATAGTGCTGCCAGGGGTTGTGCAGCTTAATTGTGGTGCTCACTTATGTCCTCTTCAGGGAACACACCCCCAGCCATGGCGCTCACACTTGATGAAGGGAGGTACTTGCCAGAGACTTCACACAATGTTGGATACTTGGAGTCCTAAGCAACAGAGTTGTTGGACCCCACTTGATGAATGTAAATGGCACTGGGAATAAAACTTGAGTCTTCATGCACTAAAGGCAGGCAACTTTGCTATGGAGCCATCCCTGAGCCTTTTACAGCTACCTCCTTTAATTTTGCTAATCTGGCTAAAGCAATCTTATTTAAATCTCTGGTTTTTATTTTTTTTATTTTTTTTGGTTTTTGTGTCACACCCAGCAGTGCTGAGAGGCTACTCCTCGCTCTAAGCTCAGAAATCATTCCTGACAGGCTCGGGGGACATAATGGGATGCTGGGAATTGAACCACCTTCCTTATGCATGCAAGGCAAATGCCTTAACTCCATGCTATCCCTCCGGCCCCATAAAACTCCAATTTTTAAATTAATTTTTTCCTTCTTAGTTATGATATATTGCTCTTCCCTTGCAATGTCTTTTAGATTTGTTCTGTTTTGGAGGATCATATTTGGTAGTGCTCAGAGATTATTCCTATCTTGATGCTGGATGGGAGGGGGGTGGTCAGGCTTGGCTGTACTGATTTAAACCCAGGCCTCTGTGTACAAGCATGAACTCATCCTAAAGAGCTATACCTCTAGTTCCATCATTTTTATAAAGTGAGTCTATGAAAATGTTGAATATAAGCACTATGAAATCATTAATCTTAAAAGCAACATAGATTATAGCAATAATTACAGCAAAAATGAAAGGGAAGAGAAAGAAAGATGTGAAACAGAAACTTCTTCAGCATTTGCAGTAAGACTTGTAAAATTGGAGCAGTAAATATAGTACACTGGGTAAGGTGCTTTTCTTGCATACAAACAACCTGGGTGCAATCTCCAGCACCACATATGGTTCCTTGAGCCAAGAGCTAGGAATCATTCCTGAGCACAGAGTTAGGAGCTCAGCTGATGTGACCCCACACCAAAGAAAAAGACTTGTAAAGTTCCCTATACATAGTAGACACTAAAATAAAATAGTTTATTGAGTGCATTAATGCATGAGAATAACATTATTTTAAGAAAACTTTAAACACAATTTTTTAAATTTATTCACTATGAATCACAGAGTTTTACATAATTGGGTTTCAGTCACATAATGTTCCAACTGCAATCCAATCACCAATATCCAGTTTCCTCCACCAACGTCCTGGTTTCCCTCCCTCCCACCAATAAGTCGCTACAACAAGCACTTTTTTTTAAAATAAATTTTTATTGTGATCAAAGTGTATTACAAGTCTTTCACAGAATTATTTACGGTATATAGTGACAATGAATGAGGGGCATTTCCACCACCAGTATTGTCCTCCCCCACCCCTGTTCCCAGCATGTATTTCATATCTCCCTCCTTTACCCCCCAGAATACTAGCGTAACTGGTCTCCACTTTACAGCTTGTTGTAGATTGGGTATCTATTCTGTTGTCGTTGACTTTGAGTTTGGTGTTCCAGTCTGGTCCTTTTTTATTTTCACTACATGTTCATATGACTGGTCCTGGTATCATCATTTCCCCCCCTCAATTTATGAGGCTGAATGATTCAAGTTATGTGATTCTGTTGGAGATAAAAAGGATAAGGAAAAGAGAAGAAAAAATTTGGTAGCAACTACAAAAAAAAGAAAGAAAGAAAGAAAGAAAGAAAGAAAGAAAGAAAGAAAGAAAGAAAGAAAGAAAGAAAGAAAGAAAGAAAGAAAGAAAGAAAGAAAGAAAGAAAGAAAGAAAGAAAAGAAAAATGCACCTAGCAAAAAAAAAAGATCAAATAATATCCACACGAGTGAAAAAAAAGTGGAAGAAAAAAGAGAAGGAAAATAATATTAAAAACAGACAAAAGAAAACAAGAAAAAGGAGTGCTGGAGTGGTAGGGTTTTGTGTTACCCCCACTTCTTTTTTTTTTCATAGGCACAGTAAGTATTGGGAAATAAAGGGAATTCCCATGGCCTAAGAGATTCAGGGTTTTTCCCCTCTTGAAGCATACTTTCATGGGAACAACCACTGGCTCCCTATATACTCATTACCATACCCCAAGGGTTTTTTTGTTGTTTTTTTTTTGTGGTGCCAGGAAACTTTTCTCTCAGTTGTGGATTAGAAAATCAGGCCACTGTAG
Organism: Suncus etruscus; assembly: GCF_024139225.1. Lineage (NCBI taxonomy): Eukaryota > Metazoa > Chordata > Mammalia > Eulipotyphla > Soricidae > Suncus > Suncus etruscus. Next base: position 96,239,838 of record NC_064852.1, read on the forward strand.
CTAGCAATCTTGGTAATTGCGCAGGTCATAGAACAAGGTCTAGGATAGAGTAGGGTTCTAGAGGTTTTGTTCCATCTTTGTTGTTGTGTTCAGTCTTCTGTATTTTGTGCTCCCTGTTTTTGCTCAGTCCTAGGATATTATAGTTCCAAAGGTTCTGCTCAGTCTCTGTACAACAAGCACTTTTTAGATGATTTCTACCTCTGCTTTCTCCCGCTGGGTAATAACTTCATCTCTTGGCAAACTTCAATATCACGCATTCTCCTTCTGGTCACTGAAGAACACCATGGCTCACAGTTCTGCAGAGCCTATGTAGCACCAGAGATGAGTAATAATTCCACGTGAATAATTACTTCAATGTTTCCAGAGAATGTTTCATCAAAGTCAAAGACATTCCTTGTCATAGGACTGAAAGATTTCAACAAATCCAGATGCCATGAGTTTTGTGGTTTTTCACTGGTGTCTAAGTTTCATGAGGGCAGGCAGGAAACTTATTGCACTGACTATCTTGGGCCTGATGCTTGACACAGTCAAGCATTAAATGTTTATTTGACATGACATACAAAACCTCAGGAGCACGCCCAGCTCCCCTCACTTCCCTTTATATATCCTGCATATATATTGTTTTATATATATATGTTGTTGCAACATATGTATGCATCTATGCATACATATATGTATCTATATTTTTGCAACTATATACTATATATGCTATATATAACATATACTATATATACACTTTATTATATAATACACACAACTATATATGTGTGTGTCTATATATATATATATATATATATATAGTTGCTGGTCTATTGGTATCTAGTACTCCATTTATACTCCTTGTTTAAGATTCCTGGATAGTAAAGAATTAAGAGTGAGTGAGCTTGAGTGTCCAATTGCCTGGGCTTTGTTTTGTCTCAGCTCTGCTACTTACTTGTTAAGATCTTGAACAAGCTACTTGTTCTCTTAATATCTGGCTTTTATCATCTAGAAGGATGGAAGATTAGCTTTGGGAGTAAAGAGTTTTCTATTAAATTTATAGTTTAATACATTTCAGTGCCAAGTTGTGATGCAGATGTTGCTGGTGTTGAGGATTTGGGTGGAGCCACATGGTCATTAGAGGTTCAAAGGAATAAGTCAGTTTAGTTTAATCACAGAACTCAGTTTTCCAGCAATAACCTCTTTAGCTTATGTTCTGAGATTTTCAAATAATTAGGGAGTTAAACTAATCAGAAGTTAATGGAATATTCAACATTTTATTGATCAGAACCTCAGTAAATATTGAGTTCAATGTTTAAAAAAGAAAATATATAAACTGAAGATTTTGGTTTGGGAGGTTTATCTTATTCTTTCCTCTTTATCTTCTTAAATATTATTCCTTAAAACTCATAAATCGGGCCCGAAGAGATAGTACAGTGGCATTTGCCTTGCAAGCAGCTGATCCAGGACCAAAGGTGGTTGGTTCAAATCCCGGTGTCCCATATGGTCCCCCGTGCCTGCCAGGAGCTATTTCTGAGCTGACAGCCAGGAATAACCCCTGAGTGCCGCCGGGTGTGGCCCAAAAACAAAAAACAAACAAAAAACAAAACTCATAAATCACAAACTCATGCAAAAGAGAGAAAAGAAAAAGCATAGTCATGTATAGCTTTAAAATAAATCCAGCAGAAAAAGAAATAAATGTAGAAATTGATTTCTGTCACCATACTACAAAACAGAGTTAACAACAGTTAAAACTAGAGTTTATGTTGACAAAACAGCAGATATTTGTGCCAAGTGCCAGAAGCAAATTACTTAATGATAGCCCTGTGAGCTGTGGCCCCAATCAACCAGGAAAGAAAACTGAGACAGGGAAGACTCAATCTGCTTGAGTCAGTAAGCCTGGTCCAATCAACTAGGATGGCCTCAGTGAAGACTGTGGACCACTGAGTCATTGATAGGGGCAATCTGCTGAGCCAAACTGTAGATCCAGTTGATTTTAGAAGATATCTGGATTTTCTTTTTCAACTTCATGAATGAGTCCAAAGATCACCCAGTAACCAGCACTGCATATTTATCAAACCTAATACTTTGAGAAGAATTGATTTGGGGTTGAATTTTACCACACTTGATCCATTTTTTGTGAAATGCGAAGAATGGAATGACCACTACTTGAGAACCTTCATGCAAATTTTAGTGTTATTCTCCCCCACTTCTAGCTCTCAAGTGACATTTTATTTGTTTCACTGGGGTCTCACATGTGTGAGCCAGTAAAGTTCACAACTGTGACTTCACACAGCTGTGCTTTAAAGCTCCTCTTTGCACACAACATGCTGGCACCGGGGCAAAATGACTAACTTTTATATACTCCAGACATACGGGCTAGGCTGTTAGAAGCTGATCTTGTGCTCTAAAGAGGAAAATGCAGTTTCTTATTAACATGGCCCAAATTTTGAGGATGGGGGAAGAGGAGGAATGTTCAGTTGTGATCCATCTCTAAGTAGTGAGATAATTATAATTATAATAGTTTGGTTTAAAATGCCTGGAGTTATCTTTTAGTAAAGGGTATATGTTTGGGAGGAGTGGGGAGGAAATGACCTAAAAGCCCCATTATAACGGGGATTTTATAGTGGGATGAATTAATAAAGTGTAAATGGCCTTAAGACTTTTCCTCCAATATGAGCTTTGAAATAAAAGCTGAGAACCTTTCATCTTAAATGGGAACATATTTCTTTCCAATGAATAAGAAGAATGCTGGCTGAGAGAACAATGTCTTTCTCTAGCATTTCTGACCATTTGAAAAATCAAAGCTGCCATATTTGCTACACTTGATAGGATCATTGAAGAGATAAAACAAAATGGTTTTAAATTGAACTGCCACTTAAGAATAAGTGTTTGTCACTGTCACATTTAGGAACTGTGAAAGAACCATTTAAATGTGTTAGAGAGAGAAGACGGTCTGATTCACAGCAAGGTAATAATGTTCCCAATATGAGTCAATATTCCAGATTATTATTAAAATTTTAGTTTTTCTTTATAAAGAACATAGCAGCAAGAGTCACCCCAGATCAAGGAGAGCCTGAGGAATTTCTGGAAATCTATTTAAGGACGGAACCAGGAGACAGAATATAGTGGGTTTTGATCCCAGCACCACATGGCTTCCTGAGCATTGTCAGGTATGGCCTGACTACTAAGAGGCCATGTAAGGCTAAGTATGGCCTCTACTACTTAGAGATGGCATTAAGCAGCATCACATCCTCTTGCCTTCACAGTAGCTCACAGGCCAAGCTGGCTGAGAATCACTGGGTATGCCTCTGGATTCTCTGAACATTGCTTGGAAGCTGCCCTTATTTTCCTCCTACTTCTCTAAATAGCCTACAATAAGGGCTGGGGAAATAGTTTAAAGTACTGAAGCATATTCAAATATACAGGGCCACTGGTTTAATCCCCAGCTCAGTCTGGCTTCCCAAGCACTGTCAGGTGTAACCCCCAAGGTTCCTAGTGCTGCTGGAGAGGCATCCCCACAAAATAAACAAAATAAAAATTTGGCCATACCTGGCAATGTTCAGGGGTCTCTCCTGGCAGTGGTCAGGCAACATTAAATGCTGGAGACCTGACTAAACTCACATAGCTCAGGGCCCACTCCTGGTGGGCTTGGGGAGCCGTATGTGGTGCCTAGGATCATAACCTGGTCAGCTAAGTACAAGACAAGTCCCTCATCTGCTATACTATTTCTCCAGTCTCAAAATAATTTTGTGGGGAGGGGCTCAGTGGTTACTCCTGGCAGTGCTTGGGAAATCATATGGGATACCAGTGATCAAACATGGGTTAATCTTTGCAAGAAAAGAGCTCTCTATATATGATGATATATAGCTTTGGCCAAAAATATTTTTTAATTAAATAAAAGAGACCCATAATGAGAGACTTCTCTAGAAAACAAAGTCTTTGAGAGAAACATTCTGAGCAGCATTGTGGAGAAAATTGTGAAGGGACTGTTGTGACTGAAGTGGCTGAAGTGACTGTTGGCCTTCAAGTTGTTTTTCACAAAAGCATCATACTAGGCAGCCCTGGAGTAACACACCATCTTTTGGTATTTCTGTAGCAAACACTAGATTCTAGTAAACACTAGACACCCATAGATTATCACCATCAGAATTCCCTGTAATTCTGGACTTCGGAACTCTCCTACTCACCTTTTCCTCTTCACATGCTACAAAACAGGGTTTCATGATCATTCTATGAAGTAAGTGGGCTGGATTTTGAGAATATGTGGCTGCTCCATCTTTGTCAAGAGAGCTAACTGAACTTTAGGGAACTTGCACTAGAACTCCAGGAATTCAGAGCAGTCACTTGTATTGCCTACAGGGTACAGTAAGAAGCCAAGCCTACCCTGTCGTATAATTTATTTATGAAGGAAAAGTCAGGGTTCATAGCTCAGGGCTAGAGCACTGGTCCTAAGGTTTATAAAGACATCAGAATTTTTGTTTAAGATCCCTTAAAAAGAGCTCTAGGGCATTTTTGTACTTTTGGGGGGCCCTGCAGAGCTGGGGGCAGGACAGCCATTCTCTAGAGCCACTTGGTTGAAGCAAGGGCTCTCTTGAGTGCACGAAATGGGACTTGTCTAGATTTACATATGCCTTAAATGTAAAAAATACCAGAATACAAAAACTTAGTTTAAAAAAAAGCATAAATCATTAACAAATAAAACAACCTATTTAAATAATTTTATAATCTACCTATTGAGTATTGAGTAATATTTTAATATATTAAGAATATAGTATTACAAGTACTTGTATGTATGTTCTAGTTTAAATGCTGCAGCCCCATCACCCAGTTTATATGTTGAATTTGAAGCTCTGTGATGGTAGCATTTGTCAGTGAAGCATTTGGAATGGTGTTTCATTATGCAAGCCTACCCTATCTTTTTATTTATTCATCTATCAACAGACTGCAGTTACTTTCTTCTGCTATTGTAAATAATGTTGCAATCTTCACTGGCACACACAGAACTTTTTAAAAAAATTTTTTTGGTTTCTTCAGATTAATACCCAATGTGGGAATTCATTGACATATTGTATTTATAGCAGCCTCATATAATGCTTTGTATTTCTATGGCATCTATTGCAATTTCTCCTTTTGTTTCTATTTATTAAAGTTTTCTTCTATAAACTTAGCTAAAAGTTTATTTGTTCTATTTATCTTTTTGAAAAGTTAGTTGTTATTTTCACTGATCCTTTATATTGTTACTTTTATTTGTTTGTTTCACTTATTCCCAATGATTTTTCTTTTATTATTCCTTAGTTTTAGAAAGTTCTGGTTTTGTGTCCTGGGAATAGGGATTCTAAATGAAATATTTTTTCTGAATTTTTCAACTTCTTAAAATAGATTTCAAATACTGGTGGGTTTCAAGTTAGGTCATAAATCATAGGAATATCCACACATTTAATGTCCTCTAAGTGCTCTCAAAATTATCATAAAGTTTCACAGATTAAATTCTCTCTTTGGGCAAGAGATTCTACTGGGCACTCAGATGTATCAATCACCTAAGAACTGGAAAAATGGAAAAAAATCTTGTTCTCATGTAATTTACCCTCTTGGGTCCCCAGAATTTCACTGAACCCAGCATCGAAAAGTGGAGAAGGAGATTATGCTAGGATAAGTTGTGGTTATAAAAGAAAATAATGAATTAGGATGTAGTGATAGAAGGTACAGGGATAAAACAGAAATAATTTCATACTGTAGATTTAGCATGGGCAATACCATGGAGCTACAAAGTATTATAAATAGTTCCGACTATCTGCTCAATACACAAAAGAAATAGAGGACTGTTTTTGTTCCCACAGAGTTTACAATCTTCTCAGGTAGACAAAATGATTTCATGAGACAGAATTGCATTGTTAGGCAAAAATAATACGGTACCATCTTTTGTCAGATTGCTAAAAATATAGAGTCCATGAAAGTAACATTTTTGCTTGTCTATTCACAGAAAAGATTTTCCATTATTCACAAAGAGAAATTCACTTGTTATTCCACTATTAGTGCCATTTGCCTTGTTTTGATAGCACAGGAGTAAGGCAATTGCATTGCATAAAACCAACCAAATTCAAATCACGTTCAAATCTTGGTACCGCATAAATTCCCTGATTCAGTGACAAGAATGATGTCTGAATATAGTCAGAAGTAAGCCTTAAGCACATCTGGGTATGCCCGCATCTGCCCCAGAAAACTTGAAGTTCTAAGAATCTTTAGCAAATAACATTCCATGACCACACCTGCAAAATGCTTTGTGGGTCTCTTACCATTGTGCATAAAGTGAGCATAGCAAAGCACCTCGAATTTATGGCCCTTATATCTCGGTAATTTTCCTTACCCATGCTGGCTCCTCACTCTTCGGTAAGAATGGTAACTTCCTTAATCATACTCTTGTTCCATTTGATAGATTTGCCAACATTTTCTCTTATTAAAGATTACTCTGGTTCTAAGCATTATTACCTTTAACCATTTTTTTGTTTTGTTTTGTTTTGTTTTGTTTTTGGGCCACACCCAGCGGTGCTCAGGGGTTACTCCTGGCTCTGTGCTCAGAAATCGCTCCTGGCAGGCACGGGGTACCATAGGATGCCAGGATTCGAACCAATGGCTGTCCTGGGTTGGCCTCTTGCAAGGCAAATGCCTACCGCTGTGCTATCTCTCTGGCCGAATTACCTTTAATCTTTAATAGCATGTTAATTCGAAGCTTTTTTCCTCTCCTGCCTACGACAGTAATGGCTGTCAAGGCTTTCCAGAAGCTTCTCTCATATTTCTCTCATGTGACTAGCTACTCTGTGTGGAGGGAGGAAGAAGATAGGCAGAATTGCTGAGTGACGTTACAGACTCTGACTAACTGGTCACGGTAGTGTGTGGATTTAACAGGGAAGTCCTTAATTTCTTCTATTACTGATAGTAGAACCTTTGTTTGTGGACTCATCAAAGATTCTTCTGTTCTGGGCCCGGAGAGATAGCACAGCGGCGTTTGCCTTGCAAGCAGCTGATCCAGGACCAAAGATGGTTGGTTCGAATCCCGGTGTCCCATATGGTCCCCCGTGCCTGCCAGGAGTTATTTCTGAACAGACAGCCAGGAATAACCCCTGAGCATCGCCGGGTGTGGCCCAAAAACCAAAAAAAAAAAAAAAAAAGATTCTTCTGTTCTAAAGAACATGAAGCTCAAAACAGGGCAACATCCTCATCATGACACTTTTTCATCCTCTAGTTATCTGTTCTTCCAAGAAGGAAAGCTCAAGCATTTTGGTTGCTACAAACATTCAACTAGTGACAGAAACAGCTAGTATATAACTTTTTGTATATATGGACCTCCAAATTTCACAAGTGATTTTTTGGGGGGAGGAGATGCTTTTTTTTCCTTCTAGTTTCGGGGGAGGAAAAGTGTATTCTATGTCTGTTTCTCATGAGGTGCAGAGCCAGGAGAAGGAAGTATTTTTATTTGCTTTTGGGCCAGATCCTGGGTTACACACGCTCAGGGTTTACCTAGCTCTGTGCTCAGAAATCTGCTCCTGGCTTAGGGACCATATGGGACACGGAGGGATTGAACCTTGGTCCGTCCTAGGTTTAGCACGTCTTAGGCAAATGCCCTACTGCTTGTGTCACCGCTCTGGCCTCGGGAGTGATTTCTGACTGCAGAACCAGCTGTAATCCCCAAGCACTGTCTATTGTGGGCCCCCCTAAAAAAACCAAAAACAAACAAAAAACCAATTCAATAGAGAAAGAATAGTAATTTCAATAAACTTGATATACTTATAAAAAATTGAACTTTAGTTTTGTGTCTAATAAAAGCTAATTCCAAAAAGGTTTTGATCTACAAGCACCAGATCAAAAAGTCCTATGAGCATCTATGCATCTGTTCAAGTCCCTGTACAAGGGACTCCTGGGAGACCCCTGGTTCTCTCCAATCAATTTTTTACCTCCCTGCTCAAGTTTTCCTTTTTTTCTCTTCAGGAACTTGACCTGTCTACCCACAGCAGTTCAGGTTGGCATTAGCAATCTGCCAATAGTTTTCATCTTGCATCCTTCCCTCTGGGCAGAATTCCTTTCTAGAGTCTTGTTCATTTAATCATTCTATTTCCACCTCCTGCCTCTTTCTAGCACAGTACACCTTGGTTCGAATGCCTCATTACTCCCACACTGCTCAATTTCCTCTAGTCTCCTATTTAAAAAATCTCTTCCATGAAACATTTTTTATTTAAAATATGGCTTTCCTGGGGCAGGAGAAATACGGTGCATGGAACTCTTGCTTTGTACATAGTTGACCTGGGTTTAATACTTAGTTTAAGGGTCTAAGTCCAGTCAGGAGTGATTCCTGAGCACAAAGCTAGGAGTAAGCCCCATATACTGTTGAGTACCCCTCCCAAAAGTCCTCTCTCATAATATTTTGTTTTGTTTTGTTTTTGGGTCACACCCGGCAGTGCTCAGGGGTTACTCCTGGCTCTATGCTCAGAAATTGCTCGTGGCAGGCTCAGGGGACCATATGGGGATGCCGGGATTCGAACCACCGTTTTTCTTCATGCAAGGCAAATGCCTTACCTCCATGCTATCTCTCCAGCCCCTCTCATAATATTTCTATAAATGTTTCTTCTACTTTTTCTTGTAAAGATACAATGATGGTACCTCTCATTTATTGGCATACAGGTGTTCAAAATTTTTATATTTTATGTAGTTTGTTACTATCTGTCCCTTACTATGAATCTTTTTTTAATTCATTCTAGAATGCAGCGCTACATGTAAGTAGATGCTAAATATATAATCATCTATTGATGAGAATCACTTCCAAATTAAACACAAAAAAGTGGGCCAGTCCCCAAGGTTTCATGATGAAAACCAGAGCTGGCTCATTAGAGCCTCATTTCAGGGAGAGTTGAAATGGTCCATGTCTAAGAATGTGGAACTTTGTTACTTAGCACCGGCTCCTCCTGGCAGACCCATTTGCAGAACTGTCACGAGAAGAGCAGTCATAAGGGGAAAATGAAAACTCTAAAAGGGAGTTGCCAAAAACATCCACTTAGGAGCTTAAAATCTTGGGAATTACAGAATCAAGAATAAATGATTAGTAATGGTAATTTTGGCAGTGAAGAACTTTTAGTAACTTTCAGATATAATGTGGGGCTCCTCTTGCCTCTCTCCCCATCCAAATAAAAGGGGGAACTGATGGAATTTAATACAGATAAAACTTCACTGCTGATTTTCACTGTAAACCAAATTTCAAGGGGGACACTGAGTTCTCTGACAGAAGGTATTAATAGAGACACAATTCAGCTATAGATTCTGAATTTAAAACAGCTTTTTTTTTTTTTTTTTTTTGGTTTTTCAGGCCACACTCTTTTGATGCTCAGGGGTTATTCCTGGCTACGTGCTCAGAAATTGCCCCAGGCTTGGGGGGGACCATATGGGACGCCGGGGGATCGAACCGTGGTCCTTTCCTTGGCTAGCGCTTGCAAGGCAAACACCTTACCTCTAGCGCCACCTCGCCGGCCCCTTAAAACAGCTTTTAAGGCTCAGAGAATGTTTCTTCATGCTCTTCCTCTTTTTTTTTTTTTCTTCCTGATTTTTCTCAGTTTTCTAACGTTTTTGAAGCCCCAAACTACTACTTGGAAGTACTCACCATTCAAAAACAGGGATTTTTCAAGTTCTTTTTGACAACACCTCTTATTCCCCATGTGCCCTTTAAGCCCTTTTCTAGTGTACTAGTAGCAAATGTAACAACTTGTCAAACAGGAAAATGGACCATGAAATCATGTTGTAACATCTTTCTTTATAATACGCTTTTCTAACTAAATCATTCACTTTGAAAACTTCTAGGGGAGGGTTAGAAAGTAGCACTGTGGCCCCCTGAATTTTCACACATTCTTTTCAGAAAATTTCTTTACTGAGTAGGGAGAAATTACAAAGAAATTTTACATCTGGTGCCATAGAAACAGGAAATAAAATGCTTGCTTGCCTTGCATCCTGCTTACCCTGGTTCCATCCCTGGCACTTCAGATGTTTTCACTTCCTTTACTTATTTTGTTTCTTTGTTTTTGGGTCACACCTGGTGATGTTCAGGGGTTACTCCTCCCCATGTGCTGAGAAATCACTCCTGGCTTGGGACACCATCTAGGATGCCCAGGATTTAACTGAAATCCATCCTGGGACAGTTGCGTGCAAGACAAATACCCTACCACTACACTATCGCTCCGGCTTCTACTTTCTCTACTTTTAATCCATTCAGTACTAGGGAATGTATGGCATGACATCTATATCACAGGAAGGGGAGCATGAAGAAGAGGACACTGATCAATGGATTGCTCTCTGTGATTTTATACTAAAGTATTACACAAATACCTCTTAGCGTGAGAGACCGGCCAAGGACCAGAACATCTGCTAGAGATCCACTACTGAAGGATTGATACTTGCTCTGCAGACCAGAGAGGACTTAAGAGAAGAGGAATAAGAGTGAGGGTCGCGGAGAGATAGCACAGCGGCGTTTGCCTTGCAAGCAGCCGATCCAGGACCAAAGGTGGTTGGTTCGAATCCCGGTGTCCCATATGGTCCCCCGTGCCTGCCAGGAGCAATTTCTGAGCAGACAGCCAGGAGTAACCCCTGAGCATCGCCGGGTGTGGCCCAAGAACCAAAAAAAAAAAAAAAAAAAAAAGAGTGAGGGTCAGAGTTAAGGTGTTTGCTGCCACATGCATGTGGCTGAACCAGGGTTCAATCCACAGAATCCCATCAGCTACCCCTATTTTTGCCAGGAGTAATTTCTAAGTGCAGAACCAGAAGTAACTCCAGTGGCCCAATTTGTGTGGCCCCCTCCAAAAAACAAACAACAAACAAACCAAAAAGAGAAAAGGACAGCAGTAGCCTAGATCCAGAACACCTCAGTTTAACTGAACAGGAAGGAAAGCTTTATATAAAGAAATAAAAGTTTCTTTGATTTTGACAAACTTCTCTATCTTTGGGTGGAAGGAATAATGGCACTGTGAAAGAGAATGCATAACAGAAAATTATACAAGCATAAATGAAAAGCATAATTGATGACTGTTTAGGGAAACTTTCACATAACTAGTATAAATCAAAGAGTCAAAGGACTAGCATGATGGCTCCAAGGACTAGAACACATGATTTGTATGATTGAGGCCTGGGATTGATCCCTGGCACTGCATGGTCCTCTGAGCACTCCCCCGCCCCCAGCACCACATGGTCCTCTGTGCAGTCCCTCCCCAGCCCCAATTACAGAATTGTCTATAAGAATCACTCCTCTAAAAGTGGAGAACACTATCATTAGACCTCTTTTTAAATTTGAGGGCCATCAGGTTTCAAAGCCTTTCATTTTTTTCTTTATCTGTAGTCCATCCCCTAAACGAGTTGGCAAACTAATTACCCATGATATATCTGATAGCAATTAGTGGATTGGTACTTTATTTCATTTTAATAAAAATTATTATTTAAGGATTTAAAGCAGAAAAATGAAAGTGACCAGGAAAGTGATGTTTTATGCACCCAAAACATTAACAATTTCCCAAAATGCTAGGATGTGGGAAACCTGCATTGATTGGCGTCAGAGCGGGAGAGGCAGACCTCATCTCCTCACATAGGAGCATGACTTAATATCAGTATCTGCTCCTCCAATACAAATAGAAGAGTCATTTTCCTTCCAGCAAGATGTTTCTGCCCTAAAAGATTGTAAAATAAGTTAATTTAAAATTATGTAATATGGATGTTCTCAAGTTAAAGGCTTGGTTAATATTCTGACCTTCAAACCTTCAAACAGGACATCCAATCCCTTCAGAGGCAAGATTTGAAGGCAAATCTCATCAGCTAAGAAGATAAAACACTGTCCAATTACAGGCAGAAAATGAAGGGGGAAAGTTCCGCTTGTTTTATTATCTTTCTCTTCTCGTTTCCCTCCCTTTGCATTCTTATTATTAGAAGCTGTTCTAGAATTTTTTTCCCTGCCAGGATTACTCCTGGTGAACTCAGGGAACTATCTGGGGTGCTGGGGATCAAACTGTGTCTGCCATACGTTAAGTGAGCACTCTATTCTCTGTTCTTTCACTTTGAACCCCTGAAGACATTTTTAAGTAAATAACACTAGAAAAGCAAAAATAATTAATGTTTATTTATGTTCATGTATATTTAAGGCTGCTTAATAAACTCCAAAATGTGAAGAAAACTATACTTAGAATTAAAAAATATATTATTCATAACAGAAAACACAGGAAAACACAGCTTGTCAGGAAAACATGGTTCTTTCTTGTTCTTTTTTTTATCTTGTCTTTCCTCCACGTGGGGCAGAATGCAAAACTAGAAGTTACTAAACAAGAGGTCAGCAACTTTAGACAAGAGCAAATGGAGAAGTCCTTTCTATCTCTTCCTGTGTACCAGTTAGGCCTGGAAGGAGGAACAGAAGGTTCTCGACTTCTTACATACGCCACCTAGTGTCTTTGACTTGGTGTTGCCTTTTATTTTGTCATGGCTAGTAAATTCCCAATTTGTGAACAGATTTGACAAGTAAGTCAAGTTGTTAGTGATATTTATGGGACAACTCTGGCAGATTTCATTTCAAGGAGTACATCACCTGTCAATATGCTGTCTTTCTTTTCTGGAGCTATTTCCTGCTAAGTCTAAACTTGTGCCTGACCTTAGATCTGTCCAACTCATCCTGGGACATTGTGAAGACCCAATACTAGCTGTACCTATTTGGGAAGGCCAGAAGAGGAAACAAAAAGGCAGTCTCTTGAAGGAGATATTCTTCTATTTTAAAAGATCTACTTGAGGAAAGTTAAGAAACCGGTTTCAGGGGCCCGAGAGAGAGCATGGAGGTAGGGCTTTTGCCTTGCATGTAGAAGGATGGTGGTTTGAATCCTGGCATCCCATATGGTCCCCCAAGCCAACCAAGAGCAATTTCTGAGTGTAGAGTCAGGAGTAACCCCTGAGCGCTGCCGGGTGTGACATCCACCCCCGCAAAAAAAAAAAACAACAACAACAACAAAAAAAAAACCAAAAAAAAAAAAAACCAGTTTCAGGTGTAATGTAAACTTTTCTTCCAAGATGAATCATAGGTTGCAGACCCTGGATTCTTTTCTCAGCTAAATTTTACATGCTTCTACATGTTTCAAAATGTAGAAGTGAAAAGTACATGTAAAACATACATGTTGCAAATGTAGCATCCATTCTCCTTATGAATGTAAAGACCAGTGCTAGAGCAATAGTACAGCAGGAAGGGCACAAGTCTTGCATGCACCTGACCTAGATTCACTCTTAGATATCACTTATGATCTCCAAACACTGCCAGGACTAATTTCTGAGTGCAGAGCCAGGACATTGCTGGGTGTGGCACCAGAACAAAGCAAAAACATTTTAAAGATCCCATGCTTCATACCAATGTCAATGATTTCAAGACCTGGGGAGATGGGGAACTGGGCAGGTAGGTGAAAAACATAGAAAAGTGGAGATTACAGGGACAAGAGAGATAGATCAGAGGACTGGACATGTGCCTTGCATGTGCTAGGCCCTAAGTTCAGTCCTCAGCACCGCATATCCTCACGCTAGCACCACTAGGCTTGAGTAGCACTGCAGCACCAGACCAAAGTCTTGATTTCTCAGGCTCACCTAGCAAGGCTGAGTCCTGTTGGGAGTAGTGTAAAGGTCTGCTGACCATTGTGTAAGAAGCCAAACATTAATGTGATGAATTATTATTCATCAGTAAAGGGACCAAAAGATAGTACAGAGATCAGGGTGTTTGCTTTGTATGTGACTGACTTGGGTTGGTCCTTGGCACTCCATATTGCCCCCCCCCATCCAACTACTGCCCCAAGCAGTGATCCCTCCATTCAGAATAAGGAGTAAGTCCAGAGCACTACAAGATATGGCTGAAAAAAATTTTAAAGCAAATAATTGACATTGTTAAAGACATGTATGCCCCTCCTTTCATAAAGGGGTATCTAAAACTTTCTCTAGACATGGCCTTAAAATCATAAAACCCTTGAGAAGAGCTATGAGACTGAGTTGGTTGCCCAAACAAATACAGGTAAACCTCAGATAAGTCAAAGCAATGGGATCCAATTACACCAGGAAGTTTCTGTTCTTCATCCTAGCTTCCTGCTTTCTAGTATAATAACTTGATTGTGCAACTAAATAAAAGTTGGCTTAGGGAGGCAAAGACCATGTGAACAGGCCAGTGATGGATTTTTCCAAATTGATAATGAAAGTGAAGTGGGTTTGGACTGAGCAATACTACAGTGGGTAGGGCATTGCCTTGTATGTGTTTGACCTGAGTTCAATTTCTGACATTCCATATAGTCTCATGACTATACTCAGGAGTAAATCCTGAGTAAAGAAACAGGAGTAATGCTTGAGCATCTCTGGGTGCATGACCCAAAAAGCACAAAAAGTAAAAAGTGATGTGGGCTCAAAGGCTGAGTGAAAAGTTGAACGAAGACACTTCAGAAGATCATCTTATAAGGTAACTTAATTCCCCACACATCTCTCTCTGGAATCATACATGAATAGAAATATCCTTCCACATAATTTTTTGCAGATACTGTCCTAGAGTGTGCAGTGTGGAGTCAGGATAACATAGGGATATGTCAGAATAACGTAAGAGGAAAAATGAGTTCATCAGAGAAAATGACAAGTGTAAGAGTTGAAGTTTTGGATAGTGAGTATGTACACATATGTGCATCTATATTCATTACACTGTACAAGAAACATTTCTTTTTTCTTTAATTTAGTTGCAAAGACCTTTATTCCTGCTTAAAGTTCAAAATGTTAGTTATCCTTGGCAGTTTTTAACTACTGTATGAATTTTATAGTGTTTGTAGAAACACCAGAACTGTCAGAAGTGCTTCAAGTACCTGTTTTGGTCAATGGGATTGAGAAGAGTTGCTGGAGAAGTTTGTTTTCTGATGTCCGCAGGACCACAACTATATCAGCAGGTAGAGTATCTCTGTTTTTCTCAAGAACCCCAGAGGCATCATATAATACCTACAATATAAAAACCGAATTGCACATTAGTCCATGCTGCCAATAGCTGGCAGCACTAACAAGCTGTCTGAGATTGGTCATTAGTCCAACTCTTCAGAAAATGCCTTGACGTGGCTCTGTTCTTAAATCCACACCATCGAATGAGAAGAAGAAAACGGGTTTTTTTGTTTGGTTTTATGTTTGTTTGTTTGTTTGTTTGTTTATTTGGGGGCCACACCCGGTGGCGCACAGAGGTTACTCCTGGCTATCTGCTCAGAAATCACTCCTGGCAGGCACAGGGGACTATCTGGGATGCTGGGATTCAAACCACCTTTGGTCCTGGGTTGGCTGCTTGCAAGGCAAATGCCCTACCACTGTACTATCTCTCTGCCTGAAAACTGTATTTTTTGGTAGGCAAGTGTATCTTAACTTTTTCTGTTGTTGCTTGCAAAAATAATACATTGCATTAGATTAATGATGAACATTAAGGATAAACAATCTGTGGAGATTTACACTCTTATTACTTTCATTTTCCTGGTGGGCAAACAGAGGCTTAGGAAGAAGGTGAATAATAGGCTGATGTCCCTTATTTCAGAAGTGAAGGAAAAGCCCTTTCATTCTTCACATTCCCAACCTCTGTGATCTCCAGCTTCCAAGATAATCCTAGCAACCCACTGCTCTCAGTTCCCAAAACAGAGGGAGTCAGGTCTGAGAGACTTTTAAGGATGAGTAGAAATAAGTAGAGTTGTAAAAGGACTCATAAAGTTACACAGCTCAGAGAGGAGGGGCAGGATAATCCCTTTCTCCCACTATACGAGAGAGAGAGAGAGAGAGAGAGAGAGAGAGAGAGAGAGAGAGAGAGAGAGGAGTGAGTAAGAAATAGACATAAAAGCACAGAGACAGAAAGAAAGGCATAGACCAGGCATTGGGGAGGGGGAAGAGAGAGACAATACAAAAGACCAAGTGGGTGTGGAAGAATTCTGAATGAAGGGTAGAGGGAGTCAAAGGGAGTCAAGGGAGTCAAAGATACACAGGACATTTTATGTCCAGACATGGCCACAGAAAGAAATGAAAGATTTTCAGGACAAAAATTAGATAGCTGTTTTTAATAAAGATACAAAAGGGTATTATGTGGAAACAAAAATATTCTCTATATTTGTATTAGAATTTGCCTTTCAACCAACCCCCAGTCAGGTAAAATTAATTTCTGTGTCATGAAATGAACATGGAAGATCAATTTTAAGGGCTGGATGATATAGTTCTGTGATAGAACTTATGACTTTCAAGTATGAGGTCCTAGATTTGAAAAACCTGACACCTTCCCCCAAAATAAATCAGAGGAGGGGATATGGTTCATAAAGTAGAGCATATGTGTAAGACGCTGGACTATTTTATCCCCAGCAGCATGATAATTAATTTAAAGTAATAATGATTATGATAATAATGCTACTGATTTTATACATCTCAAATCAGCAAAACAATTCAAAATGCTTTCTATTGAACTCTTACCCATGATGGACCCAGGACCTCAGTCATAATGCAAATGGCTCTTGTGAGAGTAACTTGAGCCTTTGTTATAGAGAATTAGAGTTTCCTAAATCAATCACTGTTCTGTTTCAGGAACTTGAAATTGAGACCCAACATAATGTGTGAAAAGTAGAGATTGCTATTAATATTGGAAAAGCTTATCATCTGGATGATAAAGTAAAATTATTTTCTCATTTCATCTGGACATTTGAGGACCCCCGTAGACATATATTTAATGTGCTAAAAATTATGCCCCACTGTGATATTAACTCTCCTCCATTAGCAACACATCTCCAAATGACTTCAGAATGTTACCATTTACTGCTAAACAGTGTGAAAGCAATAATATGTTTTCTCTCTGGAGTGCTGTCACATCGGGGCCAAACCTCAGGTGAGAAGCAGATGGCAGCTCTGTGGGTTTCCCCAGTGAGAAATTGTTTTTTTGCCAGGGGGAACTTTCTCAGAGCAGCACCAATAAGAAAGTTTGAGAATCGTGAAGAGGTGTTCAAGAAGAATTAAGAGGGGAAACAAATCTGCAAGCAGTTACACAAGCTACAGAGATAGGGCACAGTGGGACTGGATCCCATGGTGAGATTTAGTCTAGTAATTCGCACTTGCCTTACCTTTCCGGCATAGTGCTGAATGCCAAAGCACAGTTCCACTCCTTTAGGTCTCCAGATGTATTTGCATCGTAGGTTATCTTCAAATTTATCTGAGGATTTTTATATTTGAAAGTTACAAGGTGAATTGCTTATGCCGTCAAATAAACATGGTGCTCCTTGAGCCAGGAATGACTCAAAATAAGGAATTTCAGAGTAGCTTGATGATCACCATACCAAGCACTAATCCCCATACTCTCTCTCCAGTCTGAGGCAATAACATTTAAAATATATAAAGAATATGCAGAGAAGACATGTAAGTAAATTATATAACATAATAATAATAAAAATTATATACAAGGACTGGAGCCAGGAGCCAGTATTTTGGTTAGGACACATGCTTAGCATGCCCAGGTTTGATTCCTGGCACAACATAGTGGCCCAAGCATTGCCAAGTGCAGCCCTAGTCACTCCTGTAAGGCCCTAGAGACCCTTAGTACTGTTGGCATGACCCTGGGTATTCCTGCATTGTAGGGACTGAGCAACCTCATGTCCTTGGGCCCTTGTGCTGAACTGCCACGAACTTGGTTGAGAATTACCTATGTGGCCCTAGGCATCTTGAACTCCAGTTCAGAATTTCCTCTCAACCACCAAAAACACAAAACAAAGAAAACAAGGAATAAGATTGTCTAAAGTGATGGGTTGCTTCCTTGCACATGCAAGGCAGAGTTCAATGTCTGGCACTGCATAGTTCCTCAAGCACCTCCAACTATAGCTTATGCCCCCAGCTATCAACACTGCTGTTGTGGTACAAGTATCTCCAGTACGCTTGGACTGAAGCAGTACTATATCAAAAGGCCTTCGGACTGAGCCATAAGGCCCAAACTACCAGGCTGAGATAGGTAGGAGTAGCCCTCATATTCAACAAATCATGGGGGAGGGTACTTCAAATATAAACTAATTGAAAACTGGGTAGGATTGAAGAGATACTACATGGGTAAGGTGCTTACCTTGCATGTAGCCAATCTATAATTACCAAGCCCCAGAGTATGATTCTTGAGTGCAGGAATAGAGTAGTACCTGAGCATCATCACAAATACACACATACACACACACACACACACACACACACACACACACACACACACAAAACCACATGGAAAGACTACTCTTTTTGAGAGCCATATCTGGCAATACTGAGAGCTTACTTCTGTCTCTGTGCTTAGAAGTCACTCCTGACAGGGCTCAGGGAATCATATGCAATGCTAGAGATTGAACCTGGGTCAGTAATAGACAAAGTAAGCTCTCTAGACCCACTGAATTATAGCTCTGTACCTAAAAAGACATTTTATATTGCTTATAATTAAGGAAAAACATATAAAAACCATGAAGAGATTTTTTTTACCTCATACTACTTAGAATAACTTATTAAAAAGTTAAGAAACACCAAATTATTTATGGAGAAAAGAAACCCTTTATACTGTTGAGGGTTATGTAAATTGGGGCAGCCATGATGGAAAAATAATATGGAGTTTTCTAAACAAAACAAAAACAGAACTACATAAATCCATTGACCTTGTGTCTGGGTATTTTTTTATTTTTTATTTTTAATTAAGAGAACAAAAATACAAAGAAAGAGGACAAGGTAAACTTACAGTGGAAAGACAATCACCCATAAACAGAATTCTCAGTAGTCCCATTGCTGATATCTTAACTTTGAACTTTCAGCCAAAGAACATTAAGAAAAATAAAACAGAACCTATGTACAATTACTTTGTCCCTCAAGTCCCCAGATTGTAGTACATAATATTGCTTAGCAGCACACAAAGCATTCTAAATACATAAAACTTATGTAACTCCCTAAACATTGAAGGCAAAGTACTTTTTTACATTTTCATGCACATGCATATTAGTTTAAGTTAACCTCAAAAGTTTAAGTGGGTTGTTTTTCTTAAGGATTAGAGTCAAAGGAGCACAGTAAAAATGGTGTTAGAGTGGCAATTATTGTTTGCATAGGTCCACCAAAATATGGGGGACATGGAAAGGAAAAGCCTTGGCCTAAATACAAGGAGACCCTACCCCTGAAATTTCCTGGCATAAGACCAACTCTAGGCTCCAGGCAAACTAGTTTGTCCAATCCAGGTCATTGTCTGTAGTGCAATACACTTTTATTTTTCACACAGTCTCTGTTGTTGGTATCATGTTTATGTATTAAAGATCCTGGAATCTGCATATCCTATATTGCAGTCAGGATGTCTCCTCTCGTTTCACCTCATAATTAAAGGGCAATGCAGAGAACCCTGTCCTGTTAGCAGGTCATTGTTGTTGACAAGTCTTCTGAGTGTTAAGGGAAGTCTCTTTTGAGCAGGTCGATGTCGAGCCGTGGTAGTGTCTTCCCTGGTAGAGGATTGCTTCCAGGTGTTTTTCTAAAAAACCTTGGATGTTTCGTAGATAGATTCCCTGGTTCAGGAGTGAATGGAGGATGCCCATTCTTCTGAGGCCTGTGCCAGGTCATTATATCAATGTTCAGGGTGTAAGGTCCCATTGCACTACAAGATTTGTGTGTTCCAATCTCTATTAGATAAGAACTTATTTGTATGTATAGTATTTTCCCATTTTAATGTGCCTATGCAAACCATGAACAATGCCACATGGCGTTATCAGTGCATATGGGGGTCATAAGAACAAGTCCAACAATCCCCGTGACATGGTTCAATCATAAGCATTAAACTGAGGGACTCTTCCACCAAAATTCCTTATTGAATAGCTCACAAAGAGAAGACAAGATAAACAGTGGGTAGAATTGTCACAGTAAAAGAATATTTAGAGTTATAGCTGTTAAAGAAAATACACATAAAATATTCAAAAGACATATGGGTCCATTTTATGTCTTTTGAAATAGTTGGGGGTTGGTAAATCAAATGCACAACTTTGGTCTGCAATTAGAACTGTGTAGTACTGAAGTTTAAAAGGGTAAATGTGAGGTACTGATGGTTGGGGGTGGAGGAGTTAAGGAGTAATAATGAGCTTTGTAGGAGTGAGCAAAAGGTCAGAATATGTTGGGGCAGGAGGTCGGTCCTGGTGCCTAACAAATTAAAGAAATGAGGGTAAAGAGGGTTAATAAAGGGAAAGATAATGAATCCGGATTGGGAGATGAGGGAGTAGAAGGGGCTCTGTGTGGAGGAGGGGAGATATATCAGAGGGGCTATATATACATTGTGTAGATGAATTGTTTATGGATTAGGTTTGGTAGTCAGAGAGTATAGAGTATAGAAAGTCACGTCGACATATACACTGAATTTAGAGACTTATTTGAATATTATCCTCCAAAATTAGGGAATTCCAATTGCTTTTTCCCTAAAAACAGTCGAGAAATAAGAATATATTTGGGTGTTGTTAAAAAGTATGTATGTCATGCGAGCACATTTGCGCCTGCGCACTGTTGAAAATGGATAACAGTAGAGAAGAGAACTCCTGAATGAGGTCCAGTCTGGGGTGGGGGGATCTCAGTCCCCTGGACTAAGTGGTCAGCCCAGGGGGACTATGGCTAGCTGTCCTGCCCAGAGCCCCCAACATACCAGCTGAAGAGAAACAGAAGAACTGGCATGTGGAGTCTTCCGCGTGCAGCCCTGCCTCTGTAGTTTGTGGATGCATAGGGAGAAATTTCTCTCCCCCCTCTCCCTCCAGGGCCCGATTAACCAGGCATGGCCCTGAAGACCCGCCTGGCATGGGAGGATATCAGTCCCCTGGACTAGTGGTCTGCCCAGGGGGCCTTTGGCTAGCTGTCCTGCCCAGAGCCCCTAACATACCAGTCGAAGACATGTCTGGGTATTTTTTAAGGAATATAAAAACAATGGCTTGAAAGATATATGCACCTTTATGTTGACTGCAGTACTAGTCACACTACCCAAGATATAGAAACAATCTAAGGCAGGGGTCTCAAATTCAATTTACCTGAGGGCTGCAGGAAGCAAAGTTGGGGTGAGGCAGGGCCGCATAAGAGATTTCACAAAAAAATTAACAGTTTTAATGATTTCTTCTGAACATGAATAAAACATTGAGTGAAGATCATGAACAGTTCTTCTGAACATGGCATCTTTTGCCTATTCCTTGCTGCCAGAGACTTGACAGCACTTCTTCTCACAAATCTGAACCACATTTGGCTTTAGAGAGGAAACAGTTGAGACCCTCAGTATGGCTTGAAGATGATCATCATTAAGTCTAGACCTGTACTTTGACTTATTGAAGTTCAATGTGGAGAATAACTTTTCCCACAAATATGTGCTCCCCAAAGGCACATGGTGTGCTTGAACATTCGGGAAAACTCAGGGAAGCTGGGGGGCAATTCTCTCAAAAATTGTCCATGCATGTCTGCTTTTCCACTAATCTCCCTGAACTTGGCTTTGAGATCAGAGTTGCATTGCAGGTCAATGAGCTCCATTTGAAGCACAGAAGGGGCATCTTGCACATCAAAGGAAAGGGGGTCCACAAAAATTTGTAAAGTGGTTCTGTGCTTTTTGAAGTCTGCAAATCTGTGATCAAGTTACTTCTCTAGCTTAAAAATAGCATCAACATATTTCTCACCACTGAATGGTATGCCTGCATCCACAAGTTCCTTGCATGCTGGGAAATGGCAAAGGTTTGTCTGAGAGAGCTGAGATTTCCATAACACAAGTTTTGTGAAGAATGCTCTCACGTTGTCATAGGCAGCACTGATATAAGCTGTCCTGGGCCTTGTAACATCTTGTTTAGTACATTCAGCTTATGTGTGATGTCAACAAGAAAAGCTAAGTCCATGAGCCATTTGTGATCACTCAATTCAGAAACATCATTCCCATCCTTCTCCATGAAGGCTTTCACTTCTTCTCTCAACTCAAAAAATCTTTTCAGGACATTTCCCCTACTGAGCCAACTTACCTCAGTGAAATAGAGCACATTTCCATATTCTGACTCCATTTCCTCTAAAAAAGCATGAAACCTCCTGTGCTTTAAGGCCCTGGATCTGATTTGGTTGATGCATTTCACAACAGACATCACAATGTCACAGGGCAGGCATTTACTGCAAAGGGCCTGCTGATGGATAATGCAGTGAAGAGCAATGGCCTTCTCTACACCCTCCTCTTCAACTTTTTTTTGAACAAGTGCCAACAGTCCATTTTTCCTCCCTGTCATCAATGGCGCTCCATCTGTTATTATTCCAACAAACCTCTTCCATGGCAAACCTGCATTCTCAGTGGCATCACACAGATGCCGAAATATCTCATTAGCGGTGGTCTAGCCATGCATTGGAATTATCGTGAGCAGCTCCTCTGTCAATTCAAAATTGCAATCAATACCACGGACATAAATTGTGAGCTGTGCAGTGTCTGTTTTATCTGTGCCCTCGTCAAGAGCAACTGAGTATGCATCAAAAGATTTGGCTTTCTCACACAGTTGATGATAAATGTCACTTGACATGTCAGAAATGTGCTCTGCCACAGTGTTGGCAGAAAGGCTGATTTTGCTAAACTGGCCTTTCTTTTCTAGACAGATAATACTTGCAGCCTGTAACATACATTTTTCAACAAACTGTCCTTCTGTGAATGGTTTCACTGCCTTAGCAATCATCTCACTAACCATGTAACTAGCTTCGACTGATGCAACATTCTCTTTGGTTGCTTTCTTGAAGAAATCTTGTTGCCTCATTAGACATGCTTTAAGACTGGCAACCAGCTTAGCTCTCTTATTTCCTTGATATTTTGCACATTCCTCAGCATGTTTAGTTGAATAATGGCGTTTCAAGTTGTATTCCTCGTGCACTGCAACTTTCTCTGAGCAAATAAGACATGTGGGGATGCCCCTGTGCTCAACAAAGAAATACTGCATCTCCCATTTTTCCTGAAATTGTGCTCATCATCAATGTTTCTCTTTACTGCAGGCTTTGATGAAGTCATGATGAAGGTATGAAAATATCTAATTCTGCAATAAACTTTTCTCCCTTCTCTCCCTTAGGCCTCTGATAATGCAAGGGACAGTGGGCAGGAGCAGCGGAAATGACGTCTGCGCTAGGAGCAAAATATTCACGATTATTCGCTTACCGAATATTCTCAATAAAAAATCGCATTAGTAAGAAAAAATCGCATTAAACATTTTCATACCCCGAACGGAACTGCTCGGGGTCTGCGAATGTTTAATGCGATTTTTTTCTTACTAATGCGATTTTTATTGCGATTATTTAGTAAGCGAATACTGCGATATTTGAAGGCTGGCTGTGGGCCACAAAATGTTGTACGGAGGTCCGGAAACGGCCCGTGGGCCACGAGTTTGAGACCCCTGATCTAAGGTGTAACTTAAGTGAGTGCCTATCGCTATTGAGTAAATAAGATATACTAGACAGGTGCATAAATAAACAGAGAGGCACACATTGTGTGTGCGTGCACGTGTGTGTGTGTGTGTGTGTGTGTGTGTGGTCAGCCCTAAGAAAAGATGAAAGCTTGTCATTTACAGTATCACATATTGAACCCAAGGGGGTTATACTATGTGAAATAAGTTAGAAGGAAAAAGATAAATACTGTATGATTTTTCTTGTGCAATATATTTATCTGTGGAATATAAAGAAATAAATTGGATTTTGATAGAGAATAGTGATTATCAGATAGAATGTGGAAGGGATCCAAACAGTTATTGATGGGCTATGTTTGGCCATTTGGTGGCTGTTGTGGTAGGATAAATATAATTGCTGAAATGAGAAACTAGATCTGAAATCTACTAGATCTAAGAACTAAAATTTGAAATCTATAAACTAATGTGTCAACAAAATTAAAATGGATATTTAAAAATTAAGTATATTTTAAATAATAGAAGACCCAAAATACATGCTTTAACAATCTACCAAGCAGCCAAAGCACATGTAAATTCACTTAACCACCCACATGATAAAGTCATATTATTTTCTGAGTGTATATGCCTTTCAAAAAGGTACCTACCAACAAGGGTCTGATCAGATGCTTGGGGAAACTGACTTTCCTCATCCAAAAGGGCCAGTAGTCCCAGAGGTTTCTGTAGGAACATGTCCAAGAGAGGAAGATTGTCCTCATACTTGATGGGTGTAGCGTCAATGCCCTCATTCTGATATTCCATCTAGAGGGAAATGGATTGTCAGTGTCTCCAGCTTGAAACTAGTTTAAATACTACCAGGTTAATTTGGCCTGGACTTTCTGTGTCTGTTAACACCAGACATGTGAGTACATTAAAGGACTCTCCTAAATGCGATGCTATGGAAGCTTTGAATGGAAGTCTATGGGGTGATGGTGGCATACTATTAAAACTGACCAAAGAAGGGGAGGGTTTCTGCCTCTCAAATACTGACCTGGTAACTCAGATTTAGAAGCTGATATAGGAAGGAGGGGAAGTAGGTGAATATGGTTGAAACCAGGGTGAAAGTAGATTTCTGTGAAAAATTCTGCAGGAAAATAATTTTAGACTAAGAACTCTAAACACTTCAGATTTTCTGGAGAAATGTTTAAAGAACCTAGACTGAAATGAAGTCAAGTTTTGTGCTGGGCTGGAAAGAGTAGTGCTGTAAGGATTTACCCAACTCTAATAATAAGATCAATACAGGTCATTTTATTTCATGCCTTTGTGTAATCTACAATACACTCTTTGTGTCCTCATTT